>NC_136815.1:42963110-43033110 GCF_951394365.1 Tetrao urogallus | reverse complement strand
AGTAGGAGAATGAAGAATGAAAATAACATGTAAAAAAACCCTCTATTTTAAAACAACAGAATCCGTTTTGTATGTTTCTCTATGAAACATATTACTAAAAAAGAAGAAATGATGATAAAAGTTAAAAAAGTGATTTGTTGAATGAAAGATTTTAGTAGAGTTAACTTCTACCTGGAAAAACTGCCGTTGTACAAGATTTATTCTGGTCATTAGCACAATTCATTCCCATTGTGCAAGTTATGGAGTGTTCAGCCTGGAGAAGAAGTAGCTTGAGGACGTCTTAACCATATCTATAAATACCTGAAGGGAAAGTGCAAAGTGGCCAGAGGCAAGCTCTTATCAATGGTGCCTAGTGCTGGGACAAGAGGCAATGGGCGCAGCTGGAACACAGGAAAATCCTTTTGAGCACCAGAGGCAGTTTTGTGCTGTGCAGGTGATGGAGTACTGGCACAGGTTGCCGAGAGGATCTGGGATGGCCTCCTTGAAGATCTTAAGAAGCAATCTGGACTTGGGCCTGCTCAATATGTTTTGAGTGGCCTAATTTGAGAAAGAGGTTGAATCAGACGCTCTCCAGAGGACTTTTCCAAATCAAACAGTCTGTGATTCTGTGATTCTATAAATTACTATATCCTTAAGCCAATTATCATATTCATAACATTAAATTGATCCTGGGTTGTTTTTTAACAAACTTTAAAAAAAAAAAAAAAACACAATGACAACAATTATAAAACCAGAACAACAAATAAAAAACAACCATCAAACAGGCAGGATACTAATTGCAAAGCTGTTATACAGCATATATCTTACACCTGTTTCCTACATGCATATGAAGTCTTCAAACATTATTCAGACAATGAGGCTCTGATTACTTAGCAGCTGCATTTGAACAATATTCTGTTCTGTTGTAGCCTCTTATTCTATTTTTACTAAATAATGCTGATTAGAATAAAAGTAAAATTTGTGGTCCAGATTCTGATTCCCGTTGAATTATTGTAATTTAAAGGCACATTCTAGATTGCAGCAGTCAGTATGGTTTTACACCATTACATAACAAACGAGAGTTGTTTTACAAATCTGCAGAATCTGGTCCTAAGATTTAGAGTACCCAGAGGTACTTTGCTATCACTGATCATTTTGACTCTGAAAAGGCTGTAAGCACTGAATGTTCACTTGAGCTGCATCCTTCCCTCCTTCCTCTCTTCTTCTCTCTCTCTACACCTTCCTTCCTTCCTTCCTTCCTTCCTTCCTTCCTTCCTTCCTTCCTTCCTTCCTTCCTTCCTTCCTTCCTTCCTTCCTTCCTTCCTTCCTTCCTTCCTTCCTTCCTTCCTTCCTTCCTTCCTTCCTTCCTTCCTTCCTTCCTTCCTTCCTTCCTTCCTTCCTTCCTTCTTTCCATCGCTCCTTCGCTCCTTCCTTCCTTCGCTCCCTCCTTCCTTCGCTCCTTCCTCTCTTTCTCTCTCTCTTCCTCCCTTCCTCACTTTTCTTCTCTGACCTGCTGCCTTTAGGTGCCCTAATAACAGGGACAGTTCACCAAGATGGAGGATATTTTTTTTTCCACTGAAATATATTTTCGGGGATAACTAAGTGCTTGAATGAGATTCGGCTCTTCGTGTTGCTAATTTTATACAAGATCTTCCATAGATTAATCAATAGCAGATGGCTAATACTGGAGGAAGTAACTAACATTAAAATAGTTTTTCCTGCTGATTCTTATGGTAATATTTGCTATATAGTACCACTTTTCTCCAGTTTTTCTTTCCTTTTCAACAGACATTCTTCATCTTCTTAAGTGTTTATGCTAATCATCTCATAATGTACAATCACTCCAGTCTTGCAATTATCAAACTACAAAATGTTGCTTTACAGCAAACTGTACACAGATAATGTAGAAACGATTAATATCTCTAGTATCGTTCATTTGTTGCTATGGAAATACTGTTCTTCTATAGAGATATTTGTAAACACTATATTAGAGATGCAGCCAATGACAGAGACAACCTTGGCAAATGCTGTGGTAAAATTAAGATGTATATTGTTGGAGAACTACAGTTTTGCATAAATACATACAAAAATACTTTTTTATTGTGCCTTTGTATTGTGCTAAAAATATCCATTTCAAGTGCAGCCTATATAGATAGAAACTTTGAAGGTCGATCATTTAAATAATGTATACAAGTACATTTTAAATCAAGAGACATCAGCAAAAAAAAAGTAAATTTTGCATTACTGTTATTCACCTATCTTGAAATGTGTTTGACCTACCAGACATACCTGTTTTTCTTTCCTCTCCCCCCCAATTTAATGTTCTTCTGCTTCCTTACTGCATAGAATTCTGCATTAAGTTCTTGTTTTTCTTGAATGCAACTATTTGATTAGGAGGGAAAGAGAACTCTGGAGCATTTTATAAGTTCTAATGTTGCACTGTGAGCACATTTTTTATATTTTGCTGTCTCAGTTTTCCATGTTTATTGTACTAAATAACCAATTTTTTTTCTTCTCTAGAAAATGTTAGTTCCAGTGAAGATACATAAATATTTTATGTGTGAAATATAACTACTTGTCTTCATTTTCAAAACCTTTTATGGCCTAGTACTACCTTATTTACTCATATCTCATGTAAATGTTGGACCATCTTTGTCTAGCCCATTCCGTCAGCCTCAGTCCAACAAGGTTATAAAACGCATATCTACACAACTTTTATTTGAATGTTAGCATCATAAACATCAGCAAGGCTACTTTAGTGTTCTCCTTCAAGTCTCAGGATACTTATGCCCAAAACAAAATTAAACATATATTATGGAATCGGCAAGGCGTGGCTACTCTTTATTACAGCCTTCTGAGCATCCGATGTTTTTCTGGGTCACACCATTTCTTGTTCCTGCCTAAATTGTGGTGGCAAACCACAGTCAGTCTAATCACTTGAAGGAACCTGGCTGAAGGTAAATGTAAATCAGCATGGGTTACTTTATCCGCATAACTCACTTTGGTGATAGCTCCAAAAATACATATTGATTATCAGTACATAATCATTTATTTGTCTGTCTGTCTTTCTGTCTGTCTATCTATCTATCTATCTATCTATCTATCTATCTATCTATCTATCTATCTATTTATTTATTTTAATGTTCTCTGGTACAGAGAAACCATAGTCTGTAACTACATAAACAACGTAAGTATTAATACAATTAATTTCAGGTGATGATGAATTGATGTACATGACAGAGAAAAGTTATACTGTCTTCTGTTATTATTAAAAAATAATTCAATCTACTGTAACTGCTATTCCTTATCTATCTCATACTTCATTAATTACAATAGAAGAAAAACTATTTACGCATGTCATGCTATTGAAGCTTACACTGTTACATGTGTGGTTCTCCTGATGTCTGGTCATCTGAAAGATAAATTTTCATGGTATTGGAAGCAAGATCTATATTTTATGTTGTGAAGGAAACATCTTACTAAATCATATTATTTTATTTCCTCTATTACCAAAATTTAACTTAAGAGACCAAAGATGCATTTATAGAATTTAGAGATTCATACATACAAAATTGATATGATGAAAAATAAAAGCTGAAATGTTTGTAATTTTGGGGATTGGTTGAATTAGTGGGTGATGCATAGTGATACATAAAGTTCGTGTTTGTATGAATGAAAGACTGCAATTATAAACTCTAATCGATATTCAAAAGTATTTTTATAAGTATGATTTTAGGCACATGCTTTAAGTGTAGGATGATATAAAATATTCACTGCTATATGGATCTGGAAGAGCTCCATAAAATCACTTAATGGTCTACATCACAGCTTCAGATGATCTCATTCATTACAATTAATGAAGGGTGGTAGATATGGAAAAGATTTTATATTGGATATGGTTATGGTCATTTGTTCTGTTTGCTAGATTGTTGTGTTATCTCACTGGCAAGAATCTTTCAATATTAACATATTAATTTAAAGCTGAGTCTTTTAGAGTTTGTTTTGTAAATCTTCGTTGGACACAATATCCAAAATAGTTCACTCTGAGGAATAATCTATAATTTAAAAAGGCATAAAAATACTCTGTTCCAGTTTCCAAATTACACAATTTTAAAATGTTACATAATCCATAAACAACTTTGATGAATCTGTTTAGTCATTGCTACAGTATAATGGTGTTGACATTTCATTAATATCAAGATTGCTGTATATCTCTAATCATAGCTTTTGAGGAACAGAGAAGTGAACTGACTTTTAAAGATTTTACTTAGTAAAACCCAAGAAAACAGAAAGTCTTTCTGACTGTAGTGTTATAAATATCTTCATGGAAAGTTTTCTATAATAGTCTTTAATGCAAGACAAATCATACAGATTTCTAAGGGAATCTGGAATACATTTCACCTGGATACATTATTAAGGAAATTTTGATCATTGCCTCTTAATTGGGTATCCATATTTTCACAATGGGAGTTCATAATTTTGGCTAGACACTATAGTATTGCTTGCTTAAATTGCTGTGTACTGAGAATTATATTGCACTGTACTAAAACAGGAAAAAAAAAATACAAAAAAAACTTGTTACAAGCTGAAGATAACTTGGCACTTATGTTTTCATGTTTAACATGCAAAACAACTTTCTTAGGACTAAAGTAACTGTAGCTGCAGGCAGTAGTAGCAGCTGCCACTACATTCAGAATTAATATCTTTCAATGGGCTAAGAAAATCCACTGCTTGTCCTACCAGTTAAAATATTGAAAGTAATCACATGGTTGATGAGATATTGGCAGCTGTGACCAGCCTGGGGCTATAAAACAAGAAGAATCAAAGGGCTAAAGATCTATTCTAACAATGGACTATTCAAGTCCAATAGCTAAGAGAGGGTCCAAATCATTACAAACCTTACTAAAACCACACAGTCATGCCTTAAAATGAACCAAAAAAACCCCACACTGTAATCTTGTATATGAGCATCTTGTCAATGCTCAAGAAAAACTCATGTACACTGCAAGGGAAACTCAAATGCCTTAAAATCTAAAGACAGACATTAACTGTTTCTTGCAAAAGAGACCTCAAGCCAGTAATGAAGGATGGTAATCTGGATGCGTTAGACCAAGCAGAGATTACAAATGTTATCCATTTTGAGATAAGAGATCCCTGACCTTAGCCTGAGGCTAACTCTGAAGCTAAGCTGAATGTTTCTAGCTTTAATGAGAAAATGTATCATATCACTGAATTAGTCAAAATATAATAATTAATCATTGCTGTATCTGCCTGTGGGATGAAATTTGCTAAATGTTAATTGGCCTACAAAAGTAATGTGAACTGTTTAATCTCCTTTTCTTCTTTTCTGCAGATAAGCTGAATACGTTGAGAGAGCCTCAGCTTGCACCCTCATCACTTTGACAACTTGCATTATATGCAAGTATCATAGAACTGAGTCTCTTCCTTGAAATGTATCTGTTGAACCCAGTGCACTGTAAAGAACACACACACACACACACACACACACACACACACACACAAAAGGAATAACTAATGACAAGTTACAAATCTGACATATTCCTCCAACTTATTTTTACTTTTTAAATAATTTTATTTTTTAAATCACTCAGTTTGCTTAAGACCAGCCTTGCAATCATGAAACAAATCTTCAGGCCTAGCTCTGAGACTAGCTGTAGATTCTCTCTTATCCTGATATAGTCATTTCACACTACCAATAGGCCCTGTTCACTCTTCTAACACAAATCTGAAAGTATTAGTGACATTTGCTTTTGCTGGAATCACAATTAGAGTAGCCAGTAGAATGAGGAAATGTGTGTGTAATAAAAATATGCTTTCCTTTTGGAGACACAGTTATTATTTAGAGAGATGTAAAAAATTAAATATAAATAAAAATAAGACATCTTCATATTTATACACATATACAATTATGCACACACATAAATGCTTAAGTGCATATATAAGTAGTTTTGTATCTGATACCTGTGTATATATTTTTAAGTAAAGCCTCTGATGGAATGAAAGAAATTAAGTAAAGCTATGTAATAGGCAATGGTGATGCTTTATCTGTTAGGCATTTCTTCTTTTCCCTGATTTTACAGTAATAAAATCAATCACGATGAATTCTTCTGGTATTTATAGGATTGTAACGTGTAATCCCTTAGGAATTTTATTGTAATTTAATATTAATTGACTTTGACCTAAAATAAAACATTACCAAAACTTGAGCAATATCATGCTAATTGCCTTTCTTACTAGCACCTCTCATTTTTTTTCCAGTGTCTTTTACCTTCCTCCAACACCAAGGCTACTTCATTGAGGAAGAATAGATGGGTATTGGTTGCACATGATTCCTCCCTACAGGAAGCTGAACATCCAATATGCCAAGCAGACCCTCTTCTGGGTCTCAGGGAACACAAACATCCACAAGTCTGTGGGTCCTGATGAGATGCATCCCAGAATCCTAAGGGAATTGGCTGATGTAGCTGCCCAGGCACTCTGTGATATTTGAAAAGACATGGCAATTGGGTGAAGTCCTTTGTGACTCGAAAAAACGTAACATCATAACCATTTTTAAAAAGGGTAAGATGGATGACCCCAGGAGCTACCAACCTGTCAGTCTCACCTCTGTGCCAGGGAATATCATAGAACAGATACTCCTGGAATCTATGCCAAGGCACATGGAAGGGAGGGAGGTGATAGAAAAGAGCCAGCATGGCTTCACTGAGGGCAAACACTGCTTGATCAGCCTAGTGGCCTTCTGTGGTGGTGTCACTGCATCAGTGGACAAGGGAAGAGTTATCTATCTTGAATTCAGTAAGGCCTTTGACCCTACAACAAACTTCTCTCAAATTGAAAAGATACAGATTTGATGGGTGGATGTGGGAATACAAGAGAGACTATTCAGAGACGACACTGTGGAGCAAGATAAACAGCATGAGAAAGTCAGGCTGAGAACTAAGGATGTCCCTTGAAGAAGAAAAAAGCAAAACGAATGGCCCAAGGCTCTGATTGGATAAGCACCTGTATGCATGGTTAAGGAGTGTTTGTGGAATACTTTTTTGATATGTGAAGGCAGATGGGAAAGCTAAAAAAGGAAACTTGTGAATGTACATAAGTTATGTGAGAACCTGTGATAAATGATTTGGATTGTTCACATCTGAATCTGTGCCTGATTGCCACAGGTGGATTGTTTGATGGATGAAGAAGTGGCTGCAGAATTGAGTCCAAAGAGTGCTGGTCAGTAGCTCAACATCTGGATGGAGATTGGTGATGAGTGGTGTCCCTCAGGGGTCAGAGCTGGGGCCAAAGCTTTTTAATGTCTTGAGCAGTGGGCCCAGGTAAACCTCATGATGTTCAACAAATCCAGATGTTCCTGGGTCGAGACAACCCTTGCAAGATGGAGGTTGAAAGGATTCTGTGCAGCCCTGCCAAAAAAGACCTGGGACTACAAATAGATGGGAAGCTGGACATGAGCAATGTGCCCTCACAGCTGAGAAAGCCAACCGTACCCTGGGCTGTTTCAAATGTAGTGTGGTCATCGGATGAAGGGGGGTGATCCTGCCCCTCTATTTCACACTGGTGAGGCCTCAACTGGAGTACTGCGTCCAGATGCGGAGTCCTCAGTGCAGGAGAGACATTGGCTTGTTGGAGCACGCCAAGAGAATGGCTACAAAAATGATTCATGGAATGTAATGGAACAGGCTGAGAGAGCTGGAGCTCTTTAGCGGGGAGAAGAGATGACCTGATAGTAATTTTCAGTATTTAAAAGGGAGCTACAGGAAAGAAAGGAACAGTCTTTAGCAGGGTCTGCAGTGATAGAACAAGGGGAAATGGTTTCAAAGAGGGTAGACTTAAGTTAGATATAAGGAAAAAATCTTCTACATCATGGCTAGTGAGGAACAACTGCAACAGGCTGCCAAGTAATGTGATTGATACCCTGTTCCTGGAGACTTTCAAGTTGAGGCTGGGTAAGGCTGTGGGCAACCTGATCTAGCCATGGTGTTCCTGTTCACTGCAGAGTAGTTGGACTAAATAATCCTCAGATGTCCCTTCCAACTCCAAAGATTCTATGATTCTACCTCTAGTAGTTAAACATTTTTATTAAGTATTTAAATACAGTAATACACAGAACTGAGTTTTCCCTACCATCACTCAGACCTAGGGTAATTTAAATGCATTATTTATCCCCAGAGTAATTTGCCACAACTAATCCTCACAAGCAGGTCTAATTCTGGATCCCCTGAGACATTCCTCAATTCTGATTGACTATGAATGCACATACTGAAAAATATAACAACAAGGTGCAGCTTATTAGGCCTCTTCTACATAGAATAGAGCTGCATGAGGTTTGTAAAAAATGTGGAGGCCTATAACGAAGTTGTCAGACCGATGCTCTTATCCTGAAAAAAACAGCCTGGAAGCAGCATGACTTTGAATGTACTTGAACACAGAAAGCAAAACCGCCCACAGCCCTGTACTCTTTGTTCTCTGTCTTGAAATTTGGTACTCTGAGATTCAAGATATTGTACCTAATGGACTATTTCTTGTCACTGGCTTATTTTTGTTGTGGTTTTTTTTTTGTCTCTTTCAACAGAACTAGATTTGAATTGTAACACTTTTCAGTGGCAAGAACGAGAAGAAAGAATTACAGTTTTAATTCTCTGACTGTACTCTTAAGAGGCCTTTATACTTCTTAAATAGTGTTACTGATGCTTCTTAAAAGAAATATCTTCTAGTTAAAACACTTTAAAAGTTCACATTTATTAAAAAAAAAAACAACTGTTGCCATTATTTTTAAAAAGGATAGTGCTCAAAGCACACTAGAAAACACTATAAACTATAGTGATAATGCAAACAATAAAAATGATAAACAAAACATATTGTATTAGAAATATGAAGGGTCATTTTGAAAAGTAACTTGTTATCGTAGTTATCCCTCATCAGTTTGGTAGGACAATAACATAGCAACAATTTCAATAAGATTTTAATGTGAGTCTTTAATGGGGACCCCATTATGATGCCATTTACAGTGTGAGATAATGATGGCAAGATGATTTCAGGATCACTCTAAGGGGATTCCATTATGAAGCCATTACAATATGAAGTTGCAATAGCAAACATTCTCACAGCAAATCCATAGAGACAATGTGATCATTCCATTACTATTTCCAAAGTGATATGATGACACTCCAAGGATTTCACTGCAAGCCTATAGAGACCATGCTAGTATGTCAAATGAAGTATAAGATGATGCACTTCTTTGTAGATAGATTTGTAGTTCCTTTCTAAAACGCAGCTTTGCAAAGTTCTTATGAATCACTTCTTACTTTCTGTGTACAGTCAAAGATGCAAAATAATAAGCGAAGTCCTTTCACGCACATTCCATTTCACTTTAGTCTTGTTTGCATGTTAAAGAGAAAGTGAGATTAATTCTTTTCTTAGGGCATAATTGTTTTCTGCAATCATTTTCTTCAGTAGTAAGACACTGAGATGAACACACCTGATGTTGGTGTTATGCTATACTGTCTGCAGTTGTTTCCAAGGGTGAAATATCAGGGTCTACCTTTAATTTGGAAAATGTCTTAAACATAGAAGAAAATTCCGAGTTAAAATTGTTAAGTTTGGTCATGTCAATTTGTAAGAGTAAATTCTCTTATAGGAAAGGCACATTTGATAAAACTGCTTGTAGCTATCTGAATGGAGCATTTCACTTGAAGTGAGAAATTCTATACAATTATGCAGAATTTGACAAAGTAGTAGTTAAATATCCTGATGTGACAAGGTCAGAATTAAAGAGTTTGTTTGTTTTGTATTTGCTTTGCTTTGTTTCCCTAAAGTAAAATTTTAATAATTCTCATTAGATATTCCTTCCCAGAATCAATCAGAATGCAAATAAAAGCATATGTCATTTATAATATTCCAGAAAGACAAATTCCTAAAAATTCCTAAAAATCACCGAAAACACGTGGGTGGGTTAAATTATTTGTCCTGCTAATGCTCTTTTTCTGGCATATCAATAATTAATTCGTTCAGCTCAGCAAATCAAGTGCTTTTGGGATCTGTGTTATCACAGAATATTGGTTCCTTTAGTATTCTGAATTAGTTGTCTTTCACAGCCTCTGAGGAGTTCAGTCAAGGCAAAAAAGATCTTCTCATGTTTTTCATTCTGTTCATTCTATGTCCTAATTTTAAAATAAATTTCTTAATTTTAATCAGATTTTTAAATTTCTAAATTTTAATCAAATAAATAATAAATAATAATAGGTGATAAATAGCCGCTAACTTTTTTTAACAGGGCAGTTCAGAGGAGAATTTTGTTTTTATTAGAGATCTCACAAGATGAAAAACGAAACACGGAATTCCATTTTTTTTTTTTTATTGTTTCATTATCCAATGGTTCCTCTCATAATTGGTATTGCCAAAAAAAAAAAAAAGGGTAAGAAATACTTGACTCAAAACTGCAAGTATCTGTGAACTCCTGAACTCATCTCTCTTGATTCCATTTTGTATCCAAACCATCTAGATAAAACTTAGCAAGATTATTATTTCTATGCTGCAAGTCTGATTGTAGCTATATATAAGAGGAGCTACTAAAGTATTTGAAACCATTTTGAAAGTGAAGGACAATACCAGGATGCTTTGAAGCTCTTATTGAGACAAAAGTTTTTCTCAATATGGAAATGTTCAAAAACAGCTCATAGGGTAACTACTATTCTTCTCTTAAGTATGAATTCAAAGAATCAGAAAGCACTGTAATATGTGACCCTCATTCTAAGATTTCTAACCTTACATGAGTTCACATGCAACAGCCATATCAAACTCTGTTCTAGCAATGTTTCTTTTTTTTCCTTCTGAGAGGTTTTAGCAGTATTTCAACGTGATTTTCCTCAGTAATTTTTTTGTCAGTCATTCTCATTTCAGCTCTGTTTTCATTTACTTTTTCTGTGTATTTGGAATCTCTTCAGCAATCTTTTTTTTTTTTTTTTTGTTTTTTTTTTGTATTCTACAATTCTTTGAGAAGATTGAAAGAACTCATATGGTGTGTTTGTTTTCTATGCCTTGTAACAGGCAAGAATCAAAGCACGGGTTAAACGTCACTGTTGGCATTCACAGTTTGCTTGACTTTAGCCATGACGTCAAAAAGACAAAAAAGTAAAACAAACAAACAAACCCAACAAAAAACAGCAGACTGTAATGTGCCCGTATGTTCCGCTTCTTCCAGAACTGCATTGTCTACAGGCCACAGAGCTTGCAATGACGTTCAAAAGATAGCAATTTGTCTGCAATTTGAAAATGGGTTTGTGACATGATGTACTTATTTGACAGTATAATACATTAATAGATGCGTAGTGACATAGCTATTGCAAAGTAAATTATCATTGGTAACGAAGTCCTGACCAGAGTTAAATCTCAGACAGAAAAATTGATCTTAACGTCTCAAAAATAGCTGGGCAAGATACATTTAGAGGGAATGTTTTGTTTTTTTCAAATCTTTTTTTTTTATATATTCAAAATTAACTGCTTTTAAAAAATGGAGATGTTCTCATTATTCATCTTCATCTGAAAAACCTTCTTAGAGAATAATATTTTGTTGCCGTGCATATGATATAGAAGATATTATGGCTGTACACGGCAATTCATGTGTAAAAACTGAAAAACCAAAATCAGATGTAATTTTTTTTTAGTAAGTTAATTTCTCACTTTCAGAATTTATAAATTTTAGATACCTTGGTAAAAGTCTTCATCTACAGTGCTCAATTATTTTATTTTTTATATGTTAACATGGAAACTCTGTGGGTCAATTCTTCTTCAATTTTTCATAGCACTTGTGTTTGGCTCTCTGGTTTTTCTTTTTTTCTTTTTTTTTTTTTTTTTTTTTTTGCCTTGAAACACTATTGAGGAACATTAAAAAAATGTGTATTGTCTGAGAAACTGATTCGACCTGTGGGTGTGTAAGTTGTGCGTGTGGGTTTATAAGATTAAATAATAAATAAAGACTCTGAGGCTTGGTTTAACAGAATTTCTTCATTACATATTACTGTTATTACCAGTAATATATACAAGTTGATACAAAATTACCAATTACCAAATTACATGTTAACAAGTTAACAACAACATATTACACACTACTACTGAAATTCTACTAACAAGTATATATTTACGACTATTTACCATTTATGTGCCTATACATAAATTATGTGAGGCTTTTATTATGTGACATTCATCAAAACTGCTCCAAGGAATGGAGCTGATGATGGGTTAATCTCTGTTTACAGATAATCTGCACTATGGAGCCCTGAGTCTGCCCGCT
Source organism: Tetrao urogallus (assembly GCF_951394365.1). NCBI lineage: Eukaryota > Metazoa > Chordata > Aves > Galliformes > Phasianidae > Tetrao > Tetrao urogallus. The sequence goes on along the minus strand of NC_136815.1, from coordinate 43,020,818 downwards.
CTCCTTGTTAAGTTCTTTGTCTGTCTTGTTGCTCTCATGCAGAGAAGCTCTTGAAGAGAAGCTCTCACAGATGAGCTTATTTTGTATAGATAGAACATTATTTTTATACCTTTTGGTGCATGCACAGTGGGAACAGGACATAAGTTCCCAAAAGACTTGCTGGCTTTCTATTTCTGGAAAGTCAGTTCCTTATCAAAATCTCTTCATTTTATGCTTATCAAAGTTGCTTTGGTCTGTGAACTACATATTATCCAACTTGTCAGGCATTTCCTCATATCTAAGTATGAGGGCATATAAGTATGTAGATATCCTTCTCTGTCAGTATATTTACTGGAGCATCTTTGTTGTGGCTTTACCAACAAATCTGTATTAATATTTGGGGCACAATAGAATGCATCAGTTCTTACAGGAGCGCTTTTTAAAAATAGAAAACAGGAGAAAGAAGAGCAGCATGTCCTCTCACATGTGATACCAGGCAAACATGAGGTCAACTAAAGGAGATCTGGTATAAGTAGAAAAGCCTAAAAATTCTTCAGGTTACATGGTTGTAGGTTAATAATAATTGAAGTATACTAAGGTTGGTTTGCAGTCTGTTGGATGAATAGTAACTGTTTCAGTGGTGGTGGATGCATTATTATTTATTTGAATTGATAACAGTACCTTCATTTTCTGTTGAAAATAAACAATAAAAAGTTCCTTCTCTAAAAGCTTTCAGCCAAAAATGACTGACGAGGGATGGATAAAATAGAGATTGTTAAAGCTAAAAAAGCATTACACGAATACTGATAAACTTGATAATATAATACTTGCAAATTACTCAAATAACCATAATCTAGGTTTTCTGCAAGCTTCGTAGCTGCAAAGAGTTTTAAGGAACTTGAATTTATGTTCATATTTTCTTTGTAGTTGCAGTGTATAGTGCATAAAAATAAGTTATGCTATTTTCACTGTGTGAAAAACTGACAATGTGTAGCTATAACAGGTAGCAGCAATAGCCATCACCACTGGCTAACTCTGGCAGACGTTTTTGCTGTCAGCGTTGTCTTTTAAAATAAAAACCTTTGTAACTGAAAACACACTCCTCTTCATTCTCAAGCTACCTTGATATTTCTTCTTGGCTTTCTGTCTTGATAAGCCCATTGGGAGTGGATCTTAAGGAGTTCAAAATTTGATATGGATCCCTTGTGGAGATACAATCAGAGTTCATATGTCTCTAACTCCTCCAAATCTCCTTTGTCTCAGAGGAAGTATATATCTAAAAATGTGTGGCTGTTTCTAAATCTTTTTAAGTTTTGTGCTTTCTCTAAAGCCAAAATTGTTGCACAGAAAGTACAAAACAGAATAAGCTTCAGCATTGTGGGTGTATCTGACATTATAAAAAATGATCAACAGAATGGTTGATGAAATATTGTTCAAACTAAAACTAACCAAAACTTGGGAAATCTATAAATCTTAAACAGAGAAGCACAACATTAAATGAGAAAGGCAGAGGAGGACCAGATCGAAATAGGAGGTAGAAGTGTTCCATTCTTGTTGCTATTCAAAATAAAGACCTCCAATCCACTTGATTATTTCTACCTTCATCTGTATCCCCTGATGTGATTAACATTACAACATTTTAGAAATTTTATGCTGCAAAAAGGGAACACACCCTACTAAAACAACGGTTCAAATGTTGGTCCAACCAGTTTATTACAAGTCTTAATCAGGGAGATGGGGAAGGGGAGGACGGACACTATTATGAATTAGGGTAACGGGGAAGGGAAGGAGGGCGATAGAAAAGATAGAAAAGAAGAAGCAAGGAGTCTTTATAGGAAGCAAGAGGGAGATAGTCACCACCGTGGATCCAGCGTGGTTCGCAGTTCAGTCATTGATCTTCAGTAGTGGTGGGTCGTTGGGCATTGTTCTGTTGATGACGACAAGAACAACAAGGAGAAGGACAATGACCATGGTGATGATGGCCCCTTTTCAATGCTTTCAAAGTGGTCGAGTCAGCTGTCTTTGGAGTGACAGCTCAAATCCAAAGTGGTTGAGTCAGCTCTCCTTGCAGTGGCAGCTTCTGGCTCTGGGACCTCAGCAGGAAATTCTTTTATTCTTATCTTCCTGGCCTTGCCAGCAGATAGGAGGAAGCAGGGAGGCACCAACTTGTATCTTGCCTTCACAGGATGCAATGGCATCATCCCCTAGTCTCCCATACCAAGCTGGAGCGGTTTAGTCACAGGCCAGATCTTCCACCAGTGAACACTCCTGAGCACTCTCTTCCGCTCTTCTACAGAGCAAGCAGCTCTGGAAGAAGGGGCTTTCAAATGTTCACAAAGTGAAATCGATTGTCACATGGTTAGCACCCATCACTTGCCTCCTTGACAAATCACTCAGAGTCTTATCACAAGAAAAACCTCAGGAAGCAAGATTTGAGCCAAAAAAAACAAAGAAGGATTCTCACAATATTCCATAAGTAAAACCAAAAAAACCCACAACCATCAACAACAGAACTTCATGAAATTTACATGAAATCTTCCAGATTTAGCATCTGTAGTAAGGAAGAAGCCCATCTGTGAATACAAAGTGATGTTTCTCACTCCGCTCTCCTCTTTTTTTCCACATCATGAAAACATAACCACCTTCTCTTCCCTCTCCAAAAGAAAGAAGCCAAAACAAGAACAACAAAAAATTACTTTATAAGAGACAAATATGTATTTTTTAATTTTCTGATTTCCTGAATAATGTCAGAGGGCTAGCTACTTATTGCCAACAAAGTTTGACGCAAGGCACCTTGCAAGCTCCTGAACATTCTACTTGTGGTGCAGGATGCAGAAGAGATGAAATGAACCAGACTGAGATTGCCTTCTACTTCCTCATTATTTCAGGGAAATAACTGGGCTGGCCAAAGTCCATGTTCTAGGGTCTCTCAGTGCTGGAGGTCAACATTAAGAATGCTTACAAAAATGAAAACTCTTTTGTCATCTTTCCAGGATGGAAAGGCATAAACCTAGCCTGGAGGAAGCACACATATGCATACATGTGTCTTAGAAGTCTTACACAGAAATTTAAATTTGTTCAGCTTCCCACAATGCTCCACACTGAAGTAATTCAATTCAAACTCACTAATGTTTTACTTCAGGAATTGTTTTCAAACTGGGTTCCATTTTCCCTCCCCCTTCCCTGATAAAATTGAAACTTCAAACCTGAAACTGTTTTTTTGCCTGCACTGGAGGCAGTGATCCTTCTACAAGGCCTCACTTGTTTCACATGAGGGTAGCAGCCCTCCTGTATGTCAATACGTACAACTTAAGATTTTCACCATTTAAATGATAGCATAATCAAGTAGAAAGCTATATGAACTGCCTTTCTGACAGATAAAAGTTATTCCCTTCTCATTCACTGTACAAACATAAACATAGCAGCCTGTTTTCACATTAGCTTACAGATTTCATGTTTGTTTTATAAAACTGAAAGACGAATTTCTTACTCTGCTAAAAAACAAGAAAAGCAAACAAATAGAAGTAGGTAAGAGGCATTAATTAAAGAGAACAGTTACAATTAATTAATTATCAAAAGGAAGGTGTTGCCATCCAAGTTTTAATGTGATTTTCTTGTGTGTGAATACTCTGTAAGATCTTTCCTTTGTGAATCTGAAATTGAATGTGCAGTGATGACATGCATCATCCTTTCAGACAATAAGCAGCATGTGGTTTCACAAGCTGGGGTCAGCTCAGCTTGTAGTAACTAGATGTCAATTATTTTCCTTGGAAAAAACAACTGCTGGCAGCATTAAACTCCCAGGCTTTCATAAGAACACAGTGCATTACCTTGTGAAGATGGCAATGATATCACCTATTACTATTGCAGATAATGTCTGTCTAATGCAATGGAAACATACTTCTTTTCATCTGCTGCACGTCTAACCTTTTTTGTTTGATTGACGAGGTTGTGTAAGTGAAGGTGCCAGGATGGCTGAATCATTCCTGATGAATGGTGATATCAGCAACAGCAATTTTTTTTGGCTTAAAATGTTGGATAGTGTTCAGCACAGAAAGGAAGTATAGTAACAGAGGTGAGACCACAAAACACAAATCAGGCTCAAATAACCCTGAGATCTATTGGCATTTCTGAAACATGTAAGGAGGTACTGTCTATAGAGTAGGTCAAGTATAGAAATGAAAATGTACGTTAAGTTCCTGTTCTATTTTAAAGCGAGTTTGAAATTAATTTTCCATATCTATTTATTACAATTTAGTTCCAGGGATTAATTTAGCTGTCTAGATATATTTTTTTAAAAAGCTGAAGTTTTTGAAGAAGTTAGAATGTTTCTATTTCATTCCTTAATTATTGCTATCATGAAAGTTATTTCTAGGTATTTTTATATACTGTCATCATAATTTCAGTTAATGAATTTTCTGGTGAATAAAGTATTGAGAGAAACAGCCACACTGGACCTCAAATAATTTATTTCAGTTTTACCGTCAAATTAGAAATGATTTAAATATTGAAAAAAATGATAGGAAGTAAAACAGTAATCTCTATTATTGCTATTATGCTTATAAAATTGTTAAATGTCAGTAACACATCTTAAAGCACCATTATGTGCTTAATTAGACAGTAAAATCCTTACAGTACTGCTTGGCTCTTCCACATGTGCAGAGGGAATCACCCAACATGTCCGGGATAGTGTAACAAACTGGAGGAAGAAACAGAGTAATGATGCAGGCTGAGTTCAGTCTGTATACTTCTTGATAAGAGAAGAGAACACAGCTACCAAATTCAATACTGAGCCTTTCACACTTTTTTTGTTTTAAAAGAAAGCCTCAGAATAGGGACAACAAGCTTTGAAATCTGCTTTGGAAAAGATAGTGATAAAATAGATGATAAATGTTTATCATCTATTTATAAACTTTTTTTTTTTTTTTCAGGCAGACTGCAACACTCAGAACTCCTATAAGGGATATTTTCTTTCTTCCTCTTCAAGAAGCATTTAAAAATTTTGCAAGTACAATAGTTTTCTTTCACAAGTTGGCATTCTTTTACTCTGTTAATTCTAACAATATGCTTGAAACATGAAAAGATTGATTTTGTTCTTCTATATGTAATATTTATATATCCATATTTTCAATCTTTCACTGTTTCCTGACCTCATTGCTAAAATCCTTTATAAAATGTACACATTTATTAAACTCCCTCAAATTCTAAGGTATATTTTGTTTTCTTTCATGCATTCTAACAGAACAAAAAAAGTAACTTGAAAAAGTTTGCAGTTGATTGCCCAGATTCATAGCAAGCAATTTCCATACCATTAAAAAAAAAAATTGTTCTAGATCTCCAAAGCACACGCAAATTTCAGGTACTAAACTGTAAAATCATTTACAGATGCAAATAGGTATTTAAGAACATAAGTAACAATTAAATCACCTGCTATTTATTTTTCACTCATAAATATATAGCTAGAAAAACAAAAAATATTTTAAATGCTTTGACAAATGTTATACCACTTCCCTAGTTAACCATTAAAATAGGATGACTTTTTCTTTTTTCCCCCCTAAGTATGAGCAAAAATAAAATAGCCGTAATAGCTGTTGAAGTTTAAAAATGGTCATAAAAACTATTATAGGATAAAATTCTGAACTGGCCAACATGAAAAGGTGAATGACAAAAAGAACAGAATGTTTGTTCATGATCCTCTAAAACTGAAGACTTTTATTTCACTTTGTGTTTTTCGTAATTGCTTCCCACGAGATTATATAATTTCTCTTTTTATAAGCATATGACTTGTTAATATAAAGAATTATAAATAAATAATTCTCAGTCAGGAAAGGCTATCACCCACTGTTTAACAGTAGCTGATATAAGTTCTCAAGCTAATAAGATATACAGTAATGCTAATCCAACTTTCAGTAGATTATGGTTTAGAAGCCTCTTAATTTATGAATGCTATCTTTATTTGAAAATTTTAAATAATTTTTCCTTCATTAATGTCTATAATTGCTTTTTGTATCTATTTGCAATTGGACATAAGCAACTTCTTTGTGCTTCAAGACTCTTCGCTGACCTACCTGCAAAGTGAAACAGTTGTTTACTTTTTCTTTAAAACTTTGTGCAGTGGTTTATTTGCTCTAGTTTTAGAGATTTAATTAGCAGAAATGTTGATTGATCACTATTTTTCAACACTTCTCATGATTACATAATTATTATAACATCCTCATTTTTTCTATTTGAAGTCAAAGTCTATCCTATGATTCTATTCTGACTTGATGCTGTGTTTTAACAAAGCAGGCAGCAAAACACGACACAACTATTTGCTCACTTCCCACCAGGACAGAACGAAAGAGAGAACAAGAAACAAAAAAAGAACTGCTGGGTTTAAATAAAAAATGACTTACAAACTCAGAAAAGACAAATGGATTAAAGAAACCCAACAAACACACACCCAGTTATAACTATATATATCTGCTGGTTTGTGGTTTGGCCTTGTTTTAGATATGGTCTCGTTGTTCAGGAATAACCAAGATGCTGGTATTTTATTAATCCCATCTCAGATCTCAGGTGAAACCAAGATGAGGTAATTATTTTTCTATGTTTTTCTCCAAATTATGAGCTAGTTAACGTTCAAGGTGCAGGTACACTGGAGGTTTAGAAGGTTGTATAATGATTTTATGTGTTTAATCTTCTGTTATTTTTTGCATGATTCTGCACTTTGGCTACTGGGTGATCAACACTGTTTATGAGTACTGTCAAATCTCTTTCCTGTCTAAATTAGGTAGCTTGCAGTATGTCATTGTCTCGCTCCAATTTTTAGGAGGGAGAGGAGGTTCTTTTATTATCTATATACCCAGCGTGAGATTAAGAAGCAACGGTTCAAATGTTGGTCCAACCAGTTTATTACAGATCTTAATCAGGGGAAATGGGGAAGGGGAGAACGGACACTATTATGAATTAGGGTAATGGGGGAAGGGAAGGAGGGCGATAGAAAAGAAGAAAAGAAGAAGCAAGGAGTCTTTATAGGCAGCAAGAAGGACATCGTCACCACCATGGATCCAGCGTGGTTCGTAGTTCAGTCTTCGATCTTCAGTAGTGGTGCGTCGTCGAGCATTGTTGTTCTATTGACAACGAAGGACGACGACCATGGCGATGATGGCCCCTTTTCAATGGTTTCAAAGTGGTTGAATCAGCGGTCTTTGCAGTGACAGCTCAAATCCAAAGTGGTTGAGTCAGCTCTCCTTTGAGTGGCAGCTTCTGGCTCTGGGATCTCAGCAGAAAACTCCTTTGTTCTTATCTTCCTGGCCTTGCCAGCAGATAAGAGGGAGCAGGGAGACGCCAACTTGTATCTTGCCTTCGCAGGATACAATGGCATTGTCCCCCAGTCTTCCATAGCAGACAGGAGTTATTTGGTAACAGGCTAGATCTTTTGCCAGTAAACAGTCCTGAGCACTATCTTCCGAAGGCAAACAGTTCCAAAGATGTAAAATTGTCCACACAGCGATGTTGATTGCCACACAACATCCATCACTTGCCTCCTCAACAAAATACCTAAGGAAGCAAACTTTGAGCCAGAAAAACAAAGAAGGATTCTCACAGTCATCCACCACAATCATTCATTTATCATTCTTCAGTATCATCTGCCACTTTATCACTTAGCCTCTTGATGTTGTTGTTATATTCTCTGTAATTCTTTAGAGTCAGCTGCTTTTATTTTTATGATCTTCAGTAATTTAGAATCACTAGGAAACTTTGCCATCTCACCAATTACTGATTTTAAGAAATCAGTGAATAGAACCTTAATAGCAAAGTTTTGTTGCTGTTATGCAAGCATCAAGATAACTCTCCAAGAATGTTCCACCAGTTGATCCTATACGAACAGGTTGTATTTTCACGTTTTCCATATTTATTACATTCCCAAATTCATTAACCTGTCCGTCCCCAAAGACTGCATAACAGACATAGCTTTATTTGGCAATCTTCAATGTCATCTAGCGTCCTTCTAGCATCATTATGGTCCATTGTTAGCCCTTGGGGGTTGTCTACTTCAACCCAACACTCCTTTTTGTTGCATAGATTGCTGTGGAAAGCAAGGACAATCGAGAAGCCTCTGCACACACAGATAAGAAAGACAAAGGGGAACATCTTAATGCTATTTGCCACATTTAGGCATTCCGTTGTTGTTTCTTTTGCCTGTTAAAGCAGACCAGCCTTACATCATGTCACCTCATCTATAGTGCTATATCACAATTATCATCCATAATATCTAAAGACTACTGTAGTATTGCAAGCAATCATTAACAGAATATTTTGTGTAATTAATTCTTCAAGTCATTACCCTTTTCTACATTTTTTTTCAATAAGGTGAATAGCAGAAATTCAGTCACAACTGCCTGTGGGGTATGCCTGAAAAGTGGTCATCTACTTACTCTTTTCTTCTGTCCTTTAGCTGATTGTTCTTCTGTAAATGCTTAAGAACCATTGCTGAGTGATCCTGCCTTAAGTTTTTCAGTGTTAACATATAGTAAATTTTAAATACTTAAAATCTGTATTGAGTGAAAATTGATGAATGATAGGGATTTAGATTATTGTCTAATGATAGACAATAGTGAATTCTCAGTATTTCTGCCTACTGAATGCCTTTTTAAAGGGGGCACAATAAGTACAAAAGTCCTTTTTCTTAGGCTATAGGCTCTGATGAAATACCATAGCCTTAATGTCTTTGCCTTTGAGAATGTTTTAGCTAGGGAAACAAACTCTGATCTTTCTTTCTTTTTTTTCTCTTCTTTTCTTCTTCTTCTTTTTTTTTTCTTTCTGTAATCTGTCACTGATTCATTTATACAAACAAAAACTTCCTGTTTGAAATGTGGAATCTAGAAGGATGACTGAATTAGTGTTTTGGATTTAGCCACTGCTATGGAGATTCTAGGGACAGAAGTAGGTTTAGGTCCCCCAACAATAACAAACCATGGTTCTTGTTATGGAGTAATCATAGTTAATTTTCTATATAGGACAAAGTAGTCTTATTCCTTCACGTTACATTCATTGCTTGCTCCGTGTTTATCAGCATTCTAATTTGTGCTTAATAAGAAAGGTTCTCCTGCTTCCCCCAAAGGCATTTAACTGAAGTGAAGGTGACCAGCAGGTGGTTTGCATAAAATTTCATTAGCCTCTTTGATTGCTTTTGACACCTTTATGAAAGAATGCTTCATTACCATGCAAATGGTCATTGCCCCTGTTTCCATGCTAATTGCCGCATAACATACCCATCACAATGTCGTATTGTCTAAGATTTATACAATTAATTTCAGAGTTATAACTATATGTTTAACAGCGGAATGGTAAGTATCATAGAACCACAGAGTTGGAAGGGATCCACAAAGATCATCAAGTTCAGCTCTTTCCTCCACACAGAATCACCCAAAATTCAAACCCTATATCTGAGAGCATCGCTCAAATTCTCCTTGGACTTTGGCAGCTTCGGCCATGATCACTACCCTGGGCAGCCTGTTCCATCCCCACTACTCTTTGGTGAAGAACCTTTCCCTAACACCCAGCCTAACCTGACCCTTATGCAGCTCCATGCTTTTCTCTTGGGTCCTGCTGCTGCCATCAGAGAGAGAGATCAGTGCTGCCCCTGATCTCCCTTTCTGAGGAGCTGTCGGCTGCCATGAGGCCTCCCCTCACTCTTTTCCTCATCCTCTTCTGCTCTGGGCGGAACAAAGAATGGGACCTCAATTACTCCTCATATGTCTTACCATCCAGACACCTTTACCATCTTCACAGTTTTCCTTTGTGTTCCCTCTAATAGTTTTATGTCTTCTATTGTGGCACCCAAACTTGCACGAATTGCTTGAGATGAGGCTACACAGAGTAGAGTAGGACAGTCCCTTTCCACATCCACTGACAGTGCTGAGCTTCTCGCATCCCAATACATGTTTGACCCTTTAGGCTGCCAAGATACGCCACTGACTGGGTTTCAACTTGCCTTCCGCCAGAACCCCCAGATCACTTTCTACAGGGCTGCTATCTAGCCTGTTGTTTTCCAGGCTGTACATATATCTAGGATTTTCCCCTCCTGGATGCAGACTCTGACAGTTTCTCTTGTTGAGCTTAATGCAGTTGGTGATTGCCCAGCCTTCCAATTTACAAGATCTCTCTGCAAGGCCTCAATGCACTCAAGAGAGAGTAATAGATCAACATACCTTCCCACTGTAGTCTTATTCAAGAACTGACTTGGTATACCTTTATGTCCTGCATCTGAATAATTTTTGAATGTATTAGAGAGTTCTATATAATAAAATTCATATAATATTATGCCATTAAGGGGATCCAGTACTACTTAGATAAGAAAATGCATTTGTTTGATGCTTCTATCCTTTGAGATAAAATAAAAAAGAAAGATTATTTCTTTCCAGCTTTGAGATAACGCTTAGACAACTCTAAGGTCAAATTCAGTACAAGAACTGGTATCAGCTTTCATTTCCTTTGTTATCTCTGGTGAATATGAATAAATGAAGGTTTTTTTTTTGCTTATGCATTTGTAACCCAATAAAACTTGTAACTTTCAAGAAGTATGTTTTCAAACATTTTTAAAATAAGATTTTTTTTCTCATATTAATATTAATTCTACTCTTATTTAAATATCAGAACATAGTATTCATTTTAAGTATAATTTCTAGCTTGTATCGTAAGGAAAAGTTGATTACCATGCTGTAGTGCTGTAGATACTGGCACAGTCTGGCTACTTCCAGCACAGTCATGCAGTTTGCATCTTCTCATTTAAAATTCTAGTATATTTATGGAAATGCTCAGAAGTAACTTTTGAACGCATATTGTGACAATTACTTTAGAGTAATACAAGTAACGTGTATAGGGAAATACTGCAAAAATAGTGGGTTTTTGCTTGTTTGTTTGTTTGTTTTTACACTGGCATCTTTTCTTGTGGGGATTCTTATTCAGGAAAAGATAATTTAGAAGTAATGAGACTGCTGTTCAGTTTTTGCTAAAAGCTATTTATTGTAAAGCATGGGAATTATCTTTTTTTTTTCTTTTCTTTTTCCAGAGGTGGGAGGGTATAAGAATTAAATTACAACATTTGGAACATATTTACATAATTTGGAATTGCAGGTATCCAGTACTGAGATCATTGCAGGTTTCAACACAATTGCGCAGGTATTGAGGTACAAATGCTTGAAAACTGTCGCTGTCTTCTTCCATGTAGGCCAAAATTCCAGCATAACATCTTATGTATCCTATGACTGAGAATTTGTGCTTGCTTTCATAAATACGGAATAGTTAAAATGCTCTATGAACTTGTTCTTCTTTCTCTCGTTCCTCTTTATTTTTTTTTTTTTGAAACAATTTTCTTTGTTTTTTGTTTTTTGTTTTTTTTTTGTTTTTTAATTTATTTGTGATGTTTTGTGTTAACAATTCAAGAGATATCTTTCAACATTAAAACTGATAGAGCTTTGACATCCTGTTTTAGGTACACCTGTCTGACATTAGCACATATCTGTTTAAGGCTAGCATGCAATTTTTATGAAAAACTGGAACCTAGAGCCCAAATTTACAACCTGTGTGTGCAACTGATATACTTGCAGCTTGTCTGCTTGCCCTTGCCACGTATGTACTGGCCTAGTAGAGGTGAAGGTCCTGATGGAGGGAAAGATGACTGACGGGTTAGGTGCAAAAGGACTTGCAGTAATCAGACTGATGCAGATTCTGAGATTATTCCCCACAGAACTCTTGTCATAAGCCCTCCTATAGACCACATCTTGAGGTCGATGCCTTTCCACACCTTACCATTCCTGGTCCCCTTGGGGTTCCTAAATTTCTGCAGCACCCATTACCTACACAATCATTGTATACACAAACTCATTTCTTTTTGCAGAAAAGAGCAGATGTTCCAAAGGGCTTCTCTGATTTACAATAGCATATTAGGATTTTATTAATAATTTCTTTGCATATAGCTGGAACTCTGCTAATGATAAGTAATGATGTCATAAAAACCAATATCCCCAGGAAAAGCCTGTGTAAACATGAGAATGCTCTAAAAATATTATGTAGTAGATTAGACAACTTAGATAACTATAATATCATATCTTGCCTATCATCAGGACAAATAACGATGAAGAGCATATGTTCACAATGCTTTTGTGAGATCTAGGAACCAAATTCAATTAATTTATTTCCACACAATTTTTACCTTTATTCTGTCCTTTTCAACTACGTAGGCTTAGGGTAACTCATCACATACTATTCTTTAGAAAAAGATCTCAATTGGCATGTTCATAGATATACATACCCTGTGCCATCAACATGACAAGATGAAGATAGAACACTAAATTGTCCAGGCAATATTTGAAATGCAGGAGCTTTCATTCATCACAGACCTGGCTGGATAGCCTGGAAGGGTTTGGAGTGAGAGAAGAAGACTACTAGTGTGAAACTAGTTGCAAAGTTTGTTCACAACTGTGCTCATAACAGTTCATAACAAACTAATTGCAAAACTTGCTCACAACTGTGTTCATAACAGTGTGAATCACATGTAATTAGCTAGTTGACAATGTTGCTATTGTAATAGTGGCTGCTGGTACTACTGCTAATACAGACAATTTCTGACTTAAGCAATCAGTGTCATCTTTTCTGAAATTCATAAGTTGTTATGATAAGAAATGAAATTATGTGATTTCAAGGACAATGTCATATTCTGACATATGACTTACACAATTAGTGGCATAAATCTTATGGTAATTCATGGAAAAGAAGTCATGAAAGCAGTATTGGGGAAAGAGGTAGGCCTCTAAATCATTCATCAGCTTAAGGAAAAATACACAAAGACTTTTAAAATTATATTGCTATTTGTTCTTTTTAATTGTTTACTGTGATAATGAAGATTTGTTAACCAGTGTGTAATAAGCATAATTAATGTAAATCTCAGGAATATAAAAATGACCTTTTCCACAGGAACTTCACAAACTGTTGATTTCCCTATTTCATAATTTACCTAAAGAGTCTTCATTTATTCATTTACTTTTGAAGAATCTTGACATTGGAACAACTGTGGTCAGGAAGGAAGAGCAGTTACAGAATTCCACAGTCTGCAACATAAAGCTCCATCTATTGATGTCTCGCTCCAATTTATAGGAGGGAGATGAGGTTCTTTTAATATCTGTATACCTGGCATGAGATTAAGAAACAACAGTTCAAATGTTGGTCCAACCAGTTTATTATAAATCCTAATCAGGGAGACGGGGAAGGGAAGGAGGGTGATAGAAAAAATAGGAAGGAAGCAAGAATTGCATAAAGTCACCACCAGGATTCAGCAGCGGTCCTGTTGCACGATGTTCCAAAGGTTCGAGGCAAAAGCAACGGGGGAGAGCAGCAGCATGGCCGGCCATGGGCAGTAAGCAAGAGGCAATAGTGGAGCCAATCCGGGAGGAAGCAGCAGGACTCAGGTAGCAGGTCCAGGAGAGTCCGTCAGCATGCAGGAATTCTGTAGAGAGGAATCTGATGGAAGACACCTTTATTCTTCGGCATCATGGTAGAGCATAGAGCAAGTCCAGGAGGGAGAGAGGCAAGTCATGGGGCTTCTCATGGCAGAAACCTCTTCTTCTTCATGTTGCAAGAAAGCCTAAACCTCATGGTTTGCGATTGCTCTTTTATCCTGCTTTTTCTCCTGCCTGCATGACATCCCTAGGCGCTTGAACAAGAGTCATGTGAGTACCCCCTGAGACGGCCATCTTCCTCAAGATAAGCCCACACAAAAGACCACTTCACAGCCATTAAGCTGTAGTTTATCTTTCTCTCGTTGCTCCTGGCCTTGTCCATCTGTGTCCCTCAGACAAAGGATTTCACAACCCTTGCCCAGCATTTGTTCATTGGTGTTCTCCAGACAAACAATTTCTCAACCTCTGCCCAGTACTTGCCTGGATTTGTTCATCTGTGTCCCCAGCAAGCTTTGAGAAAATGATGTAAAAGAATAATTTCTTACTACTGATCATCTCTTTTTTTAAAAAATTATTTTTTAAAATTTTTTTAAAATTTATTTATTAAAAATTTATTTATTAAAAATTAATAAATAAAATCGCTTAAAGCCATTCTTCTGATCCTGTGGGTAATACAGATTAGGGAGGGAGAAGTGATTTTTCTTCTAAACTAATCTCATGCCATTTTGAACTTCTATACGTCATAACTGAGACTTTAAATTCCACACAAAGATAAATGGACAGTCACTGCCAATCTCTGAACATCTATCTTGCATTTTAGTATCTTTGCACTGTGAACAATCCAAAGGTGTAGTGCTCGATGTTTTATAGTAGAATATATTTTTTGCATACTTCCATCACTTTGGTGTTCTGCTGCCACATTGTGTTATGTGTAATAATATTACATAAAAATTGTATGTAAAGTGTGTTAACTGTTTGGTATAATTTGTACAGTGCAGTTGTATGATACATAGAAAATAAAAATATTTTTAATGATGCATCTGTTACTCAAACTAACTGCAGAAGATAGAAAGCTAAATGAGGCACTTGTGTAACAATTCAAATGTCACCCAGATTTCTGAAATCATACCTCTATTGAAAGTCCTTGTAGATTCTGATGGTAACTAACTGTTTAATTAATGACAGCCATGTTGCTCCTTCCCAAACTGCTTCCTCCCTTAGTCTTGTCTTAGTTGACCTTCAGGAAACCTGTTCAACTTAGAAAACCTACCTTAAGCAAGCATGCCTTAAACATCTTTGTTCAAATCAATGAAAACATACAGCCCTACTGCAACATTTTCTGACCAGAAAAATTTCCAATGGCATTCTCTATTGTTTTGATACTTTTTCATAGAATCATAGAATCACAAGGTTGGAAACGACCTACAAGATCATCTAGTCCAACCATCTCCTCATCACCATTGCCACCACTAGTACTAAACCATATCACGCAGCACGTCATCCAGACGTGTTCACGTGTTTTGTCAGTTTTTACAATGTAAATAGGTCATCCATGCGGCTCCTGGTGTCAGATAGTCAGTCAGGACAAATATGTAAGTATAAATACAAGGTTACATTTTTATATTCATGCTAATATTTACTTAAACTCATAATTTTCACAAATATGTATGCTAACAAAATCAGTAGTTATAGAAGCAGCAGACACAACACAAATGAAGCTAACGTGCAGGCACAGTGATTGATTTCTGGATGTAAATGAGTATTTGCAGATTTTTTGAGAATGGTAATCAATGGATTTCACCTAAACTGTAAGAACAGTGTGAATAACGCTTATATACCTTATTCATACTGTTGTCCCGACTTCTCTGCAGAAGTATCATGAGTTATTGATGATTTAGAGCATTATTTTTCCCTGAATTCTTCTCATAGGTGCTTAACTGATCTGGAAAAAAAGCAGGGTCCTGTCTCCCTTCAGAACCAGCATAAAGAATCTCTGGAAAGTGTATGATGGGAAAAATCCTCAGTGCTGCCCTACATCAGAGGATTCTGATAGGAAACTGTAATACCTTTTGCTATAATCTTTTCTTAATCATTTTTGGGTCAATGCAGTTACACACAAAATTTGAAGTTCTAGATAAAGATTGTAAAGTTGCCTTTTATATGACTGTGTTATGATTAATTTAATATATTAATTAATTAAGCATTTCCAAGTTTATATTTGAGTAGTTATGCATGGGTAATTATCGCATTACCACTTAAGGGCCGTAAAGAACTTCTCTCACTAAAGGTTTCTTTGTCCTTTTTTTTTGCCTTTTTTCAAATACTCTGCTTACAGATAATATTCTTCAGCAAATATAAATAGCAAGATAAATATCTATGTCATAAAATGTCTTAATTTAAATGTAATTTACTTTTGTATGTTTAAAATTGCATTTTCTGAATGATGCTGAGTAGCCATTATTGTCAGACAAATATCAGGCAGTAATAGTCATGGCTGTTGATGGAATCCAACTTAATCCTAAATTGCTTTAAGATTTACAGCAGAAGTTGCAACTTTAGAAGTTAGTTTAAGATAACTAAGTATATAAAATCTCCAATGCATCTCATTTTCCATCACACACTACGTTAAACTATATTATATTTTCCATGCTATGTATCGTTCATTTCCTTTTTGCTAGGTTGCATATTCATTTTTCAGTGACAAGACTGTGTTAGTGACTACTCACCCTAATGCACAGCACTTTTTTCCTACCATCAGTACACCTTCTCTGTTTGCTGCTACCCACTGTTGCGTCCAGCTGTTTATGTGGTGAACTGGGGAATTGATCCAGCTGTAAAAGAGCTCAAACATTTTTTGCAGAGGTAATTTGGGATAAATTAGTTAATCAATCCAATCCATTATGTGGCTGCATAAACACTTGTGTCAGTGCTGAGCAGAGGCTCCTGGAGCAGAGAGAGCATGAGGAATAGGATTGGGCTGGGGCAACTTTCAGCATGGTGCTGCTGGAGGATCACAGCATCAGCATCCAGTACTCACATTGGACTGTAGCATATCTGAGACATAATTAATTCATTCTGACTAAGACCATTTTTCATCATTGTGCTGTGTACATACATTCCTCCAAGTATTTGTATTAACTTTCTGTCTATTGAGAGCTATGCTTTTCCTCCCAAATGAGAAGTTAAAAGCTGCAGACCTCACAAGCACATACTACTGTTCCTACATTTATTTATGTACCATCTTGTGCCTTGATCTTGCCTCTGGATCTGCTAACATGGACTTCTGTTCTTGTCTCTTAAACTGGTGGAGCTTCACAGGTGACCAAAGGGTCGTGCCAGTAAGTGAAGATAAGAAGTAAAAAAGCAGTGGAGAAGAAACACTGCCGTAGTTGGATGCAACATCTTCAATTTTTTCTCTTCCAGCCACTGAAGTATTTTTCAAATACTTGATACACTTCAAAATATTTTCTTCTAAAACTGAGGAACATTTTGAAATGTGCAGATCTCTCTATTATATCTCCTGAGAAAATAATTGAATAGTCATTTTGATTATTGGAGTTTTGCATCTGAAATAAATTTTTAAGGAACTCCTTTAATTTGCTTCAATCTATTACTGGAAGAAGCATAAAAACAGCCTAATAGATTCAATTTTTCAGTTCATTATCATCTTGTTTGTGGTCTTTATTTCCACAATTTAGCATGCACATTGTCCATATTGTTACTCAATAGTCTAATTTTATTATGTTATTTTTGAGCAGAACTGAATACCACAGTATTGCCACAATAATGCCTGCTATTCACAATGAGGGAGATTAGTCCCAGTATTTCAGTGCAGTATCGAAACAGTAGCTCTAGAAAACTGAATTAGAGCTGGTAGTTGAAGCAGAACGTATTTCCCATCCTCTACATCATTCAGAGATTGTACTCTCAGGAAGAAAAATAATGTACTGCTTTTGTGCCTCGGTTATGTATTTGTAAAACTACTCAGGCAGCAAGAGAAGATGAATATTTCAGTATCTGTCTAGTCCTGCTCCATGGATACAGGAAAAAACAACAACAATGTGCTGAATAAAAAGTGCTACACTTCCTTCATATGCATTAGTGTGGTTTCCTGAGATAATTTTCAAACAAGAAGTACTCTGAAAGTAATGCATCCTATTTTATGATGTCAGCCCACAGTTATCAGAGGAGGATGCTGGTGGTATGGCAGCAGAGGTTTGAATCTTCCTGACAATATTCTGTCACGTTAGATTGCCATGTGACAAATGTCAACAGAGAGGCAGTCTGACAAATTGGTGTTTAACATGAAAGTGCTTATGAAGCAAAGGCATGGAGTTGAATTCCTCCATGCAGAAAAAATGACATCCATTGACATTCATTGACACTTGTGAATATTTATAGTGATCAAACAGTGGATATGAGAACAGTGAGGTGGTAGGTGGTTCATTTCAACAGTGGCAACAGCTATAGTGACTCACCTGTACTGGTAAAGGTTTTTATGAGTGTGGCATGCAGGCTCCTGTTCATGCTGGCAAACATGCTTAGCTAATGATGGTGCATATGTTGAGAAATAGTGTTTTGTAGCTGAGAATTTTCTCTGTCATATAGTGTTATTGTGCTCTTTGTAACTGTTACAGTTTCCAAGGAAAAAAAATAGGAGGTAATACTTTCAGAGCTACATCTGGCAACTGTATCAAAGCTCCTTGTTTGTTAGTCTACATCCTTTGCACGGTGGTTGTTCAGAGAAGCAGGGTGCACATTCTCATTGAAAAATATCTTTCATATGCAGACTGCAGCCTGAATCACTCAGCTAGTAGTGCCCAGAAATTTAGAAACATAAGATGTGTGCATTAATTGATCCATTTAACGCCTCTGAAATTGCAAAGTTTCGCACACTAAACATTATAACAATTTTTTTTTATCTTCCGAATGCTGTACCAAAACAGTTAGGGATAAGAGAATTTTAACTTAGTAAAAACCATCTGCATAAAGTCAGGAAATGTGATATATATATATATATATATAATTTTTTTTTGTAATGAATTTTATGTTGTATACATGCTTTATAGACATAGGGAAATAAAATAGAGGGAGGATAGAGGTACTCTCTGATGCCAAATAGAGTTTTGGAACTTACATAAATTATACAGGATGGAGTTATTATAAATGGAATTTTCTCTAAAGAAAATGAGGTTCAGTGTTTTAATAGCGGAGATCTTAATATCAAAATTTTTTTCAGTGTATGGAGAAAAGATGTCTCACAGAGAGAGAATGTTATAATTGCAGATTATTATTTTACATGTAAACCTCAACATTGATTGCACTTTAAATATCCACTAGTATTGGCTGTTTCATGAGTAACTTGAGAACCAGTAACTAACTTGAGTCTTTAGAATTTGCTAATCATGGATTTCTTTAAATTGCTTTTTGATGGCAAGGGAAGTAAGCTTGGTAGGACTGAGGTTCTTCCTTCTTTTGAGCTCTTCATGAACAGGCTCTATGGTCATACCACAGAAATAGGTGTATTTACTCTGAGCAGCAGGTTGCTGTGCAGTTTCTCCAAGCCAGCAGAAACTGTTTAAAGCTGCATGAATGCATATATGTATATATGCCTGTGATTGCTCAGAGCTAATAAATCCCACTATCAGCCAGTTTTATTTAGCTCTCTGCTGATTTTGCTGTGCTAGTTTGAAAAATATGTATGTTCAGCACCACTTTTCACTGTGTTGATGCATCAGCTTGCTCTAGTGTCTCTAATGTGATATTTCTCTCTTCTCTGAAGCAGGGTTTCTATCTGGGACATTCTGAAGAAATGGAAAAGATAAAGATTTTGGGATGGATGGATAACAGTCCTATGCACGGATCTTGTCTTTTTTTTAATGTCATGAGCAGTCACTTTAGAAAATGAGAGGAAAAGTCTCCATGAGAAATAATAACAAAAGTATTCTATGATATTCACTCACTGCAGACTTCAGGCAGCTACTTACATGACTGACTATAGTTACATACAGCTCCACTCTATATTCTGAATGTATTATATTTATGTACAGATTCAATCCTGTGAAAATTATTGTTGTGTTTCTGAAAGGACATAGTTCTGGTGTGCAGCTCAGCAAAGAGATAAAGACAGGAAAGCAATGGAGTCACGTAGCAAATTACTGTAGATTAGCTGACAACTTCGCACTTTTAGAAAAGAAGAAAATTATTTTCATTTGGAACTTGTGAACACTATGGATACAGGTTTGTTTTAAATTGAAAAACAACTACAAAACAAACAAACAACACAACAATATAGCGTGGATCCCTCCATGCTTGATAAATGTTATTTCCCTTTGATAAAAGAGAAAAGTAAACATAACAGAATGAAGGATTTATTTTTACCCTGTAAGAAAGTCTCCATTCTTAATTTAGCAGTTGTAGTTCTTTTCCTATATTTACATTCCTAAATGGACGTGGCA
This sequence comes from Tetrao urogallus, assembly GCF_951394365.1. Classification (NCBI taxonomy): domain Eukaryota; kingdom Metazoa; phylum Chordata; class Aves; order Galliformes; family Phasianidae; genus Tetrao; species Tetrao urogallus. The sequence continues at coordinate 43,000,939 of NC_136815.1, read as the reverse complement.
GTGACATTGTGATTACCATCAGTCACGATTTAACAGGCATTAGCATAAGGATTATATTACAGAACCATTCAAATACAACTTCAATAAATTTAGAAGTTTATTATTATTCTTCTGAAGTTTGACAGCTGAGCTTTGGTATCTAGTTGCTGAGGCTTGCTTCCTAATTGATTAGAGGACCTTTTTCCTACTCTTCATATTTCAAAACAAGTGAAAGCAATGACTGTGCTTCAACTAATAATCATTCCCTTCAACAAAGAAAAAAGGATTTATGGATACTGTCACTACTTATTAAATTCACCATTTTATTAATCAAAATTCAGCATTTTATTAATAAAAAAATATCTTCCAAGGTCCTCCATAATGAAGACTACCCTGTAAATTGTCTAAACTTAATCTGATCTCACAAAATATTTCCGAAGTACTAGAATTAACAATTTTGGAGAATTAACCTTGTTCTCTGGTTGTCTATGTGTGTCATTTGAATTCTTCCATACTTTCAAGTTAGGCAACCTATAAGAATCGTTTTGTTGCATAGTGTGGCATACTTACTTTTACTTTTTTTCCCCTCTTGCCCTTTTTTTTTTTTTTTTTTCCCAATTGTTTAACATATTAGAACACTGAAGATGCTTTTCACTGGCATGTTATAATTTTCCTCCATCTCCACCAGAATCTTCACTGCTCATTTACACTGCATTCCTGGTAACTTTTTCAACTTACCTGAAGGGTACTTCTGTTGAGTAGAGGCACTCCAAGGCAAAATCAATCTTTCTAATGGTGGAGAGAATTGTGCAGTCTCAGTTGGTAATACAGGTTATTTAGCATAAACATATGTGTTCCCATTAAGGACCATCCACATTCAACTAAAATGAGTCACTTGTGTAAGAAGTTTTGTTTATAAATCTGAGACTAATTTCCCCAGTCTATTTGGTATGTGTCATGTGGTATAAAATTGAACAAATGTCAGTGTGCAGTCTCATAATATATTTTTCTGAGAGCAAAATGTAAAGTCATTATGCAGTATATGTCTCACCAGAATTGTAAATAAATAGAACATGAAAAAAATAAAATCATTTCTAGGTGAAGACCTTCACTACTTATCTCTAAGTTAAAAATACAATTATTTCTTTAATAACAACAACCTGCTGACGTGGAATGTTTATTAATATACAGTTAATGCAGATTCTATTAATTATGTGCTTGTATAATGACCTGTTGGTTAAAAGGCTTCGTTCCCAGAGGCTTTTATAGCCAACTAGATGTTCCACATGCACACAACTGTGCTGTGGTTGCGCTCATCTGAAAGAAGACTCTTAGTTTCATGCAATACAAAGATTAAGTCATTCGGGTTTTCTATTTCCTCCCTTTTTTCAAGCTAGTGTCTCTTTCATCTGTCAGATAGGAGAGTTTTGCATTTCAGAAAATATTTAGTCTGCATTTTGGCTGCCTTTTATTTGATAAAATCTGAGCATTTCAGCCATCCTGAACATGCTGAAGCCTCTTGCAGTTATCAGTGTTCATCCAGTTACATCTGTAGTGTAACCACAAGATGGCTGAGTTGGAGAGCATAAGAGGAGGGGAACACTATGGGTATACAATCCTGGCATCCTTGTGTCCCATGCCCTGCAACCTTGCAGTGTATTACCATTACACATATAGTCTCCAGTCATGCTGCTGGTAAAAAAATGGTGCAGTGTATCATAAGGAGCTCGCCCCATGACCTAGCTGTACAAGGCTCTCTTGAATATCACCTAAGAATTTTGTTCGACTCCTTGTATTAGTTGCATTTTTAGCAAGGCACTGCTAGCATTAGTATTGCTAGCATAGTGTTAGGGTTTTAACATCAGCGTCTGTATAGTTTGGAAGGGCTTCTTTTCGTCTGACCACTCTCTGATGTATTTCTTGAAGGGGTGGGAGGGGCAGATGAAGAGGCAGCACAGGTTTGGGCTGTTCTGTTGCCTCTTAAAATTTAGGACATCTGGGCTGTTCAGCATCTACCAGCAAGGAAAGGCTGGGCTTGAACAGGTGCCAGCAGGGACAGCCAATTGCAGCCATGGGTCAATATGACATCTGATATGTGGTCCGTAGCACTTGTGTATGATGTTGGTTAATTAACTATACTGCATTTAACCAGTGTCATTTTTTACCTGGTAAATCTGAATCTCTTGGTTGTGGTTACAGTACTTAAGGGCGATGTCAGACCACAAACTCTGATGAAAACAGTGCTCTAAAGCCAGACTGCTGAGACTGCAAACATTCTGACCTCTGCTGTGATTATATGTGTTGCCTTCTTCAGTGGGTCTCATGTGAAAGACATCTGAGTAGCAGACACTTGCTAACGTGACCACAGAGGAATACTGGAATGTGTGCTGCTGGTACAAGATTTTCATGGCATTAAAAACTGGTCTGCTTGGCAGATAAGCCAAGGGTATGTATTCAAAGAAGCTGAGATCTGATGACAAGCTGATCTGAACTTACCTCTTGAGATAAGGGCAGAAGCCAAGGAAAATTCCTGCTGCCATGACTGCTGGATATAAACTCACACATGAAGTCCTTTAGGTTGTACAAAATGGCACTGCTGATCAGTCAGGAGGTTCAGCTGGGGCAGCTAAGTCATCACTGACTGAGACTTAAGTCCTACACTGATGAGGCCTCTATGTACTGGTTAGGTTAATATGCGGAAACAATGTAGAAAAAGACAGTGGAATCCCTTTGTATTGAGCAATTAATTCTGACACTTTCTGGGTAAATCTGATCACTTCCACACAGACAATGACAACTTTATATGATACAATTTGATGTCAGTTTTGTAAAGGGGAATCTTAAATAAAGACATTATATACCCGAATAAAGCTGTTAAAAACAATGGCAACTGTCAGTTATAAAGTCATTCAGAAAAGAAGGGTTGTACTTCTGTGATTTTATGATACAACTTTTAATTACATGATCACACTTTTTAGCAAAGCGTGCTTGCATCACTGAATAAATAGTACCAAGCCTTTTCTATAGATGAGTCAGAGTAATTTATTCAAGGCATGCATTTCCTGCAGTTGAACAGAAAGTACTCTAGGATCATGCAGTTAAAGACTATCATAATTCATATGTTGAATAGGCAACTTCAATTATGACAGTGCCTAACTTTCTAGTATTAAATTAAAAGTTCTTAATGTACTCATAAAATAGCTTTTCGTGTGCACTTATTTCCTACTTTGGTTTTCTTTTGTTTGGTTTACTTTATTATATAGTCAGAATGAATTTAGTGTGTCTAATTAGAATATATATAAGCCAATGTCATCTTTAGCAATGGAGGTTTTTCAGTTTAAATGTGCAATAATTAAGAACAAATGGGGCTGAGTACTTAAAATAGTGACAGCTCTGTATTTTAAAATGTTGGGATACAGTTGTTTGGTTACAGAGAACAAGAAAAGAAAGCTGGAATGGTGTCACTAAAGGCATACTCTCTGAGAAATTTACTTTTATCTCAGAGATCAAAGGAACATATGATCTTCAGCAAAAACTGGATTGAAAGTGATGAAATTATAATGCATATTGCAGATGATAAGCAAAGTAATTGTTTAAGAGTTTGTAAGAAGGTAAAGAGCTTTTTAGGAGAGCAAATGAAGGCACAGATTAGCCCAAGCACGTTTAGTTTGACAAAGACAAAGTCTTGAAAAATGTAAAAATAATGACCACTAGATAAATTCTTGAACTGAAACCATATTCATATTAAAAATCAGGATGTACTGTTGCCTAATTGGCACAACTGGGGACATCTAATCTTAGTAATGACTCTTTAATTGGTATAGACAATATAAACAAAGGAATGAAGAACACAATTAGTATAATAAGTTAGCCTGTTTCACCCTGACTCTTGGCAAGCACTTACTCTAATATTTCCAATATGCACTTTTTCAGATACAATTCATGTAGGAGGGTATGCCATCTTTCTTAACAAAACAGCTTGTCTATGTTAAATATTTATTACACAGATTAGTCAAGACTATTCACACATAGAAGAGAGGGCCACAGTTTTTACAATTTCTTCCATTTTCTTCATGCATGAAGTTGGAATGAGAAAGTCTCGTACAGGGACCAATACACTTCCGAGTATTACGTCACTGATAGAGATAATGAAAGACATAAAACCATCCTAAATCTTACAGAGAGTTGAGGCAGGAGAGCATTCTAAAGTAAACCTCCTATACCTCTGCAGAAAAATGAGGTTTAAAGTAAATCCAGTGTTCTACATTAGGAAACATAGATGGCATACCTCTGTTGACTCAGAGGGTTGTTCCTACTTATGCTAGAAGTTAATTTGTCATCAAAACACTGTTCAAAAGTTTCATCTCCCACTGTTGCATGAAGAAATAGAGTTAAGGATTAAATTTATTTTCTCTTTATCTTGATTTGTGTGTAGTTCTGTACTTCTGAAGGACTTGGGATTTGCTCATAACAGCATGAGCTTCTTTACATTACAGGACTTTCTACTACATTCCTAAAAGTTTAGAGATGAGTTGAATTATTAAATCTTAATAGTGGCTACTGTCCTCACAGTAGGAATACACATATTGTTCATAAACTGCTCTCACCAGATAATAATTTTGTTTGTGGTTAGTTTTAAATGAGCTGTTTAAAATTCTGCAATTAATTCAGTGTACATGGCGAAAATGACAGATGGTTATGATAAAGGAATGTAATGCCTTGTGGAAACAAATCAAACCACAATCATTAACAGATGTTTTCTGCAAAGCCAGACAGTGCACTGTATGCGTACACATGTTACATATATATATACTGGGAATATGCATTTGTATGTATGTCTATGTGTGCATAAATGTCAACCAACTACGCATCTCACAGAATGTGATGGTTGTGATATTTCTTAGCACAGAAATGACTACACTTATTCTGGTAGTCATACAAGAAAATTCTACCAAAAATAACTTCACACAGATAACACTTTTGGTGACTTGTTGATAATGGCAAAATATTTGGCTCTAATTGTCAAGACAGAAAAAGTCAGAGTAATGGTTTACAAAATTTTGAGAATTTTGGTAATCAGCCTGTATATTGGAGATTTAGCTATAATTAGAGAAGGCACCAATGAAGCCAAGCTACTTTTAATAGTAGTGTTTAATAGCAGTGAACATAGCTGTCACCTTATGTCTGGACAGTCAGTTAGGCTCCACTACTACAGTCATGTTTTTTCAACATTTCCTTTATCGACATATATGTCACAGCACATACATGTATACACATTTTTAAATGTAACCACTGTGGTCTCACCAAGCATACCTAACAACAGAGCTGCAGAGCAATTTGGCATTACGTGACACATTTTTCCAAATCAGGATGCAATCACCAGTAATAGTCATTTGTTGCCTTGTATGTAGCCAACCCTTTCTGCTGCAGGGGGATGCCACAACTGAAATAATTCTTCATACATGCTTGTGACCATTTAAATATCACATGAATGAGGAAAAAAAAAAAAAAAAAAGTGCTGGTGAGTTCAGCTCAAGACTTGAATACCAACATACATGCATGCTCTTCTCACATCCCCCTTTTCTTTACAGAAAAATGTTGTTCTCAGCTTGAAAGATGAGAAATCAGGACTACAGAAGTATGTAAAGCCTGAATGTGAACTGTAGACTCTAGGCTATGTGATTTTCTCTGCAGGTTCTTTCAGCTCAGGTGGGTTTCACTACTACCTCGGAAGATCTTTTCATCCTCATAAGTTGACACTGAATACCCATTTGTACTGTTGGAGAGACAAAAACAGAAGTGAAAGATTTGATTTATATTCTGACACTTCTAAATCTGAAAAGCTCACTTGAGCTACACATAGAGTGCAACCTGCTATTTATCAGAAGAAAATAAAATCAGGTGGGAAGCACTTAATCAAAAATTCTTTTGAGGATCACAACACTCTATTTAAGTAAAGAACTCTTTAAAAGTCATTGTCAAATGCGTGAGTTAAAAATTATAGGTCTAATAAGGCACTTCAAGTATTTTGGATTACAGATACTTATATATTTATTTATCTATCACAGGAAAAATGTTCAGCTCTTACTTCAAAGAATTACTTTTGAATATCTTTATTCTGTGCTGTCTTTATAGTTTCCCTGCTTTAAGGTTATCTTGTCTTGGACCTGATCGTACTTGTGATGCACTACGTAGTCAAACCCTCAAGAAGTGAGGAAGGTTAAGTATTTCTCAAGTATGTAGTATCCTATGACAAGAAGATTGATTTTATAGAGAAATACATAGGTTGCTCTGAAAGTAATGCCTCCCATTTATTTCTGTGGAAGCTACAACAAACACAAAGAGCACAATAACAATATTTACTAGGAAAATTCTCAGCTATTGAGCATTATTTTATACATAGTCACCACCACGAGCTATGCATTTTTTCCACCAATGAACAAGAGCCTGCATGCCATACTCATAAAATTTGCCCCAGCAGAAGTGACCTACTATTGCCACTGCTGAATTCGCCATCCACTGCAACTTCATTATGCTCACATCTACTATTTGGTCTCCATAAGTGTTTAGTAGGCACTGATGAATGTCAATGGGAACATATTTTCTGCATGGAGGAACCTAATTTCACACCTCTGTTTCATATAGACTTCCATGTCAGGTATTGTTTTGTCAGACTATCCCTCTACTGCCATCTATGGCAACAACATGTAATGGAATGTTGGTGGGAATATTCCTCTGATGTCTTGGGCCAACACAATAAAATTATGTTTAATATAATAAAATAAGGCAACACTTTCAGAGCAGCTCTTGTAGTACAAAAGGAAGCAGTGTAGTTGTGAAGTCATTACCACATTCAGGGTCTAGGAAATGTAGACGGCTGAACTGCATCTGCAGTCAGCTACAAGGGATTGTTGCCCAACTTCAAAGAGAAATTTAATAGCAATACTCAAAATCAAGGACTTCAAAATCGCAGAATTATTGCTTTAAATCAGTGGAAGATGTGAAACATTGAATAGCAAGAGCTCATTGTCTCTGAGCTTCTATAACCAGCTCTTTCTGGCTCTTAGCCTAATGATTAGACCAGAAATTATGCTGCTGCATGATGTGGATCCTATCTGGATTTCTAGCTTAGTTTTTGTCATGTAAAAGATGCTGTAAGGCTTTAAGTAATCTCAGTGAAATGAATAACTCATTTGAAAGTGAATGGAATAGATACCTCTCTCGGAAACACTTAAAGATTTCAGAAGCCTACCTTAAAGTATCCTCACAAAGGGTCCTCTCAATTGTACTTGAGTTTTTTACAAACATGTAGTCCCTCCAGATGGAATCTATTAGAGTACAGAAGATTTGAATCAGAGATACAATCATTCTGCTAGGGAACTTCTGATGTAAACAGACAATACCGACAAAAAGTAACAGTACCACATGTGAGTAAGTCTTGCCGATGACATTCAATCACGAGACTAGACTAGAATTCATGTTCTGTATTCAAAAGTATTTGCAAATGCCCTTTATTCCGATTTATAACTTGAGATCACTGTAAAAACTTACATTTACTGATTCTATAATATATCTTGTACATGCTGATTTCAAATTTAAAAAAAAAAAAAAAAAAAAAAAAAAAAAAGGATAGCAAAAGGAAACAATAACATCATAATGCTGCCTGGGGAAAGATGAGACTAGCACTGCAGGATAAGAAACATCAATTAAATATATTAATTGAAAGTGTTAATCTGGAAACCTGCAAGTTACTTCTTGGTAATATTGAAATATAACTTAGTTTTGACTGGGATAGTGTTAGCTCTCCTCAGAATGGCTGGTATAGCATTGTGTTCTGGATGTAGGATGAAAATGTTGTTAATAGCTACAACTCTATGTTTTCGTTGCCGTGCAGTGCTTGCATTAAGTAAAAGATTGGTTGGCTGATGGTAAATACATTGCAAATTACTTTTTTTAAAAATTTATTTTGTTGTTTAGCTGCAACTGCAATTATCTCAAAGCACGAATCCTTTCATTTCTATTTATTTACTTTTTATTTTCTCTCCCATTCTGCTGATGGGGAGTGAGCAAACCGCTGCGGTGTTCAGCTGCCTGCCAGGTCAAACCATGTGTTACAACGTTGCAGAAGAATGTTGTCCTTTCACTGCAGTAATTCTCTTGGAAATTACATACTCCACAAACTTTGAGCCCCTCCCTGCTGCACTGGGACTTTTTTTTGTGAGGTTAAATTCAGATAGGTTATGTGGTGAGACTGGGATGCTGCTTTTTGGACTCTTCTGTAGAATAAGTGGACTGCACTCCCCCATTAAGTAGCAAACTCTTACCTGTAGTCTACCACCTTCCAATTTTCCACTTTCATTCAGTGATCTAAGTGTAAGATGGAGCTGGTCACAGGATTCCTGACACATGGGGTGACAGGAATAATGACTGTGCAGTGTAAGCAGTAAGAAAAAAGCCTGTTAAATGGGGAGTATGAACCAGGAGCTGACATGTTGGTGCTCGCTTTCAAAGTTCAAGAATCGGACAGGCAGCCAATTGACTAATGGCATTACTGTGTCTTTTTGAGATGCCTGCAGGAGAACAGTAAAGCCTTCAGGGAAATGACTAATGACGTGAATAATTGACAACTAAGACGTGGCCATTATTGCTCACTGCTTAGAATTCTTAAGTGTAATTCCGTAAATAAATTATCCAGTGATTCACTTGAATAACTTGGTATAAACCTACTAATGTCTTTGTCAACATATATAAATACACACGTGCAGAGATACACAGGTTGCTCTGAAACTAGTACCTCCCGTTTGTTTTCATGGCAGCTACAACAGATACAAAGAACACAAAAACATTTTTGATAGGGAAAATTCTCAGCTACTTATTATTATATTACTTATAGTAGTTATTTCTACTACTAACTAGGACTGTTTGATCACATTTTCTGTTAGCAGGACAATTAGCATTTTGTAGCTGAGAATTTGCTCTATCAAATAGCATTATTGTGTTCTTTATATCTGTTGTAGTTTTCACAGAAATAAATAGGAGGCACTACTTTCAGAGCAATAAATGTATCTATGTAACTGAGGCTTCTTTATATTTGTCTGCTCTTTAAAATGAAATTACTGCTGGGATTTTCTTGATCATCAGGTGCTCAGAAAATATTTCCATTAAAAGAAACTGAACCTTTACATGGCACTATATTCCACTACAAGTGGAAGACTTTCAGACTTGGTCCGAAAGATGAGAATGATGTCATAAGCACAGAGGTAGTGGTTATAGACATTCTGTGAGACAGGAAAGAGGAGGTTCATTGAATTTATGATTATTACTCCAGTGGAACTTAATTCCCACCTGTGCTAAAAACTAATAACATGTCACAGTATCATAGCCTGATCAGAATTTGGAATGCTGTTCTGATCCTCAAAACAACCCTACCACTCACAGAATGTTGTCACAGAAACCCTATGGGAGACCAGGAGAACACAAAAAATCTATGAAATGCAAAGTACAGTATCACCAGCCTGTAAAATAGAGACAAAGTTATTCTCACTATTGGAACGTCTCTTACAGTATGCGAGTGTTTGCTTATTCAGTTCCCAGGCTTTCACACAGTTTGACATTTCTTACAGTACATAATCCTTGCAACAAGATTCAGTGCTTACAGCTCAGTAACAAGAAGCAGAAAGGCTTTTTTACATATTCTTCCAAGATATTTTCCTTAGTATGTGATCAGACTTTGAAGAATATGTTTTTTTAGCTGTCTTTGTCACACAAGCTTCTGCATTTAGAAGTAGCTGTGTGAGCAGCAGGAAAATTTGTTCTCTGGCTTGGCCTCTGATTAGATTCAACTCTTGAGGCAAGAGTTTCTCTCTGGATGCTGCTGCGTGGGGTGAGATTCTGAAAGAAAAGATTACCCACTGTAACGATCTGTTCCAGAACTGGTACATGTGTTGACAAAACAAATGACACCAAGTGTTTTTCTGAGTTTCCTGCCATTGAAACCACTACAGCTGGCAAACTGGAATCAGAAAACAGTACTGCAGTTAAAAAAAAAGAAGGATGCTGTAATTGAATTTCCCCAGAAGTGCTTTATACTGAAATCAGGAGGAAATACTCTTCAGCACTGAGTAAATGGGTTATAAAAAGTCATAAATAACTTTACATGACTTGGACTTTGGCAATCAGTGGTAGTTCTAGAATTCAAAATAGGAAGAAATAAACTGTAATAAACAAACAAAAAAAAAAGCAAACTGATGACCACTTAACTCTGGAAACTCCTTTCTAAAAAATTGCTAACAAACAAAAACTGCTATGCAATTAGAAATAATACCTCATCACTGACATGACAATGCAGTAAGCGTCTTCATATTGGAGTTGAAACCCCATCCCCCAAATCCAAAATATTAATCTCAAACAGCCAGAACATTTCACCCTAACTAGCAACTATATTGAAGCATTATGTGTGCACCTATTGTAGAGAACCTACTTTAGCAGAAGGGTTGGATTTGATGATCTCATGAGGCCCCTTCCAACCCCTGCAATTCTGTGATCCTGTGATTAGGAAAAGAACGTCTCTTTACCATATAAAAATCAAAGTTTGGCAACGAAGATCTTCTATTTAACAAATTTAAAGAGTACAGTTGCCACAAAATAAAGCTTATCTCTTTTAACAACTGGTATGTATGCTATTGTATTTACTTCTTTAAAGAATTTTGTCTTAAATTCCATTGCATTCCAACTGTATTGCAAAAGAGAAATATCTTTATAAGCCTCACTCCCTGCTGGCTTTACTGTTTTTTGTCTATGAGAAATGCAGTTTTTATTTTGTTAGAAGTTTCCCTTAACAACATTAAATTAAATTAAAGTCTTGGGCAAAGTTTCAAGGAAAACTGAGATTCTATTTGTGTTTCTTAATAAAATGCCAGGCAAATTTCTTACCTCCTTATCCTGCCTCCACAGCTCTTGACTGGAATGATACAATTTTTTCTCAAATTTGAGGAGCCTAATTTAACAAATCAAGACAACAGCAAAAAAAAAAAAAACAAAAATAACAAAAGCCGACAACTAATCCCTCCTATATCGAACCTTTATAATCTGTAAATCACACTTCTATAATGTCTACTATTTTGCAGCCAAGATGTGATTGATGCAACTCCCTTCTCCATTCTTAGGATGAAAAAATACAATTCGAAAAGCACATTAGTTATTCAAATGTCAACCTACCAGCCATTCTAGCTAACCACTGGTCCTTGTTCTGGTGCTTGGAGCCAAGATTGTGAGCACCTTGGACATGCTAAGTGCCTGTATCTTCCATTTACTCTAGTTAGATTAGATACATATGAAAGCATCTAAAAATATGAGTCTGTACACTGCAAAAGTCGAAGAAGACAGGCAGTCTCTGCCTGACGGTGATTCAGAGTTGTCTAAATGGAAAGGGTATTCACAATCTAGAGGATTAGAAGAGAAACTGTGCAACATAAACTCTGCTTCACTGTCATAGATAGAGGCTTCACTGTCTTCCTGTTTCTACTGTCAAACCTCTATCCTATATCAGATAAGTTCTACACATCCAATTCAGGCTCTCAGGGAAACAGACTCACAGAAATGCTGGCTTGTCAAGTAGTTTTACACTGTTACAGCAAGAGAAAAAAAAAAAAGCATCTGAAAATCAGGAATCTGATCCTAATCACTTTTCCCCTGTTAAATGTGGAAGAGAATAAAGGGCAGCAACTATGAAGATATCTGAACCCAGATAGAAAGCTGCTGTTGTAGTTGTAGCTGTCTCAGGCTGAAATTAGATGTTGTTTCTTCTCATTTCTTCTGTTTGTGAGAAGTGTTGAGCCTTGTGCTGACTTGATGCCACTTGCTGCTGCCTCAGGACTTCCTCCATGTAGAAGTGAAAGCAACCTGAGCAACATTTACATCCAACTCATGATAAAGTGTATCCACAGAAAAGATATATAAAGCATAGAAATAAAAAGCATAGCTTCTCTGTCCCCAAATTTATCTTCAATAAAGAGGCTTTGCATCAACCTGCAAACTGGAGTTTCACTTCTAAGGGTAGATCTGGCTTTTTCAGTTATGCTGGTTAGAAGACAAATGATGTAATTATTTTTTTTTTTAATTTTTATAATTCCCAAGCTTTATCATTATCAAGATTTATCCCAAGCTTCTTTTTAGTCCAGATGTTTTGTTCTTCTCAGACACTTTTAAGAAAACTCTTTTCAAATTTTATTGACAGGTAGCAGAATACAGATGTGTAAAAAAGTTAAATGCAATTTAATTTTCATTAAATATGCAAAAATCTGCTAGATAAATTAAGTGGTCTGACCAAATGTCTACCGAAAAGAAATAGAGTGCTGTGGAGTGTATGGTTCACTTTTCTTCCATCCATGGATTAGACATACTGCAAGAGTCATGACATACAAGCCTTCTAATTACAATTTACTATGAGTCACCTTTAGCAGTTGTTTGGGGCAAAAAAAACCTGACATGTGTCATCAAAAACATACCATGGTATACTGCGTATTTATTCAGATGCAGTAATTCACCCACATTAATGCAGTGTGCATTTTGGATTTTGTAACAAATGTTAGTCAAGGCAGCAAACATGTAAGAGATGTTTCTTTTTATTGGTGCTTCTGACATGTTATATCTTATAAAATTAGCTCAATAAAACTAATACAATCATAAAACTCTTACATAATGTCCCATATGACTGTGATTTAAAGAACAAGTGGCAGATGCGAGGTTTTAAATGGAGTCCTGTGGCATAACCTCAGGGGAATTGTGATAGCACTGCCAACAGATGATATGTAGAATATGTTGCTGCAAGTTCCATAGCTGGAGACCAATAGTTATTACATTTAGATGAAAGAGCTTTGATAATTTCCCTAGATGCTGATTACACTATGTAAATGCCCTGTGCATCTGCCAGGAAATCTACTCTCCACTACCCCAAATTTCCTTACCAATGCAAATTAAAATAGTATGGCCATCATCACTGAGGGAGAGGATCACTTTCAATATCCATTAAAGACAACATACCAGATCTCTAGAGGCTCTAACATCTCTGAGAATACTCATGCTTTCTGGATATAGTTTTATTCCATCAACAATTTAGCACATCCCAGATAACCGCATATCACCTCTGTGCCTTGGAAATGGACCTAGGACTACAGTTGCTCCATGCTATTTCATTGCCACTTCCACTGCCACTCAGTCATGCAGCAGTGCAAATTACATTACAGTATGAACTTTTCTCCTTAGAGATATATTTGATTTGTCTTGGAATAACAGTCACAGAAATCACATATAAAGAACATGCTGTTGTACTGGTTGATAGATGTAACATCCACACCTATATAATATAAAGTACTTCTCCAAATATGCCAAACAATTCTAGATTTCCTGGCCTTCTTCCTATTTAATGACGAAATATAGTTGACACTCTTAATTCTTCTTAAAAAAAGAAAACATAAGTTTCTTAAGAAGGAAAATGGAGATTTTTTTTTTCTGTGAGCATGAGACATGCTATTAGATCGCTGTTTATGTGAGAAATAGATTCTAAAGAAAGAAGCTGACTCTGGAAGATATGCTATTTTAATGTCCCCATTGAACTTCAGTTCTTGCCATCGTGGAATTCATTTTCATAATAGGAGGAAAAAACTGATCAGAACTGTTATTATTTTTTGTTTTATTTTTATTTCTAATCAATAATTTGATTTCTAAAAATATATTATTCTTACATTCTTCTATTTAAAAATATATCTGCTTATTCCAGTCACCTGGCCTAGAAACTTTCTTTCTATAAAAACACCGAAACACAGAAATTTAAACAGTACACATAACTACTACATCTGCCTTAAATACCACACTGACCTTGAAATACAGTCTAAGTAGCTAGAAACATCTTAGGCATCTCTGAGACAATATTGTTTCCATGATTAGTCTTTTCATGTCTACAGGCAGTTACAGCTTAGGAAAGAGATCTTGGAGTCATAATTGATAATTCTCCAAAGCCACTATTTCAACGTACAATAGCAAGCAAAATAACCAACTAAATGTTGGTCGACACCAGGAATATTTCTGAGAACAGGAGAGAAAGAATTAATTCACAACTTAATGTAAATTCTGTGCACCTACATCTTGAGTACTGTGTACTTTTTTGGCATTCATTTTTCAAGAAGTCTATAGCAAACCTAGTGAATACACAGGGAAAAGTAAATAAAATGATTAAGGAAGTGGAGTACACACTAAAATTTTAAGAGTATACTGCTTGAAAACTGAGCACTCAATCAAGGTTATCATGAACACGGTGTAGGAGGAGAATACAGACATTGTTAATGGAGTATTATGATAGCAGGCATTCACTGAAGGAGCAGAAAGTTGTGTTAAGCAGTAGCTGTTGTATCATCCTGTGTTTTCTTCTTACTTCTTCTATTTTGGATGTGTGAACTTGGAAAAAAAGTATCAGAAGACAAAACAGAACATTATTAAAACTCACACCAAAAGAAGTATTTCTGCAAACACTTTAGAGACAGAAAACTACAAAGCTCAAAGAACATCTAAGATTCTGACATACCTGAGTACAGGAATGAAACACAGTTGATTCTACTTCATGAAAAAGATACAGATTGAATGTTCTCCTGAGACTTTATTCAGACCTACTATTCTGTAATTATCTAGAAAATTGCTTGATCTAATTCAAGCCTTGTATATATCTCATTCAAGTTATTTTACTGCAATTGCACAAACAAAAATTGACTACCAATGAGATAAGCAAACTTGCACAGATTCACAGCTGGATTAGTATATAAAAGTTAAAGACAAGCTGAAACTGTCTAACTCATCAGGGTAGTAATATTACTTTTCAGTAGCCAGTAAGACCTTCCTGTGTCTACTTTAATGTCTTGCCACATTTGGTGACTCAGCTAAATTAAGGAGGTAGATTTTTTTTTCTGGTGCATCAGGGGGAAGTTTGAATTCCTTTCTTTTATCCTTCAGAGAGAACTGCCAAGGCCATAAGAGTATAGCCTAAAACTTAGATGACAGTACATTCTGATCAAGTTGCTGTAATAAATATGGGAAAATCAGATATAAATTTTCTTTACATCAGGTAACTCAAACTATATGTAATGTCAGAATTTCGCTTTCTTAATTTCTATATACATGTGAATAAAGCAAAAAGGCTCTTCTGTTTCTTAAAAGAATTTTTACCTGTACAACAAAATGCTTCAGGATATTTAGCAGGCAGGTCTCAAATTTCTTTATGAAATTTGAAGTCATTGCACTTTGAATATTTCACAGATTCTTTTCAAATCTTGTCTTGCATATCTTGTTTAAATTTGTTGTGGAATGTCAGGGCTTGCTTTATTTCCCTCTGCTCAAAAATTCATCTGATTGCTGGCATATTCAGGGATATGCAAAGGCAGAGAACGTTATTTCATGGAATAGCAATAAAGTGACTACAAATTGTCTTCTCGATCTTACTGTGTGACAGCACAAAAAAAATAGGAGATCTCTTTCATACATGAAATACAGTTAAATTGCATATTTGAATATTGCTTTACTACAAATGTTTGTAATAATAATCAATCAGCTACACAGTAGAAAAAAAATACAGAATAGATTTTTGAAACCAAATATACTCAATATATATATTCTAGTTTGCTTTAACAGATAGAATATATTCAGGGTTTTCTCAGACACCAGAGTGCATAGGGAGTGTTTCAGCAAGTTGAAAAATAAGTAGGAAATATACAGCCTGCAAAATCTTGGTCTAATTTTGCAAGCAAGACAATACTCTTTCTGAAAACACACGAGAATACTCACACATGTCAAGATACTTATAAGCATAAATATTTGTTCAGAGAGACAGGGAATAGCTCTAGGTAAGTATTCTTCATGTAAACAAGCATGATAAGAATTGTCTTATAAGAGTTAGGAATATTCTGCAAATAGGAAAGAGACTTAGGATGTCTACATTAGTAAACAATCTTTATTCTTTTTAGAACTGGAGGATCTATGTGAAGACAATATTGTGATTGTTCTTTTAACATCAAACATGGCTTCCTTCCTCAGATCAGAGTTTTGACCCTAGTTTAGTCTGTCTGGTTTTGCTTTTTTTTCTTTTCTTATTTTTTTTTGTAGTACAGATAAACTTGGTACTGGAATAACAGCCAAAGGACGAAGTGGCTTGGACTTCAGTAGTCTATTAAAGAAAAGACACAAGTTGACAGTGAAATTTTGATATTTCCAGAAACTGCCTTTGCATTACAGTTAACCATGTCTCTTAGACTTCTCTTATTTTTTTAAATTGTTCTGACGTGTAGCAACACATACAAGTTCACTGTTTCTCTATTCCACCATTTCACTTTACAGATGCAGTCAAGAATCACAATAGTAAGGGAAAATGTTGTACTGTGTCTTTAAACTGCTTTTCTAGCTACCAAAAAAGAATGCATTCACCTGTCTAGGTTATTCTGCATTATTTTTTATCAACACATATCAAAGGCTTGTTATCAGACCTGAATATCTTACTTACGCTGTCACTGATATAAATGAGAAAGAAGACATGTAGGTTTTGAAACTCTCAAATCTCATAAGATAGTTTCCTCTCTGGAGAGCTATGTGGAATACCTCCAAGACCAAACACACTTCTTTTTAATTAGATTAGGCTGTAGATATTGTATTTCTATCATATATATCATATATATCATATTCTATGTCACAAAAAAATATACCTCTAAGATTGTCAGAGAGTACTTCTTAGTCCTTGAGGTGAGATGATCTTGCCTACTCCCCCAAATATGGATCACTCTTTCTCTGAAAGGCAGTTCGCTTTTCCATCTAGGTGCCAGGCTATCCCAAACTCTCTGGCAATGGCCTTTTCAATAAAGGCTCCCTAGTTTGAATGGGATGCTTCTGTCTCAAAGAATTACTTTGAAATCATGAATGTGAAAGAAAACAAACAAACAAACACACCAATTATGGGAAAAATGTTATGTGCCCTTACTTTTGTCGATTTCAAAGGCAAGTATGCTAGTAAGATACTACAGCTTAATACTTTATTAAGTGACTTATTTGTTGCATATCTGTGTAGAATAAATGGTGTTAGTATTAAAGAAACAGGTCTTGACAACCATATGGAGCCCTGCTAGGGATTTTTGAAAAATGGTGATGCTGATGTACACAAAAACATGACAAAGGCCCAGCTGGGTCATGTCCCTCTGGCCCATGACCCTGTTTTTAACAGTAAACATCTAATGTAGAGAAAAGGCAGTGTCATTAAAGCCTAAATGACACTTTTTCCCTTTGTCATAAAAATTTCTGCTCACATTTTTTCCTGGATGGTATTATCTAGCAATTTTCAATAGATTATCTGTTATTTGTTTGTTCAGTTTCCTTTTTGGATCCAAAGAACACTTTAGCATTTAGGTCATCCTTTATTGTGGTGTGCACAGTTATATGATCTGTTCAGCCAGAGTTCAGTTTTCATAACAAGTGCAAGGCAAGGTATTAACTGCAGATCAGAATGTCTAAAGTAAGAAATGGAAATGAAAGAGTTTTTCTGACATATTTACAGATCTCTAACCCAGAAACAGATGCATAATGGATGTAGTATTCAGTCTAAGAATTTTATTTTGCTTGTCTTGTAGTCAAGGAAGTCAGTAAATACCTTTTCAACCTCAGAAGTGAACTTATCATCTTTTGCAAAAAGTAACACCTTCTTCACTAATCCTCCACTGGTGCCAGATTACTCCCTCAGAAATCCTTAAGGTGTCTAGATTAAGCACCGGTGTATGGAAAGCTTTGCTTGAGTCAAATCCCACACTTTACATTGATGATGTGTACAAAAATGTACACAGTCCTTGCAAAAACTTCAGTGTTATAAGAATAACCAGTTGGCTGCAAAGAAATTAATTGAAGAATTGAAGTTCACAACAAAACTGGACACTGCTGACTAAGTTAAAAAAAAAATAAAGAGGTCATTACATTTTGTGATACATTTAAAACTCATGCTGAAGGAACCTCAGAAATTCATGCTGTAGTCCTAGTGGCATGCCAATACTATACAGGGCATTTTTTCTGCATGTTTGTATGTACATGGGAGTGTATAATAGGTGGCAAAAAAGTTTGGCCAGAACAGACAAGATAGCTGTTGATTAATGACCAACACTGAGATATTCAAGGTTGTAGTTATGGTTTGGTAGCATTTTTGGTCCTGTGATGCCATTAGAGACTCTTGAGCACTGAAGGCTATAGAACTGATCCAAGTAATTCTCAGAGAAAACAAAGTAAATAACACCTGAAACTTTCCTTATCAGAAAATTCTGTCTTCAGTTAAAATCTCTCACGATAGAGAATCTGCACAGATCTTTCTAAAATATTTATAGTGTTACCATGCTTCGTATCAAAACTGAACTTTCTTCTAATCCTAAATTTGTTTATATCTATCTGTAATTTTTGTAATCTTCCTATATCTTTATTTGCTTAATGATAGAACCTTTCACTCTCAAATACATTTTTGCTTTAAGACTGAAAATAGGAAAGACTGTACAGGAAAACAAATGCTGCTTTTTTTAAAAAGAGGAAGGATTTTTCTAAACAATTATTATTTCATTATATTCATATATAATTCTTATATTCATTAAATAATATGTAGAAATCTATGAGAAACAAAACATTTCTGATGGTGATTATAATGTGTAGTGGTGAGGAGAAGTGTTGTTCACATAACTCATTCCCAAGTACTTGATTTATATACCTTAACAAATGATTAAATATAATGCAGTCTAAATCATCATGGTACACAAATGCTATGTGTGGAGGAGGTTCCGCTGGAGATGGGAACCTCCTCCCATGATCACAAGGTGAGGAATTGTAATTAAACTTTTTTCAAAAATCAATTTTTTCATAGCCTGAAGTAGATAGTAGTAGGACTTGATCATCTTCATTATCTCTGCATTGAATATCAAACTGTATAAAAATCAGCTGTAGAGGTAAAAATCTTTCATCGCTCTTGAAGAAAGGTTAAGAAATAAAAATTTCATTAAGATTGATTTTGGACTTTGCCGCTCTTTGAGTTAATTAATTAAAAGCAGAAACAGCTGAAAGATGCATATTAATATTAATACCCTATCAGAAAGAACTTCCTTCAGTCAACAGAAGAGGATGAACTAGAGAGACCTTTCTTAAATTACATTACTTGGCCTTCAGGCCCTTTCACAGCACTTCTTGTAACACTGCTCAGTGAGCGAAGGAGAGACTTTTAGGCTCATGTCTAGATGATCAGCTGCCTTCTCATACTGTAACTAGAAGTCCTGTTTTGCAATGATCCTCTTTTCACAATGAATGCTTTGCAGTATTAAACTTAGATAAAATGAACAGTATTAATAGCTTCAGATCTGATAGTATGAATATAGATGACCTCTTGTGTCAGTGCATTGTAATGAATGCATGCATGTTGAGAAATTTCTGCCATTATATTTCAGGTCTGATTATATACACTGGAATTGGAGCAGGCTCAAAACAGCAAAGTTTATGTAATCAGAATTCAGTGAAGGGGAATATAATGCAGAACCAAATGCAGGCATTGTCATCAGACATTTGCAAGCCTTACCTAAACTGCTGTATTTTTTGTCTTTAGGGAAATACTAGACTGAGTGCCTTTTGTTCACTGTTGAGAATATTTATTTCCAAGCTGATGAAAAGCTGTGATAATTTGAATCACATTTTTATGTATCAATATAGAAAACTTCATAATTTTTTTTCTCCAAAGAAATTCCCTTGTTTTGATAGCTCCAGGAAAGAACAATACTAAGGTTTTTATGCTCTAGAAAGGAAATAAATGAAAATTAAATCCAAAATTATTTTTCCCGTATATTATTTAATTCACAATTTAGGACAAATTAAATTTGGTTTTATTTTAACTGTAATTTCAAACTTATGTTTACACCATATTTCTAGCTCTTTAGATTCACAGCAGGAGTCCTTTAGTAAATCACAGAAAAAAAGACACAGTTGTTTTATGTACTTATATTACTTTCCTTATGCTAACATATTTTGTTTTTTAGTGATAAACATTTTATACTTTAGGCAAAGAAAGCATACCCAAGAAAGATTGAGAGGTTCAGCTTGAGGCATTTTCAAAGTATGTTTCCCTCATGAGAGATTTGAGGGAAACAAGAAGGAGATAAACGAAATGTCATGAGGACCTGCAAAATACACAGATCTGTGGGAAAAAAAAAAGCTTAAATGATAGTACCTCCTACATGGTAACTACTCTCCCAGTGCTACAGCTTCTTCTGCCCAGCAGGGAGCAGGGGAGGCCACATGTCCTACAACTGCTTTTTCATAAGAGACAGAGTAACATACACGAATGCCTTTGCATTCTGAAGAGCGTGATTATCCTATAGCATCAATGAGATGGGAAAATGTCTAATGCAAGGGGAGGACAGTCAGAGAACTGAGCACTCACTGCAGAGACTAGGGAGAGCCACAGAGAGGGCTGTGGTGTATAGGGGCACCCCCCTATCCCCACTTACCTTTGCTTTAATCAAAATCCTCACCTCTTTCATCTGCTCTTTTCTGCTTTTTCTGTCACACTGCAGAGTAAAGAACAAAGCTGTATGTTCTTAGCATGTATGAGCATGTATGGTTCTGGTATCTTTATTGTACTGTCAGTCTTCCTGCTGGCCTACAGAATAATACTGGTGCTTTTTGACTGCCATCTTCATTGTGAACACTGAGGTGCATGGAGATATAACTGAGTTAAAAAACTTCATGGCGGTGCATAGTGGCCATAAAAATTCTTTCAATTTCAGCGTTTACATGTTCACTCTTCTTTGTACAAGATGTGATTGAATTCTGTCTCCACTTGCCAGAGTACTGCTGTTTTCTTCTCTGACTCTCAAGGTCTATCCATTCACCTTCTGAATCAAGGATAAACATTTCTTATGTAACTATCCACCTCCCTTTACAAGTTACATCTGCATTCTGATGCTAGGTGACAGTCTGCTGGTTTTAAAACTTTCACAATGGATTCTGCTGTCCTGACAATTTTAAACTGATTTAACTCTACTGACATTAATGGTCTTGCTCCTGGCTTATGCTGGAGTAACAATAGATTTTATAGACTTAAGCAAATGATAGTTTAGGTGTCAAATTGGGATTATTTTATTAATTCCTGACAATGTGAAGTTAGCTCATTTCATAGTCGTGACCCAACGAACTGATAAAATGAACTGAAGTCTGAAATTTATAATTATTATTTGCACCCAAAAGTCTCTGCAGTAGGAGATCCATGAGAAGTGTTAAATAGTACATGTGTATTAAAAATAATACTGCATGTGTTTAAGCTAACTTCTTCATTTAAAATAGGTAATACAGGGTTCCACAGAAAAAGAGTTTTCTACTATCTTTTAGGTCCATGTGAGCAGTCAAGGTACGTAGAAGTTTACTTTTTAAATTTACCATAATGTTTTCTGGTATCACGAAATTGTAAATCACACAACAGGATTTCTCTGGACCTTTCTTCAGTGGACTCTTTTCAGTGCAAAATGCAAACGGTATTGCTCATCCAGAGCTCAGAAATGTAAAGGAGTCCAATAATGAAAGAATGATGATTTTTTTTTTTTTTTAAATGCTAACTAAATATTGCAAAACTTGATGTAAAGCTTGGCTTTGATTCAGGCTTACTAAAGGAAATGAAAATCTGTCCCAAATGAGCTGAAAATCAGATGAAAAGAAAGAGTAACAAATCAGACTCAATTTTCTTCTGTGAACTGATATGGAGATGGAATTAGAGATAATGACAGCAACAGTAAAAACTTATCAGAATTTTTCCTTGCATTCTGTGTAACTGTACGAAAATCCCTAGGCTGCATTAAGGTATCAAATCAGACAATGACTGTGAAGGTTAGAGATTTCTGGAAAAAGTCTCTGTATGGTGGAGTGGCATTAAGGAGTGATCTAACAAAGACAAGCTGATGCTGCATGTTCCAATTATCGAGAACTCTTATCAGGGCTTTTTGCAAAGCTCTTAGATTTCTTGATAAATAAGGCAGACACAGTGCTATGTGTTATTGTTATGGTTAATGACATTGATTTCTTGGCACGACAGCCAGGAATATACAAAGACAGACTGAACTATATGCATTGTCTGCTTTTTAAAGTGGTAGCACTTTGAACTATTTCAGTTTTCTGGGGACAAAATCAAACAAAATAGCCTCTGACTTATCCCTGTCTTTAAACTAACAGTGTAGCTTCAAGGAAAGATGTACACTTCTTGGAAAAGTAAATGTGGTTAGTGGAAAAATTCTTAACAGCCTGGAAATCTAATGTTATTTTGCTTCTTCAAATCAGAATGATATACTGATATAAAATTTTCCTCTCCAATAAAATATATTTTTTTGTGGCTGGAAACAATAATGTTTTGGACATTTGGAATTTGATTTAATCTCAGGGCTGCTTAGGCCAGATTTGAGTGCATTGACTTCCATATGCTAGCCGAAAAGTAAATCTAACAATTAAAGGAAGTTAATGTTGAAAACCTTATTAAAAAGTGCTTATCTAAGCACAACAGATAGAAATAGAAATATTTGACCAGTGTTATATTTTCTTCAGCTCTTTATTTTTTCACTTGCATTGTTTCTACTTATGAAATGTTCTTGAAACGCTGCTTAGACTTATTCAACTCCTGAAGAAAAAGTATTTAGATGGGCAGTATAGAAATAAATAAAATAGGATTCTTAACATCTACATCCATAAATCCTCTTAAGGATTATGATTTCTTATTTCCTAAATACAATGAGTGAGATTCTATACTGCATCCTTCTAAAAAACACTTCACAGCTTAGGGATGGCAAGAGATCTATACTGATGTTAAGCTTGTCTTACTATTATCTCTGGTCCGCTAGTATTTCCTAAAGCCTGAGGAAGCAAGTAGACCTTCTGTCTGTCTGTTGGGATGCAGCACTGTGAGGAATCTCTGCAGCCCAGAAGAAATAACCGTAACCTAGCCCTGGTTTCACCACTATGTTGCTATGCTTAATGGGTTGCTAACTTAAAATTTGTAAAAGGATTTCTTTTCCTCTGTTCCTCAGCTAAAATTAGACTGTACAAAATATACTGGAGCAGTGGAGATCAGACAGACTGTGAAGAACTCCTACACGGCAAAAAAAATAAGGGGAGAAATGTGGGATAAAATTTTACTCAGACTTTTAAAAGAATACTTGTTAATAAAGCTGTTTTAAGATTACTATTTTTTCTCTGTACTCAACCTGTTCAGAGTTTGGAGACATTTAATTGTTTCTTGGTTCTTATTTCTGCACAGTGCAGTCTAAATTTGAATCAGCAAAGCCAAATCTTAGCCCACTCAATACAAAAAACAACTAAGAGATAGACATTATGAGTTGAATGCAAAACATAAAGTCAAATTACAATGACAAATTACAATGAAAAATGAATTGTATGGTGAATGTTCTCCAGTGACATTACGCATTTTTTTGCTGAAATAAATAAATTATGGGAGCTGTCATTATGAGGATCCCATTACGAGGGTTCTACCTGTCAATGTGAAGAGCATGTGGGAGAGAAAGAATTCTTTAAGAAAACAAAAAGTTAGACCATAAATGGCAAAATTGATACCTTGAAATTGAAATGCATACAATTTCCTGAGAAATAGATATATAGCATGTACCAATTATAAAAAATAAAATAAAATATAGGAAGGCAGCTAGTGAAAGTTGCTGGGACATCTTTTGACTGAACAACAGTCAGCAATAAACACTGCCAGATTTAAATGAGAAAAACTTAAAAATTATTAAAATTTAAAAAGTTATCAAGCTGAACATCTGATTACATGTGTTCAAACAACCAGTTTTATCCTGGAAACACTGAAAGTAATGCATCAAGGTTCAGCATGAAAGCTATGGCACTTCTTTGATTACCTATGAAAAAGCTGATCAGAATCACAAGTCTGTGATTTTCCCATTAGTTACATGATATACTACAAATAAATAACTAATTGAATGTGTGTCACTCCTGCATCAACTACTAGTGACAAAGAGATAGAAAGAGTTAAAATTAGTTCCCAAGTGCACAGAAACGTATTGGGATGAGAGACTTTATTCACACCAAGATACCTACTCGCCTTATCTTCAAAACTCAAATACTTTAAGTTAGCAAAACCTATTACAAAAAATTATCCCCTCTCTTTTAACAAGGTTAATTTTATTTGGGCAGAGGTGTTAACTATTTGCCTAACATGTATAAAACCATATTCACCACCAAATTTTGCCTGATAAGTACAATTTAACCAGAACAGCTGTAAACTCAGTTTAATGGAACCCTTAAACATCCAATACATATGGACATTTTATACCGAGAAAGGGATACAAATCAGCAAAATACACCTGTTTATCTGCACCATCACTAACTTTAACAAATATCTACTAATTTACATTTTCTGAAAACTTGGCAATGCTGTCCATGTTTATTAAAACATACTGTAGACCCTATCTTAAAGAAAGTAAAGCTTTGATAAGCAAATATTATGTACTGTGAGAGGCTAACACTTAAACAACTTCTCCTACATTCTCCTTTTTCAATAGTTTGTTTCAAAAGCTATTCAGAAGAATGTAACAAGTAAGAGTGCTTAGTTTATTTGACTTCAGCCTCCTTTCACAACTGTATTTTCATCAGTGGTTGTCCTTCTGTTTGCTGCCACAACAGAATTATTTATTTTTACAGTACTTCACAATTTCCTGTGAAACCAAACCAAGGACATTATCCTGGATGCACTAATTCACCTTCAGAATTATTTTGTTGAGTCTTCTGCTGCCAATTTTTTCATAATGTTTACATACCTTTACTTCTCTAACACGTGGCATTCTGTGGCAGTTCTACTTATACAAGAAAAATAGTAAATCATAGCATCATACAATGGCTTGGGTTGGAAGTTCCAACCCGCACATTGTGGACAGGGTTGCCACCCACTCAATCAGGTTGCCCAGGGTCCTAACCAGTGTGGCCTTGAATCTCAAAATTCCTTTCCTTTACTTTTTGCTGGGACCTCCTCTACAATCTCAGGATTACCTCTTCTCTATACAACTAGATTGCATAAATGAAAACTCACAAACGAACTATGCCGGTAACCAGATTTCTAATCAATCATGTGATAGCTATTGAGAAGTCTGAGTATATCCCGAAAACCTGATAACTCAGAAATGAAGCCTTTAATTCAAACAGTGCTCTTCAAGAACATTTTACCTATTAGTTGCTGTAATAATTTAATTTAGAATATCTCACACTCTTACCTGCTTGAAATGAGATTTACAGGGCATTTCTCTGGAGTGAAAAAGGAGTGAGACTGAGGCCTTGAGCAGAACAAGGCTGGCAAAATATTTGTCTCACACACTACTTAAACACACAATCAGAAATTTTAGTTCCTCAGCTTATCACAGAATCATAGAATGGTTGAGGTTGTAATTGGACTTCTGCTCACATAAGATGCCCTAAAGCATCCATGTGGATCCTCTGATTGTGTCCACTTGGATTTTCAATATCTCCAGGGCTGAAGACTCCAAAACCTCTCCAGGCAACCTGTGCCAGTGCTCATTCAGCCTCAGAATAAAAATGTTTTTCCTCACAGTCTGATGGAACTTCTTGTGTTCCAGTTTGTTCCTCCCCTTTGAGAGAAGATGAGATTTTAACGTATAAGCTATTGGTTATATTTAAAAAATATATATTTGGCTCAGCAAAAAAGTGAGAGAACATAAGCAATCTGTCTGTATCACAAGTAAATAAATAAATCTTAACAAGGGGTCTTTTAATTTGCTATAATATGCAGGTTATATTCATCCTTAAACTTCAAGCCACTCTTATAAATCTTTACCTACTTTTCTCCTCACAATTTTCTTGTTCATATCACAGGTTGCTCTTATCACACAGATTAACACAGCAGTAAATATTATAAGAGGTAAGGAGCACATACAGTGGGGTTAAAGTGAAGTAGCAGGTTTTGAGATGCCTGCAAGCTAAAGAAGTATCAGTGAATGTGTTGATAGCAGAAATATTTGAATGTATTATTAAGCAGCTAAATTTTATTTTATTTTTCTGCATTTTAAATAAGGTATATTGCAAGTACAACTACTTTGTAACCAAAGTTATCCTTCTGACTGGATTTTAATAACACTTAATTATGCTTCCATGACATTGGATAGGATTTAGGATTTTTAAAATGTCTTATTGTATTACATAATAGACCAGTTGGAACCATTATGGTCTATGTGAGGTCAGTAATATCCATTCTGAAACTCAGGAAATAAATATTTATAAAAGATAAAGAATCATTGCTCCTTGGAGCCTATTAATAATTCATATTTTAGAAGGTCTTAAATACATGATAACCATAATGGCTCCAGTGGAACAGTCAACCCACATAAACTTCTAGGAGGAATTACTTTTTTATTTCATGTAAACCTCCATTACTATTCTGTAGAAGAGAAACCGTGTATTAAAATAGTCCTGAAAAAGTGATATTATAGATGTGCATGATTAAATTTAATAATCCTTGTGGCTAGGGATATTTGTTGGTTGTAGGGAATATCTGTTTTTCTATTTTCTAGATAATAAATGTTCAGAGCAATTGCTCTTACTCATAATAATTATTACTGTTAGTTGCCTTGCAACTGCACTGAAGAAGTCTTCAGTGTGCTAAATGCCATACGGAACATAGGAAACCTTCATCTACATGCAACTCTTGTATTGTTTAAACCGAAAAACATAAGTGCTACGAGCTACATGACGTGAAAACATTACTTGGGAATAGAAATGCTTAGACCTATCTATCTTTACTGAAGAAAAAAAGAATTACATGTGCAAATTCTACGCCTGAATGAAACAGTTACACCTGCACAAAGCCTGCATGGGTATGCGGGCTGAATGGTGTTTCCCATGCTGTTTGCAATTTTACTAGGTAAGAAAATCACAAGATAAGCCCCATAAAATGAAAGACTTGTGAAGAGCTGGAACGACTTTCAAATACTAACCACAGGGGGTTAATAATAATAGCAATGAATCATTAAAAAACAGGGAAAATACATGCAATCATAGTGCTATATATGCATGGTTCTACTCTCACTCTACTCATTTAACAATGAATTTCAGCCTTTAACTATGGTTTTCCTTTCTGGATTTATGCTACCAACTTAAGCTCATTTAGTGAAGCATGATACTGAGGTACTTCCTATGTGACTCTATCCAGCATCAGTAGAAATTAATTCAGGCAAAGAAACTTCCTCATGGATTAGATCAGGACATCAGCAGCATGGAATCATAACCATAAGGAAAACAAATATTTTTATTATTGGACACTGTCTGAAGTTTGTATCTCCTTCTCCTCTAGAAAGCTACTAGTACAGTGAGAACTCTCGAGAGCTCCCTATATGACTGTTGCAGTAGCTATTGCACTTCACATAACTACATAATTCAATTTCCAGAGTACTGAAATAAAATATAAACTGTTGTGTTTACTTAGTTTGGAAATAGATGTTTAACTAAATCATCCTGATTTAATCCATTTGTTTGGCTTTGCTAGCTTTGTTCTTCCATAGTGTCAGTGCCAGTGTCAACAAGAGGAAGTTTTATTATAGGTAATCTCATAATGGAGGGGCATGCACAGACATTGAAGAAATCCTTGTTCTTAGGGTCCAGCAGCTCAGAAAATAGGTGAAGCCATCCACCATACTACGAACTTCTCCCTGGCCTTTCTCTCATGTCAGACTACATACTCAAAGGAGAACATACCCAAGGGAACAAGTCAACTGGTGTAAAAAAAATGAGTGTTTGAAATTACTTTCCTACTAAATAAGTGATTTTTCTGAAATAAAAAACAATTCTACCACAGAAGGTCAGGCCGTTGAGTTCACCTTCAGGCCTTATTTACTCTGACTGTCTCTCCTGAGACCTCCACTCCTGCATCCTTGTTCAAGAGCGCACTGAAGCTCAGGTCTGAGCCTCCAGACTCAGCTGATCTACATCACGTGGAGGTGAGGGCCAATGCCATCCCAGAGATTCTTCCTGACCACTGGTAGCCAGATCTTATCTGCATACAGCTCCAGTGTCCAAACAGGAAGAAAAGGAAGGGAATAATTGAGGTGCTACTGTGCTTAAACCTTCAAAGCAGAATTGGGAAAAGATAGTTGGGAACAGCTGTTTCTACAGTCCTCTGACTTCTAGTTCATGCAGGATTCATATGGTGACCTAAACAGAGCTCCTGTTTTATATACCTGCTATACTCATGTGCTAGTCCCACCTTCCCTCTTCCTCCCTAAGGTGGAGTCATCAGAGGAGGTAACTGTGTGCTACTGGCTAGATAAAATATTTGGAAACATATAGCTTCTTGCCAAATGCATTTGCATCCCTACTGCTTCATCCACATGACAGTATGACATGCAAGTCACTTCAGTTCACTGTAAATTGAGAATAATGCAAGGCAGCCCTCACTTTTACTTTGTTCCTTATTTTCCCAGTTTTTGGAGTAAGACCAAGGTGCATGGCCTTTAAATATTTCCTGGTTTTAAGATGTCTCTATCTATTTTAATTAACCTTCCCTTAGGCTCACAAGCACAACAAATAGGACTTCCAAAAGCAAATAAAAATTACTGTGTTACATAGTAGTTTCAAAACATTTCTAGCTCTCAAAGCTGCAATTAAAGATTTTGGGAGGTGGCTTTTAAAGAGCTATGGGCTATTATCATAGATCACTAATATTTCACTGATCTGGCTAGCCCATAATTCAGCATCATTAAGGTCCATGCCATAAGCATCCCATAAAATTATAAAATGAATTAAGTTGGCATCTGTTTTGCAGAACAATTACATTGTATTTTTCTTGACCTTTTTGTGTTGTTTACATGTTATAGGCTACAATGAGAACACTTTGAACTTGAGAAAATAATTTCCAATAGATATGTGAAAACTGAAGCAGTTTGCAGCTTACAAACCTAAAAATACTACAGTGAAGATAATAACAGATTTATTATTTAATTTTTCCCAGCATTTCAGACAGGGAGTAAGGTTTTTGGGATCAGAAGTGATCTTAAAAAAGTAAAAATGAACAGAGATCTTGGTCCTTCCAAAAAGCCAATACTGCACGTAGTCAGCCCTTGCATCTTCTGTAACAAAAACATTGGTAAGATAAAGTTACATTCCCATATATTAGTATAGCAGCTACAAATGCTATTAAGCTCATTTTTTTTCTAAAATTTTACTACCATCCAGGAATTAAATAGTATTTAGTATATATTGTTTTTCTATAGTATATATTTCATGTGGCTTTAGCAGAGAAATCTTGCATGAAAATGATTCTAAATTACACTTTATGCCATTCAGCAATGTAAATGTAAAGAGAAATAAAGTCAATTCAAGCACTTTAGTTTTTCCACAGATTGCTGCAACAAAATAATGTAAAGTGGAGTGTAAATGGGAGTATTTGAGCCATAACTAATTTCCTGCTTTTGAGCAAATAAGTTGAGTTATTCCAGCAGTACATTTAGAAGTAAACAGAGGAAAAGTAAACTTACTTAATATTTAGGTAGTTTTTGGTGGATCTCAAATAGTGGTTGGGTAATTGTACTTACATCTTCTGTTTGCAGCTGCACATGAATTGTACATGGAAATTCTTGTAAAATAGAAAAATGCTCAATATGAAATCATAAAGCAGAATTTCAGGTGTCACTAATATTCTTCTTCCTGTGCACACAAATCTTCTCAGAGAAGTTCACCTTCAGTGCTCCCACTGCACTATTTTTTACTGACAGATCTAGATAGCCTGCAGGTTTCCTTAAACTGCAGTTCAGCTGATAGCTCTCCAGAGTTTTTAGCTTCTCATTTACTAGGTCTCCAGCAACAGTATGCTAATAAAGTAGCTCTATAGGTGCTGAACAACTGTGAATATTGATGTAAAATATACTTGTTCCACCCCATCTATGATTTTGTTTTTTTCAGAATTGTCTGAGTGGGAAAGCAGGATATCTTTTAAGATCCCTCCTATTCTTCTGCTTCAGAGAGCAAAGTTAGCATGATGGATGTTTCTCATCTACAGAAAAAACACTGCATGAACTACTTATTCTGTCTCAGTTTTTCATGAGATGCACATTAAGAAAGCAGTACTGAAAAGGTTAACAGTCACAGTTAAAGCAATTAAATGTTTTATTTATATTTCAGGGATTAAGCAAGCAATTCAAGCATTGTAGCAAATCAAGCTGACAAGTTCTATTCACATAAATGACAACGTGCAGACAAAAATTAGATTAATTTACAAAATAACAATAATTCTTTTACCCAGAATGCTATATTTATGGAAAGTGTTCAGAGAAATGCTTCCAATTATTTCCAACTTTGCAACAAATTATTACAGAACAACCTTCTCTTCATAAAATTACCCTATTTTGATTACTCATTGCACTTTTTCATTCTTTGTATAAATGGACCTTCTTCATCACATAGACACAGAAGGAATGAGGATGGAAAAAAAAGCAGGATAGGGAGGAAAGAAATATTTTTATTGCTATTGCAGTCACACATTTATGATAACTTTGCTAAGTTAATGTAGCTGAAGGTTTCATGATAACCTATGTGAATTTAAAATCTTGCCAGGTGATGCATGAATTGTTTCCCTGGAATTAAGTAGTTATGCATGTTTACCTCACAGTAATATCTTCCGATGGGCACATGCACATGTATACAAATACACTCACAATAACACATGAAAAATATCTGAGACCTAATGTAGGCGTTTTTGTTGCTGATGTCATTTTCCAGTTTAAAAAAAAAAAATTGACAGAAAATGTATCATGTAGGAGTGGTCAACATAGCGATGATTATGAAGTGGCAGGGGAAGGTTCAATTATTTCCTTATAAAAAGCTCTTTTATCATTGATCATTCAGTTTTAAAAGACAGAATTTTGGATATTTATATTTATTATATAAACGTGAATATAGTGGACAATGTAAGCAAGGAAAAGAAAGACTGGGAAGTCTATGTAATTTCTGAAGTGCCTGCTCATCTGCTATAAGAGAATGATGTCCTTCATCGCCGTAAATGAACACTGCAAACCAAAGGGCAAAAAAAAAAAAAAAAAAAAGATCATGCAGTTGATAATAGTTTTTTAAAAAATGGCAACTGCAGCTGCTGAGGGGCATTACTAAAAGTGACAGATTTTGGATCTACTCTTTTTTCAAGTCACCTATGAGTCACATTGCCATCATTTCTTCATCTGTAGGGGACAAACTCTGTCCCCTCTGTGAATTATGTCAGCAATCTTCCATCAGACACAAGCAATATTGCTAGGTGACACCTTGCAGCAGGTGTTCACTTCTTCCATATGGTGCTTCACACATTTACTTGAACTATCATATCTGAAGCATATTGAATTTGTTCAGCCTACAGAAAGTGTCAAGCTAGATGGACGACATTCTTTTAAATGTGTGCATTCATCTTGGCTTGACTAGTGTCCATTTGATGCTGAATGGAAAGTCTTTTCCTGAGAACACTCTAGAATACCTGATTACTTGTCACTGTAATCATTGTGCTGCCAGAATTTTGCAAGAAATATTTGCGATCCCACTGGCAAATTACTTTTATCTTGATATGCCAAAGTATAACATATTTCGATTTCCTGTTCTGAATTAGATAAGTATTATAATTTTATATATAATTAAGACTTTTTTTAAATTTTTGTTTCTTCTATGAGAGTTTTGTGTTTGTGCTACTAGTTGCTTCAGTGAAGAATTTTTTCTACAGTGGTTTCTATCAGAAAGGGTTTTTGTTTTGTTTTTTGTCTTTTCAATTTTTTTTCCTAGAACACAGCCTATTGACAGGCTATGTAATTGTCTCTATTTACTAGTTCAACATAACACTGCCTACAGCCATGAATCTTAACTGTTCTTCCATTAAGTTAAAGAATCCAGTCACCTGTATGTGTCTGTAACTTTTGGCATCCCGATTTAATTGAGGCAGAAAAATCCAGGACAGTTTAGTAAAAGTATTCATTGACCTGGACAAACAAGTGAAGGATAGCACAGTCCTGAAGTAGTGGAATTCAGAACAACAGTCTGAAGCTTCATTTTTTAATCTACCAAAAAACTGTATTCAATAAAAGCAAGGAGCCTTTTTTAGCCTATCATATTGTGAAAATAAAAATAAACAGACAAAAAATTTGGTCAATCTATCTTAGTATAATATATATATGAAAGGGCTGAGACATATGCAAATGTGTCAATCCCCTTATCTTTAGCTAAAGATCCTGTAGCCAACTTCCTAGTATTTTTCTACACTGAACAGATTCTTGGCAGTAGCTCTAAAATTAATGAAGCAAACATGTCTTCTACAGAATCTCTTCAAAAATTCAATTTTTCTATGGCAGATTTCACTTTAACAAGCGGTGCCACATTTGTACTTCATTGCTATATTTTCGTATTTTTACTTGGTTAGTTCCTGTAGCACTGGAATATTGCAAGTTGAAGTGAAAATATTCATAAAAAATAACTTTTTCTGAATCGGAACTAAAACTGGATATAGATCCAGCTTTTTTCATAAGCCAGTGCCACGCAAGTGATGGCCTCATGAACAGATATCTCTTGCACTTTCTTTGACTTCATTAGAAATCTGGTTCATAAACAAGACCGTCTGGCAGTCACTGGAGGTTTCACAAAGAAACAGTTGCTATCCAAGCAATCAGTATTCAGGTTTTTTTAGGCTCTCCTGGCCTGCCTGCAGAAGCTGATGTTTGGGTGAACATCTGTGGGCATTTTTCTGCCTGTCTTACTCGAGTAATATCTTTTCAAACAGCCTATGAGAAAATACTTGAGTGACCCATGTACTTCTGTTTGTGCTTTCTGGTCCTAGTAAACTGTTTAGAAGACAATTATGTTTCTGGAGAATCAGATAAAGTCCACTTATCTCAGTGCCTTGTCCTTCATGCTGCACAGGAATAGTTTTTATTTCATCACCATGTGTCTCGCTCCAATTTATAGGAGGGAAAGGAGGTTCTTTTGTTATCTATATACCCGGCGTGAGATTAAGAAGCAACGGTTCAAATGTTGGTCCAACCAGTTTATTACAAATCTTAATCAGGGAAATGGGGAAGGGGAGAACGGACACTATTATGAATTAGGGTAATGGGGGAAGGGAAGGAGGGCGATAGAAAAGATAGAAAAGGAGAAGCAAGGGGTCTTTATAGGCAGCAAGAGGGAGATAGTCACCACCATGGATCCAGCGAGGTTCGTAGTTCAGTCTTTGATCTTCAGTAGCGGTGGGTCGTCAGGCAGAGTTGTCCTGTTGCCAATGACGACGACGACCATGGTGATGATGGCCCTTTTTCAATGCTTCAAAGTGGTTGAGTCAGCTGTTTTTGGAGTGACAGCTCAAATCCAAAGTGGTCGAGTCAGCTCTCCTTCGAGTGACAGCTCAAACCCAAGGTGGTTGAGTCAGTTCTCCTTGCGGTGGCAGCTTCTGGCTCTGGGATCTCAGCAGGAACCTCCTTTGTTCTTATCTTTCTGGCCTTGCCAGCAGATAAGAGGAAGCAGGGAGGCACCAACTTGCATTCAAGATACTATGGTATCATCCCCCAGCCTTCCATACTTAGCTGGAGCGGTTTGGCCACAGGCCAGATCTTCCGCCAGTGAACACTCCTGAGCATTCTCTTCCGCTCTTCTACAGAGCAAGCAGCTCTGGGGGAAGGGGCTTGCAAATGTTCCCAAAGTGATATCGATTGTCACACAGTTAGCACCCATCAGTTGCCTCCTTGACAAGTCACTCAGAGTCTTATCACAAGAAAAACCTCAGGAAGCAAGCTTTGAGCCAAAAAAAAAAACTAAGAAGGATTCTCACACCATGCCACTCAGCCAAAGTATAATCAGAGGTCTTTTTACAAAATCTTGCTCTCAGTTTCAGTTGAATTCCAAATAATTTTGTTCTTTTTTTTTTTTTTTTTTTTAATGAACTTTCCCACCTTACTGTTCTTCCCCTCACTGATTATTTGTGAATGTTTATCTGTCCCAGTACAGAATTTTATTGTACAATTGTGACTTCCACTTTTCCATTCTTGCCTGTGCGGATACCTCACTAATCTATTGAATAGGCTGTGGTAGCCTTTGTTAAAGTAATTTACTTTTAAATCTAATTTTACGTTACAGTAAGGCCAAGTTAAACAGTAGATTACACACCATAGAGAATTTAGCAATCTTACGGTAGAATTTCTTTAAAATACTTACAATGTCTTGCTATAAAGTGTAGAAATTTATTGTAAAACTATTTATTTCCAAACTTCAGTTTTACATAGTTTATCCTTGTGAGTATAGAAGAGAAATCACCAATTTTCCTAGAGTTCTTCAGTATAAACCAATGAAAAATGTTAATTGGTCCTGCAAATACTTTGGTTTCCTCTTATAACATAATTTGCAAGTTTAGGATCCAGTTCTTTTTAATTTTAGCTTATACTTCTGAGGTATTTCAAAGTGTGTTGGGATGAAAAAGATGTCTATAGTTTTCTTTCTCATGCACCTTAATATGCTTTTACTTGAAACTCGTCAGTTATTTATTTTCAGTTCTCTCTATTAAGACACAAATTACTCTTTCTGAAGGATGTCTTTGTGCTTCTCGTTTTCTAATACTCCAGTTTGATTGCATTAGATTTTATCGAGTTCTTTAAAAGTCACACTTAATTTGTGTGTTATAACTCTGATCTTCCAAGGCAGAAGTGATCATCCTCTACAAGCCATCCAGGTCCTGTACCTTTGACTGTGCCTTTTGATTTTCTTTTTCCTCATTATGCTCATTCCCCTTTTAAAATTAGACATTGACAAGATGGTAATTTTCCAGGTTTCCTTTTACAATACCAGCATTCCACACATGACTCAAAGCTCTGTTAATGTGTTGCAGTGTGTCTTCTGGCATGGTTATTTCTTAGTCACAACTAATTTTCACTTTGCTATTTACTGAGTTTCACTCACTATCTTGCTTTCCTCAAATTTTGGGTAAATAAGCCGTATTTCAGTTTGATTCTCGAGACTTTCACAAACCTTTTGAATTTTAGATTCAGAATGTTTTTAAAGAAGTGCATACACATTTCATATCTGTCAATTTTTATATCTTAAATATTGCCTAATATTTAGTAAGGACATTCATCAGCAGAAAGTGAGAACTTCCTTCTGCACTCCCCTTCAGGGAATGCAGCATTTTCCTGAGTGGATTCTGATACTCATTATCTTAAACAGAATGCTATTTTTGCTATGTTACATTTTCCTGCCTTTTAGATATAAAGAAAAAAATACCTGAAGATTGAGTTTTTATTGTTATGGTCTGACGCATTATCAGTAAATAGCCATTTTGCTGCAATGTGTTTTTCCATAGACTGTAAAGCTTTTCTGAGTTCTCACAAACCGTAAGCAGCTCCCATACTTTTTTCCATTATTCTGCCACAGTATCTCACTGAGATGGCTACAGCTGATAGAGTCCCACAGTCTATGTAAAGCTCATTTAGCTATATCTTGAACTGATGTTGCAGGTTTGCTTTCACAGGTTGGCTGGCTATCCAACAAAACTGGCCTTGGGAACCATCTCAGAAAATTATATATTTACAGTAATGAGACAGAAAAAAACCCCACAAATTCCATAGCAGAGTATTGATACCAAAAGGGCTGTTCTGCCAAGCTTGCAAGGAAATGAAGAATAATGAAATAATTAACAATTGCTGTTATCTGCTTTCCTGACAGGAATGTGGTAGTGAAACTGAACTCTTTTGCAGGACATGGATACCTGTTCTAAACTTCATAATTTGTTTTACTTCTTCACTTTCACCTTTGCGAGACCTCAATAAAAGCTGAATGAATGAATGTAGGAAAGGTGAGAGTTAGGTATACTTTGCTGCATCTTCCCTTGGGATGAAACAGAAATGCGCAGGTGGGATTCTGCAGGACTCATCAGAAAAGCTAATACATTCACTACAGAATCACATAGGAATTCAAACTCCTACTCTCACACTGTCCTGCAATCTCCAGCATGGGAATGAAAGTTACTGCCCTAGTGATACAAGTAGTACAAGAACACAGTAAGGGAGAGGAGAAAAAAAAAACCACAAAGATTTTCTCATCTGTGATCCGAAAGTTTTGACGTCATTGCAGTAACTTGTACCATGCTGAAAGAATCAAATGCTTTTGGAAACAGTAGAAGAAACCAGTGTCCATTGCATCCTCAGCCTTCTTCAGCAAATATGGCAGTAAACAGTGCATTCCTTCAGCTTGTTAACCTCACCTTCCTGTATGCTCTTATTCTTCTCTCCTACAAGTTATGAAAGTGAGCAGGTCCTCATTTCTTCAGCAGAGATTTACTTATTTATTAATTTTAAATTACACAGCACTGTGTCATTAGAGTGCATGCAAACAGAGAACAATCATCTATACTTTTTCATTCTCCCTCACACACGAAGACAGCAGCTAATCAGAATTAATGAGCTGGTTTAAAAAATATGTGAGAAAACAATGATAGCCAATATCAGGGAAAATGATAAATTGCTTGGAAACAGCTCCTAAGTGCAGATGTGGAAAAGCCCATCTCTATCTCTCAATTAGAGGGGAAAGGGTATATTCTGAAGCACCATAACAAGAAGTTGTTCTTTTTACATAGCTGGATTCCAGTGATAACAATGTTGGTGATAATTAATTACATGTATTGTGTACAATGTTTTCCAATTTGACAAGACAGGAATCAGTTTATTTCTACTTTGTAGTGGGAATACAGTGACTCATGAGAGCTCACCCCTGAACTTTCTCTTCAAAATGTCATGTGCATGGGGCACAATCTGCATTGTGATTGATAACTGGGAAATAATTTTGCTACCTTGAGGAAGGAGCACAATAAACACAAAATATTAAGAAAGTAAATCCACAAATGTCATTATGAAATCATACCAGTATTATAAATTAGACATTCTAATCTAGCAGCAAAGTCAAGTTTTAGAGATTAACAAAGGGGAACTATCAAGTGTTAGGATATCTGGGATTCTTCTCTTAATTGAACTGTTCCTGGCTTTCAGAATCCGGAAATTAAATTGTTGAAAAACTGGAAAAGACTTCAAAACTTCTTGTCCAACTTCCTTTTTCAAGCAATTAGATTCCCTGTTAGCTTTCTGCAAATTAGCCAAATTATGTTCTCAGTTTCTCTTTAGTTTTTTTTTTTTTTTTTTTTTTTTTTTTTTTTTTTTATGCTCCTGTTTGCCCCCCTCCCTCCCCACTCTGAGAAAAAAGAACCTGCCACCAGACTCTTTCTGAGTTGTTGACTTCTCTCCTCTGCTTGGGTTGTCCACATGCAACCTCATCATGTGCCTGGTAGAGTGAAAGATTTTCTTACTTCCATCCTCTCACTGTAGTTGCAGTTACTCTTAACAATGGCATACAACTGACTCATGTCCAACTTGCTGTCTGCTCTCATATTTTTCTCTGATGGTGCAATATATCACTCCAGCATGTGCCAATGCCTGGCATTCTTTGACTTCCTTGGGTATTTTTTTTTTTGCATTTGTCAAGCTGATGCTATACTTCATCAAGTGGGTCATAAACCATGATGCTCACATGCCCATGAACAACAGGGAGGTAGAGTGCACCCACCAAAGTAGCGAGGAATGCCCCCCAGAGGGATGAATTCTGTAAGAGGAAGGCTGTAGTAGATGGCTATAAAGCATTCAGAAAGAAGAAACAAGAAAGGAAAAGTGAAAGAGTTGTCCTATATGCAGAAAAAAAACAACAACCCAATACCACTGTACAGAAATGTCTTTGGAGAACATCAATGG
>NC_136815.1:42454509-42962910 GCF_951394365.1 Tetrao urogallus | reverse complement strand
GGTTTCTTTAACTTATGTTCTTTTATTTGGGGTTTGTTTAAAACTAATTGTATGTGCGAAGGGACCTATACATGCTATTTATGATTATTTTCAAACTAAAGCTCTGTAAAATTTTATCTGAATTTTTTTCTCAATTAAAATAATGTTCTTTAACCATGGAAACTCTAAGTTCCTTGTCAGTATCATTTGGCATCATGTGAATCGAGAACACTGATATGCAAAAAGTGAAAACCTTATAAGCATGAAAATTTTAGGAAGACACTTTGCCAATCTATCTATATACTCAAATATTTTGATCCTTAAGGGTAAATGTCTCTATTATTCCAGACCTCAGATTCCCTTATTTAAAGGCTGTCAGCATGTTGCAATTTTGTTAAGAAAACTACCATTCACTGAGAAGTAAATAACCAAGGTCTCATTAAAATGGATGATTCACATGGCTGGTTCAGAAGTTGCAGTAGGCTTCCAGAGGTGAAAGCACATTTCATTAAATTATTGTATCATGTATATTTGATGTTATTTCGTTTTGAACTCCAGAACTGTTTTCTTACTCAGATAAAAGTCAATAGGTTACCACAAAAGCAAAAGCACTTATATGATATGTCAACTGTCATCTTGGTCATGACCAGAGTTTGAAATTTGGGTCTTCAGCTGATAAAAACATTAGATATTACAGCTATAACTACAGAACTGACCTCTGCAGCTTCTCGTGTGTCGTCCCCCCACCCCCACCCCCCCCGCCCACTACGGTTTTACTATATTTTTTGAAGTTATTTTAAATCAACAGAGAGTGTTCACATCTGTGAACCAGATCAATAGCTATTCATTTTCCCTATTGTATATGCAAGTTTTCATTTTGGATGTCACTAAATTCTTGTCTCACTTCTAGTTTCAAGCTTCTCAGGCATGGTGGTTTTTTATGCATTAC
Organism: Tetrao urogallus; assembly: GCF_951394365.1. Lineage (NCBI taxonomy): Eukaryota > Metazoa > Chordata > Aves > Galliformes > Phasianidae > Tetrao > Tetrao urogallus. The sequence goes on along the minus strand of NC_136815.1, from coordinate 42,961,982 downwards.
CGGTTTTTATAATGCAGGTTTGGAGGCACTGGAAAAATAAGTAACAATGGAAAATTCCAGATCTTTTTAAATTCTACTTTCTCTGCAAAGAGAGAATCAGATTAAAGCAAATTTATCCTGAATCTGTCATGATTTTAAGTGTTATTAAATGAAGCAGTTTTGTCTACACTCAAGAAATATTTAATTATAAGAACTTTTTAATTCTTGGCTCATTCTTTGCAAATAATTGACAGATTAGCTTTTGCTTTGTGCAGTGTGTGTGCTTACATAGTCTTATTCTGTAAGTAGGATATTATCCAAGAAGAGGTGTAGTTCATCCTGAATAAGCATGAGTAATTTAGAACTAGATATAGATACAAATTACTCTATGGAAGTGTTCCCAGATGGTTAAATTTTAAGAAACATATATACCTCAGGCATGTAAATAAATATCATTTTCTTCATGTAACAGTCCAAAGTCATCAAGTTTTTTTTCCTCAGTATGTATATTTTTCAGTACTTAGAAAATGTGAGGCAAGAACATGCCTGGTACTTCTATCCTGTACTGTGGCTCAAGGGTAGTGAGATTCAGGACAAATGAATGCCAAAGCTTATTCTGGTTAATTGTTATTCAACAGCAAGTGAACTATTTCTCCACAGAGTAAAAACTATTACACATTCAAAATTAAAAGAAAAACAACAACAACAACAACAAAAAAAACCACCCTTATTTTGTTTCTCACTTTCTTAGTCCTTTCCTTAAAGTGGAAATCCAGAGCTGTTTTTCTGCTTAACCAATAAAGGACTCTTCATGAATCTCTGTTCTATGTTACCACTGCTGTTTGTTCCTTCACCAATTGAAGGAAAAAGCAATCTGTCCTATTGGTCACTGTCCTTTTCCGCTTCACTGACTTGCTACCAAGACAGTAAAAGTTGCCACTTTTTTTGCACAAGTTTGTTTATCTTTCTCTTTTTGTTCATGCTGTCCATTTAATTAAAGGTCAGGATCTATGAGTACAATCTTCTTCTGGGATAACAGCTAAACCTAATAGTGTATCTTCTTTATAACACTGACAGTCTATCACTGCTGATTCCTCATGGTAGCTGTTCTGTGCACCTCATCATTCTGCTGGATCTTTCAGCAGACACTCTCTTTAAAATCCCATTTGTACCATTTGGGTCAGGTCAGGAAGAATAATGGCTCTAATCTCATTGGAGTGATATTATTAATCTTGAAACAGGTGAGGAATAAGATGCTTTCTCAAGCCAAAGAACTTCAGTTCTGCAGTGGGTAATCCCAGGCCTATGGCATGTGACAAAATTACGGAAAGATTAAGCTATCACTTTAGTTAATATTTAAACCTATATGCTATATTAAATCATTTGCAAACGATTAAGATGGAGGACTAAATTTTCAATTTCTAGTTTCAGCCAGCTTGTTTAAATTTTTTCTTAATATGTTTTCAGCAGAAAATAAGCAAAAGTAAACAGGAATAACTGTGAATCGCAGCAGTATTCCTCTATTATCATAATCATATGCTGAGCTTTTTGCTTCTGGCATAACAGGTGCATATTTGCTGATGTTTAGAAATTTGAGAAATGTACTTCACAATTAAAACCAGATTCAGCAATTTGACTTGTTTGAATTTCAGGACCAACCTGTTGGTTATGAAAGACATTAACTTCAGCTGTAATCACTATATCTTCTGAACATTCAACCAGAATTTTTTAGAAATAAGACTTGATATATAGACGTACATCTGCTCTAGCATCACTGCTTTGTGAACAAGATGAGGTTAACAAAACAAGTTAACAAAGAACAAGAAAAAAATCAGTCTTTAGCTTCTTCTTGGTATAGGTCCCTTTGCTCATTCAGCTGGAATGATTGGATTGATGGATTGATGGATTAGATGATTATGATGATTGGTGGATAAGATGGATTGATTGTATGAGCTTACTGTTCCTGGCCAAGGTGTTTCTACAAACTATACCTGCACATGATAAATATTGGTGAAAAAGTAACAGTACAGCATTATTCCTAGAAAGAACTCAAAACAGCCTTCTACAAAAGCAGATGGTAGGTTTGTAGGCAGTCTTACCAATACCTTTTCAGGTTTTTATATTTCTTAACATCTTTTGTCCTTTTATTGTAGTTTCTTATATAATGCTCTTGACTTCAGTCTGGCTGACAGGAACTGGGAATCTTAAAACTCTGTTAAACTGGAGGATAAATACTGAAGACATGCAGCCTAGATGTTACTTTTTTTGTGTGAGTTAATGTAGACTTTGCTGAGAAATCCTTGATTAGTCAGAAACTCAGTTCAGTGTAAGTGAACATGTTCAACTATCTTAGAAGAAAAAAAAACAACAACAATGGCCTCGATTGAAAAGGAGCTCAAAGATCATCTAATTTCAACCCCCCTGCCATGGGCAGGGTCGCAAACCACTAAAAAGAGAAGAGTGGAGGTGGTTTAAGAGAATTTAGCAGAATTTGTCCATTATGTTAAACCTTTCCATTATGCTGAATCGTGACATGTAGCAAAAATAAGATGGAGAACTGATTGTTTCTTTTTCTAGCTTAAGTTGGCCCACTTTATGTTATCAGTATGTTTTCAACATATCATAAAAAATGCTTCCATTTCTCTATTTTATAACTTGAGTTTGTGGTAATTTCTGTCACTGTCTAAATATACACATAATTGTTTTGGATCCTCACCTATAATACTGCAAAAATGTTAGTAACTACAAAATATTTATTTTTTATTTACCACATTTCTAATGTTGAAACAGTCAAAACAAATGCCCCATAAACTACCTTGAATCTTTTTGTTCTTTTTTTTCTTGACGTGATGCATGTTTATAACATAAAGAGAACATACTTCCTATCCTATTATGGTAAATTTACATGTTTGAAAATTGTAAGTTAGGTTTGCTCCAGGCTCCTGTTTCTTGAAGTAATGCAAGTCTTAATCAAATTGTCTGCATATCTTCCTCAGTTTGCTTGATAGTCTCATTCTTCGTTGTAAAATCTCAGTGTTTATTAGGCTCTTGAGTGAACCATGCCTAGAAATAATAGCGAAAAATATGTCAGCAAGCCATCAGGATATTCAAACTGTTGCATGCAGACTAACTATTAAGAGCTGCTACAGTAGGAAGCTATATTATGTAGATCACTAAAATGTTATCGTCTTCTTAGCATATTGGAAAATGTGAGGAAAGTTTAAAGCCATGCTGACTTAATTTTAAAAGAAATTGGGCTATTGTCTTCTATCTGCATATATGCTTCATCTGTTCTGCAGAAATACGCATATTCAGAGGTTTGAATCCAACCAGAAGATAGCACAGGGAAAATTGTAGGGTTATTTTATTTTATAATAAATATTCTGTAAATAGCAATTATATTGAGAAGACAAGTGAACCTTTGTCTGACCTTAAAATAAGTATGTTGCTCCAAAAGTAATGCCTCCTATTCAATTCCATGCATTCTATGGCAAATGTGAAGAGCACAATCACACTCCTTGATAGAGCAAATTCTCAACTACAAAATCTCTTTCTTTCAATGTAGTAACCACCATTAGCAGATTTTGAGAGGCTTCAAATCTCTTTCCAAGATCAAACTGTTGGAGTGGTATGATTTTATCTGGGGGATGAGAGAGAAAGTCAAACACGTTTCTTTGCAACTTTTCCTCTGCAGCAGAATAGATTGCCATTAAAGGAAATTGTTGAACAAATGTGCTGAGATAACAGTAAGAGGTTCCAAAATAAGTTGACCACCTCTTTGGCATCATTGAAATGGTAATAAAAAACTCATCACTGGGAGTCTTCCCAACCCATGGCCCATGACATCAGAGGCAGAATTCAATGATATGGCAGTAGAGGTTGAATCTTGCCACCAATATTCCTCTACATTTTGTTGATATGTGACATATGGTAGAGAGCAGCAGTCTGACAGAATGGTGTCTGACGTAGAAGAGAGGTCTGCTGCTGAATTCCTTCATGAAGAAAAATGGCACCACTGGCATTCATTGACACTTGTGAATATTTATAGTGTCCAAATAGTGCATATGAGTGCAGTGAAGTGGTGGATGATACTTTTCACCAATGGTGACACTGGGTGCCCTCCACTGGTGCAGTTTTAACAAGCACAGCATGCAGACTCTTCATCATTAGTAAAAATGCATAGCTAATGGAGGTGGCTATGTTGGAAATAGTCATTTATTGCTGAGAATTTGGTCTAACAAACTGTGCTATTGTGGTCTTTGTGTCTGTAGTAACTTCCATAGAAATAAATAGAAGATACTACTTTCAGAGCAACTTACGTAGTAGTTCACATGTATAGTAGATATGAATATTACTATACATTTATTGACATGATTATATGTATTTCAAACTGGAGGTATGTGCATTCCGTATTTGATTTCTATAATTGGCTACATATGTGACAAATTGTTTCATAGTAATAGTTGTAATATCTATCTGTCTTTTATATCCTCAAAATATATTTATAGAAAATAGCAGCTGGAACAAATGTATGCACTAAATTTAATTAAGGAATGCCTAAAATTAAAGGTTTACCTTATTTATTTTCATTATTAAAAGAAATCATTAACATATCGTGGCTGTATGTGTTAAGGCCACGAATCTCTGAGAAAGGAATTTAATAAAATTAATGCAAAACTGACACAGAGTATACTAGTATCAACACCTATTCTGGAATAAGTCTTGGTCTACAGGATGAAGATTGAAAAGCAATATCCTAGAGTAATCATGCCCAAGATGAAATACAAAATCAGCAGTTGAAAGTTGAATGTGAAGAGGGGGCAAAAAAAACACTGTATGAAAATATTTGAAAGCGCATCCAAAGAAAATAGAAACTGGTTAGAATTCCATTATAAGATCAGGTGGAACTATTCTTCCACAGTAAATTTAAGGAAGGCTGAACAGTTCTACTTAGACAGAGTTTATATCAATAAATTATATCACAAATTATTTTGCCATGTAATGAGTTCCGTGTATTTGAAATAAATGAAGAAATTTAATGTGGGAATGAGAAAGGTTAATGCCATTTAAAGAAATTGAAAAATGCAGGAAATGTGATCTAAATGAGATATTTAACTAAAAGCTAAAATATATTATGTAGTGGGTACCTCATAATCCACATATGGTTTTAGTAGCAGAAGAAGTGTTTCAGCACTGTGTAATTTTAGTAGCTTTCTCCATATAATTACTGAGAAATTAACTTTATATGCAGGATCAACAACAGATGAATATTTCATGACTGATTACAAGTATGAAAAGAATTTATTCCTGGAAGGTTGTTATGACAGTGCTTTTAATGAATACTTGACATTATTAATACTGCAATTATTTATTTATTTTGCATTGGTGTTGTATCTGGCATTTTGTAATGGTATAAAAATAGATGATTTCTGACTTGAAGATCTCATATAACATGACAATAGACCAAAGTGGAGAAAGAACTAGAACAGATAAGTTGATAAAGCTCTTGGGAAGTCTGAGATGACTAGTTCTGGCTGATATCCTAAAAATTATGATTATTCCTGAGAATAAAAATGGGAACTAACTTTCTTCATCTATACTGTGCTTTATCTCTGATTTCTGAGAGGGGAAATGGAAGAATCTTTTGCTCTCATGATCATTTTTGATACTGTTTTAAGAGATTTATTCAGGGATTTAAATTTTGCTATTAGTTATTTGCTATACAAATTTATCAGACTTCCTGCTCCCCTGTTCCTCCTGCTTTTTCCTCTCCCTTTGAGCACTAGTCATTTCTTGTGACCATCGTAGCTGTAATGAAACACTGAGATTTTTAGGGAAACTTGGTATTTTGACAGCTGACATTTTAAGGAAAATATCAAATAGCAGGAAACATGATAAAAATCATGAGGATTGACAATGCTGCCATCTAGCCCTTGAAATGTAATCAACAGGAGCCATCTGATAGAAAGCAGTGAGTTTCTGAATGTCTGCACTCCCTAATTATCAGGCATCTAAGACAGTTTTCTGCAAAGTCACAGCATCTTGACCATGAAAAATTTGTCCTCTGTCTTCGTTTTAAAGAACAAGACTGTGCGTTTTTTGACCTAGCAACATTAGATGTCAGTTGTTTAAAGGATGCATATCTGGGACATTGCTGGGAAAATCTCGTTGAAAAATTGAAAAGCTAGAACACTTCTGTGTGTTATTTTATAAAGAAGGATTATGATCTCCCAGAGTATATAATCTTGATTGTATAATCAAGACTGGCTTCCTCTGTTTGCAAGTTGAGTTACTTTTCTGAAAATGTAAAATACAAAGAGTTGAAGGATAGGGAAAACATTCTTTTTCTATGTCTAATTATATTCCTCTCATTAGTATTTCTTTGTTTTAGACCACAGTTTTGGGATCTTTGATATTACTGGAGATCAAAGATGAATCATCTTCTAAGGTATACTGGTAGGACAAGTGGAAGGTTTTGTTTAAATGCTGTATATTTAAATGAGTTTTCTGTTTATGCACAAATCTTTGTATGAGATACGGCATTCTTATACTATAGACTTTTATTAGTTAAGTGTAAAGTTTAATTATTTATATTTGAAATGCTATTTTTTTCCTGTTCTTGTTTTAAAACTGGTATTTGTCATTGTTTTGTTCTAGCTTGTTTCACAATAATTGATTTTGTGTTCACTTGTTAATTGGTTTAGTTGTTTCTTTATTGAAATTCATGGTTTTGCTGATGTCCTGAGGAGGGTGTATTTTCACTGGTAGTCACTAATTGCACAGTGTTAAGCATTCAGAAGCTTGCAACTTCTTCATAAAGCAATCAACACGTTTTATTAACTTCCTGAGTCTCTGCTCTGCTCCCTGTATTTATAGTATTTGTGAACCTGCTCTAAGCTGAAAACAGGTGCCATATTTGTATAATATGAAACCCTATGAAATGACAACATATTTTATTTTTAAAAGAGTAATAACTTGGAGACAAATTGCTGTAATTATCATTATTTACCACAGAAGCATTGAAAGCTTCAGAATTCAAAATACATTTTGTTATGTGCAGAACGAGAGAATAAAAAACACTCAAAGCATCGAAGCACCTATGGAGTAAGGTCTAAATTGATTCTAGATGTAATTGTCATACTAGGAGCATAAAAATAAGAAAATAAATATTTCATGCATGCTAGCATGGCTTTCCAATGACAGTGCATGCCTTCTGATTAGGAATCCCTTCCTGACTATGTCTTTCCAGTGTAAGCAAAAGAAAAAAGGAAATAGAGATCAAAGAGAAATGTTGGATGTCTCACTTGATGACCATCAAGTGTCGACAGAAATTGTTAGTCTGTGGGATATTGCATGAAGAGTTAGCATACGAAGAGTCAGCACATGAAGAGTCAGTCCTTCAGAAGAGTACCCAACTAAAAGCAGTGATGCATCCTATTACTGAGCATATCTTTGTACCCAGTCCAGCAGCTCAGAACTTACTGAGGGTCCCAGGAGAAACTCAGCATAATCTGCTTTTTCTCACAGACTGAAAAATGGAAATTAAAGGAGACCTGGCCTGCTAACCTGGCCTGCTACTGAGACCTCAAAGTATTTGAAGCTTCTATGTGGTTGTGCTGTGAAAGAAATGCACAAATCAGAGATCAGTCACAGATTCCTTAGAATTAGTTTCCCCTCTTTTCAATTCTTTCAGTTTTCTTCATTACGTCTTTGATCTTTTCCTCACAAAATCACTATAGCTGTCTTTTATCCTTCTGTAATCCTCTTTACAAGAGAAAATTTAGGCTATATTGTCTTAATATTACTGCCTGTAGCATTCCCAAATCCTCACCAATGGGTTTTGATATTATTCCCCATTGCTCTCTTTGTCTAAATAGAATCAGATTTTGATATACTGCTATACATATCCAGCTTCTCTCAGCAGCTTTCTGGGTGATAAATTCACAAATAACCACTGCAATACATAGTTACTGCTCACTTAGAATTATCATAGGGATATATATAAAGTATTAGATTTATATTAGGAATATAAGAAAGAGTACATCTCAAGAAACCTGGCTCAGATTCTCACTTTAGCACAACCCATCCTTTCCCTTGAATGATCACCTCTTGTTAGCTCTCACAGTCAAGGTGAGGATTGTTTAGCAATACTCTAATTATTGCGTAAAATCATTCTTATCTGTTTCAATAATCTCTTGTGTCTTTCTATAGAGAAGTACATAGATATTTTGTAACTGTCAGCCTTGTAGGCAGACAAATCACATTCCCATTTCTGTGCATACTTCAACCCATTTTTGTCTGACAAACTCTGAATTTCTTGTTTAAATCCCTCTTCAAAATATTTCAAAAATTTCCTTCCTGAGAAGGAAATATCACCACTTACCCAAAACTAGAAGAAAAAAAAATGATCAGACTAAATGTAATCCTGATACAAGGTAATGTTTTTCCAAGATTTTCTAGACAGAGATTTCTGAGGGAAAACAGTAACACTGTTACCGTTTTGAAACATCTTCATAGTCTGATTAGGCACCCTTCAGATTAAATAAGAAACCACTAGCATTGTTGTTCTTTTCTTTATTCCATGCACTGAGAGATCCAGTGAAAAAATCTCAGTAATTTATACCCTTCCAATCCAATTAGAAGGTCTATCTTCAAATTTATTTATTTATTTTTTAAACTATATTTCAGTCTGGATAATACTTAATACCAAGAGGATACTTATCTGGATAGTGTTGGAACTGGAATATGGAAATGTAGTTGCCCTTCTTGTGAATTACCACTGATTCATCTGAACATTGCTAAAATAATAATGAAGAAATAATGCTCCTGCAGGTGAATGTATCTTTGGACATCAACAAGTAGTCTGACTTCTGTGGTCATTACATATTTCATGATAACTTTCTGAAGAATGGCACTTCATATAGGTGTCTATGCTGGTTTTAGATGAATTCTATTTGCATTTTTGAAAAATACTGGTCTGCATTCAGAAATAGCCACAGTCTTCCAGACCAGTTTGGCTTTGTGCATGGAAAATTCACTTCATACTCTTTATTCAAATTGCAAGATTATTGTGAAGCTTAATTAGTGAATATGCATGAGGCACATGTAGTTCCTTAGGCAAAAGATGTTCTCTATCATACCTTTATAGGCACTAATACCTTTAAAAGTAGCTAATTTGTACAGCCAAAGCATTTATCTACTTCATGCTATTTCATAGGCTGCTTAAATCAGAAAACTTAACTCAGTTCTTCAGTTAGAAAATGAATGCAAGAGATTTCAGCTATACATTTAGGATTTAACCCTATATGATCATAGAATCATAGAATCATGGAATGATTTAGGTTGAAGGGAACCTTTCCTATCATCTAGTTCCAGCTCCCTGCTATAGGTAGGGACATCTCCCTCTATACCAGTTTGCTCAAAGCCCTATCCAGCCTGGCCTTGAATGCTTCCAGGGAGGGAGCATTCACAACCCCTAATTGTTCCAGTGTCTCTCCACCCTCACAGTAAAGAATTTCTTCCTAATATTTAGTCTAACTATTCCCTTTTCCAGTTTAAAACAATTCCTCCTTGTCCTGTCGTACATGTCCTTATAAAAAGTCCCTCTCCCACTCTCCTGTAAGATGATGTTTTTCTTTTTCATACAAATACACAACTAATCTCACGAAACAGCTATTCATCCTCCTATCATTTCAGTTCCACAAGGCTGATGAATTTTGGCAGCATTTGTTTTTAAATGGCTTTTAGACTTTCAGTAAGACTAATTTTAGCTCAGTAACAGAAGAGCTGGTGAACAAAAAAAAAAAAACAATCCTCTTCACTTTTAGAGCCTAATGATGGAAAATCTCTTGATAGATCAGTTTTTGTTGTTGTTGTTGTTTGTTTGTGAAAATAATGAAGGGACAAATATGTGCATTATTTTTCTAAAATGTTAAGCAAGAGAATAGACAGAAGAGTGGGTGAGGAGAAGAGAGGAGGGAAAGGGAGAGAAACACCAAGCTAAGTCATTTTCTAAAAAGAATGGGAAAAAAGAAAAAAGAAAAAAAAAAACAAAGAAAAGCATGACATGCACTGATTAGAAAAGCAGAGAGTTCCTTATGAGTGAATTATAACTTTTCTACTCCCAGGTTCTTATTTTTTATTTATCCATGGATCAGGAACTTTTCTTAAATAGTGCAGATATTTCTTAAATTAAACAGTATTTCTTGTTCTATCTTATCTCAGATTTAACACTATGCAAGTTCCAAATGCAACTACAGACATTGTTTATCTGCAAAAGGAGCACTAGGCAGTGTCTGAAAAGTTATTTCCCTTTATATACCTTAACGTTTAATATGATTTAGGAATTGTTAAGTAAGATAAAACTGTCATGTGAAAAAACATGGACTGTTTACATGTGTCTGCAAACTATCAAATTTCCATTATCTCCAGATTGTGAGGTCACAGGTGAAACATGAAACACAGTACAGTTATTTGTTAAAATGACCATTGAATATTTTATTTCAAACACTACAATAAGAAATTCTGCTGGACCAATATAAATGCTCCTGTGCACATTCAACAACACAATCCTCAACTGACAAGAATCAAGTACAATCCTACCAATTGTCTGCTAGCAAACCCTCTCAATCTCTAGGAAAATATTTTAATCAGTTTCTGATGATGGGGTGTGGAAATGGGTGGGCAAAAATGTTTGAGCATGATTTATTTTTTAATTTCTATTTAAATCATTCCATATCCCCACCAATTCCCCCAGACAGCTAAAAATCAATGAGCCAGGAACTCCACAGCCCATTGGCAAGTGCCCATCATTCTTCAGAACTTCAGAACAAGCAGGGTGATTAATCCATTTAAATGTACTGCATGGGAAATATCCGAGGTGGCAGATGGTTTCCTCAATTGTGATTTACATTGAGAAGAAAATTAAAACTCTCACCGTAACAATAGCTGACTGCTCCACTAAATCCTGTGTCATCTCTGCCTTTTCTCATGGAGAATGTGATTGTAAACACTTCCAGCTTTCATGACATGAAGAGGTGAGAGGCCTGGGGCTTTGTTTTGTTTTCCTCTTGTTGTTTTATTCCTTTATTTTTTAACTATTAATGACACTCGTTTACTTGTTTTGGGTTACGATTTTTGGGGTGTGGAACCACTAGGGGATTGCTGCTTTAGAAACTGATTAATCTGTAGTCATTAAAACACTTCATAGGCACTGCAGCAAAACTGTCAGTATCTCTTCATTAGCTCTAAGATGGGAGCTTTATATAAGCACATCTAAACCTCAGCTGTAACATCCTCCTCAGGGTATATTAACAAGTGCAGGATTTTACAACATTTCAGGACTAATTTCCTGCTTATTCAGATACTTTTTCATCACAGGGAATTTACACAGCTACAGACATCTGTCTTAATAACACTCAGCACGTTAATATGGGTCTTGAGGACATTAGGTGATTGAAACTGTAGCTAGTCAATTCTCCCCATCATTTTGAAATCATCAAAAGTGAATCCTTCATGGCTTTGGCAGATTTACTAAGTTGATTTAGTTTTATTCTGTAAATTATACTTTATTTTTTCTTAAAATCATGAGCTTATGTAAGATCTGTAATGTGTACAGTGACAGTTCAAGTAGGAAGGCTTATTATGTGAAGCTATCTAACTTTACGATACTGAAACTTGTGAACTTACTCTTCCACCACTATAAATCTCTTAGTGTCACTCATGGCATCCATTAGCAAATGATCAGGATAGGCGTACATAGGTAAAATCATATCTCATCTGAACTTTTTCCATGTCTTCAAATCTGCCCAACCTTAGTAAGTTATAAAACTTATATATATATATATAAGCTTATTTATAATTTATATATATGCTTATTTCTAAGCATTAGCAGTACATATTTTTCACAGTCATTATATTAACTCAGTGGATTCTCAAGCATTTGTTAAAGTAGGCTGCAAAGCAATTAAAGCAATCGCATTACAGGTTATGTGCAGTCCCAGTGAATGTTTCTGAGGTATCTGTACTAAGGTAAGGACAATATGCTTGACTTGTGCTCTTCTTTAGAAATTTCCTTATAGCCACTGTTGGAAACAAGATAGCAAATGACAGACTTGTATAGGAGATAAGTCGTGTCATGGCTGTCAAATAACTTTTATGCACAATGATGTAAGTATTTATAGGTTACAATTTTGTGTCTCTATATATAAATACATACTGATTGATGATATTTTAGTTATAGTAAACTTGTTCTGCTCCCCACCATATTAACTGCTTACAAAAGAAAAATATAGGAAAGCAATTTAATACACTTTAGCTGGTAATACAGGAAAGACTGAACACTGATTTTGGAAGAGGGTTTTTCAGAAGTCTTGGAATCACCACTGAATTACTTCATTTTCTAATGCCTGTGACCAAATGGCCAAATAAATGCTTTCACAACTGTTGTGTGCTGTCAACTTTCTCTTCACTGAAAAAAGAAGCAAAAGATAAAAGCAAAACAAAATGAACAAAACAGTCAACTTCTGGCATCAGAGATATGCTACAGATAGAGCTGATGAACCTGGTGGGTTTTCTGAGAAAAGGTTGGTTGAAGAGCTGAAAAATAACAAAATCCATACATATGAGTGACATTCTTCAGTTCCGCAATTTGTTTGTTCTTTTATTTGCTGTTTTACAACATCTGTTAAAATTATTGCAACTAGTTCTGAAGACTTGGACTTCATACTTTTGTAAATATATGGAATTATCTACGTTAAGCTTCGGGTAAAAGGGAAAATAGAGAAAAAACATCATGTGATTGATCTGACTATAATATTCTGTCTTGATTATCATAACACATGTAAGATATTTACAGAAGCTCCTTTTATTAATTTAGCAGAAAGTATGATATACCTGCTACTTCTTGTATTTCATGTGCAGTGACTGCCATTCCTTATGAAAGTTGAAGACCAAATGGCAACCTTAACAAAGACCTGTTCTCAAAAGCCAAACATCAGACCTCTGTTAGAAACTTTCTAAAGTACCTAGAGGAATAATTAAGTTGACATAGAAAACACAACATAATCAAATAGGAATAAAAGTTTACATTGGAAAGACTTAATAAATTTTTGTAAATATTTTGCAGAACTCAGAAAACTGCAAGTGTGGAAGGATATTTTTCTCTCTCTCTCTCTCTCTTTTTTTTTTTTTAAGGAATAAAAGTTAGATTGGTACTTTAAAAAATTCATTAATTATCACTATTCATATTTTATAAATGGAGAAATAAACAATAATATGATCACGTAATGAGAATATGATCAAATAACAGAAAAAAATGTGCAAGAAAATGCAAATGCAAAAATACTTAATCCTTTTTTTCTAATACTTGTTGCCTCTGACTTATAATTAGCTGCATAAAGAATTATATTTCCACGTGTTCTTTTTTATGTTTACTGAAATTACTTTTTTTTTTTTTTTAAACTCATCAGGCATGAGAAAAGGCCACTAGCAGCTAGAACACAGTTGTTTTGCTGCTTAATTTTCACCATAATTTATGTTTTAACTCTTGATGAAACTTGTTGGTAGGTGAGTTGCTGCTGCAGAAACATTCAAATGGAAGATGTCTGTTTGAACAAACTGTCCTGAGAGGAGAGAAAAAGGACTTCACACCCACCTTTTCTACATGCAAGGAGTAGTAACTTTGGGAAAACTCAATACATACCTGACCTCACTTTCTAAGAGGAATGAAGTGATTTATGAGGAAGAATGAACTTACACCTCCATGAGGGCAAAGAGAAATCCAGGAAAGATTGTGACCTCTGATCTAAAATTTATTCCTTCTAAAATTTATTCTAATGTACAGTTCTTTACAACTGTTGCTGTTCAAGGTAGATAGCCAAGCCACACTTCATCCTATGATATTTTATTTACAAGTATGATGCCCTTCTTTTTCTAACACTTAAAATGGGAATTGAGTTTGATTTAATCTCAGTTTGGTCATTACATAACATGTTCATGAATCTCTGAATATCTTATCCAGACTTATTTATGAAGATTTGGATTTCATATTAATACTCAGTTTGGTTTTTATTAGGTACATGCCATCCTTTTATATAAGTGGTTATCTGTTGCCCCTTTGGATGACATTATTATAAAGGAAATGATTTTCTAAATAAAAGTGGATTGTTCTCCATAAAAAAATCAGTCAACCAACCAAAAAAAAAAAAAAGCTCTTTTATGAACCATAAGAATTGTTTTCAAATTAAGTGTACAATTACTGAAATGACTTTTAATTTCTGAAACAACTCTATTAATATCAAGAGACTTTCTTAAACACAAATAGTAGAAGTGAGGCTATTATTTTCATTAGTTTATATTAACTTAAAAAGGACATGGAGCTTTTCTCATGAAATGCTATATTAAGACCATGGATAAATGTACTGTCTTGATTTTGTAGATCCTGACAGAAAAGGAAAAATATAGGTAGGCAGCAAATCTACTCAGATTAAAAAACAAAAACAAACAAACAAAAACAAAACAAAACAAAACAAAACAAAACCCAGAAACAAGAAGAGGAACCAAGATAAGATTATCAAGGTTATTTATTATGGTATTTTCGATGTTTCTACTTCATTGTAAGCTTCTGAAGTAGCTATCAACAGACCCCCCCCCCCCCGTCCTTTTACCTAGCCATTATCAGTTGGCCATTTCCAAATCATTTGGGTCTTAAGACAGGAACTGAAAGATGAGAGGTTAATGGCTTTATGCACTAATTCAAGGAGTGCACTCTATTTGTAGAAGTGCTAAGACTCCAGTGGCAGAAACTGCCAAATGAATAGTTTGGGTTACTATCATTGATGGAGTGGAAATGTCAAAGAGCAACTCATTAGATTCAGCGAAAAAATAGGTAGGGAGACTCAGAGCTTCGAAATGAAACAATTGGATGAACTAGATGTGATGGAAAAAAAAGAGAAGTCAGCAAAAGCATGTGAGGAAGAGTAATACAGTGAAAAGGAAGATGACCTTGCACATAACAAAGAGTAAACAGAGATTGTACACCATCATTCTCCTTGTTTAAGTGTAATTGATTCTGAAATGGTCTTCAAAAAGTTTCCATATTTAGATTTGAGAAATCATAGACATTTTAGGAGTCCAGTGAAGGGCCACAAAGGTGACTTAGGGCCTGGAGCATCTCATATATGAGGAAAGGCTGAGTAATCTGGGTCTGTTCAGCCTGGGGAAAAGAAAACTGAGAGGGGATCTGATAAATTTTTTTAAAATATCTAAGGGGAAATAGGTTGCAAATGGATGAGACCAGGATCTTCTCAGTGGTGTGTAGTGATAGAACAAGGAGTAATAGACTAAAACTTGAAGATAGGAAGTTCTGTACTATTGCGTGGAAAGAAGTTAAAGGTAAGGGTTATGGAGCACTGCAACAGGCTGCCCAGACAGGTTGTGAAGTCTCCTTCTACGGAGACATTCAAGACCTCGCTGGACACCTACCTGTGTGACCTATTTTAGGGTTCCTGCTTTAGAAGGGATTTGGACTCAATGATTTCTTGAGGTCCTTTATGCAATTCTGTGATTCTGTGAAATATTGTCTAGAAGAGCATTTAATGGAAAACTAGGGACCCTCCCACTTTACATAGGACTACATTCAATAGCAAGCCAGGTCAGATGGTGTTTTATCTCATGAAGTCCTGAAATGACCTCAGTAGGCAACTTGTTTCTCTGCTGCCCTTACTTTATAACATTTTTTTCCTAATCCCAAACTATGGCTTAGAGTCATAGACTCTTTATTTTTTCATGTGTCACTAAAGAAAATTTTGTGGCTCCAGCTGGTCTTAGGCTTTTCTGTTTTCTTCCCAAATTGCCTAAGATATACTGTTGCACTCTTCTTTCACTTCCTGTTCTTGATTCTTTTCTTATATCTGCTCCTTAGTTTCCTGACAGAATGTCTCGTGTTTCTGTAGAACACATTGTTTCCAAGTTCGAATAATATTTTATTTTCAATACAACAACCATTCAAGACATTTCTTCTCCTCTTCATAGTATTCTAGGGGAATCTGTCCAGCAAGTTACTGAAGTCTGTGGTCTTGAATTCCAGAGCCTTAACTCTTCAGCTTAATTTTTCTATCTCAGAAACAGGGAGACAGCTTCTTCTCCCATCATCTTGTGCAGGGCAGTCGAAGCAAATTGTAGACTACATTGTAGAAAATTTGGATTCCCAGTTTTGTGATCAGCAGCAAACAAAAAAGGAAGGGACCAAATATATTTCCTTTTATGTGTTAATTACAAGTTGTTCACAAAACCTTATTTCTCATCTTTAGTAATAGAGATATTTACTGGTGTAGCTGTGTACACTAGTGATCCAGTGCAGGTGATCTTTTGAAGACCAGTATTATGCTCTTCCATATGAAGAGGTATGGTATAAAAGAAGGAGTGATCAGACCTATGCATCTTCCTGTGACAACATGGTGAAATGTCAACTGTTTGATAGGTTTCTGCTTTTGCTGCAAGCTGGCCAAAACCCTCTACCTGAGCCTACAGCAGCATCTTCCACACCCTTAATTGTAACTGAAGATCTAAAATCTGTAATTTTAATTGAATAAATTCTAACTAACCAATAAAGATCTTCAGTTCAGTACAAGATGAATAGCCTACATTTTGTACTCTTATAAACAAGATGAAATGATTTTGTAAATCCTCGGTCTTTAGAGCAAGTATTTTATACCATTCAAACTAGTTGTACATTTGCTGTACTTTTTAAAGTCTATGGATATAAATTCCGAAATAGTATAGGCAGTGGTTTTGGCTGAAGACTAACCAACCCACTGAACTTTTCAGCTTGGAAGTTCTAACCAAAAAATAAAAGAAATGTATCTTAATAAACTTGTACCATGCAAGACTACTGATACAACCAGACTGCCTTCTGCCTCCATCAGGACAGAGTTTTTGTTTACTCTCTTTCTTGCTCTGTGTTTCCTGCATGTATATCTGTAGAGTAGCCATGGTTCTATAGGGCTTTTTCAGTCTACAGCTTGATGATTAGGATAATTTTTAGGAATGGGCAAGTGTCTTAACTCTCTTGAACTGATAAAATGAACTCATCTATATTTTCTTGAGCAAATGTTCTAACCACCTTTTTTATTACAGAGGAGGAAAGAAGCAGCACTGTACTTTCAATTAAAGGAGTGTGTCATGATTTTGTGTTTTTTGGTTTTCAGTATTCTACATCATAACATCGTGTAGCACACTGGGAGTTAAAATGTTAGTGCTCCAATTCCAGTTACCTATCCCTATACATTATGGAAGTCATGGGGTCATTGTATCAGAGGAGGTTTAGATTAGATATAAGGAAGAACTTTTTCTCTCAGAGAATGGTCAGAGAATGGCCTGCCCAGAGAGGTGGCGGAGTTGCTGCCCTGGCAGTGTTCAAGGGGCGTCTAGGTGACATGCTGTGTGATATGGTTTAGTGCTTGTGGTATCAATGGTGGTGAGGAGACGGTTGGACTAGATGATCTTGTAGGTCATTTCCAACCTTGTGATTCTATGATTCTCTGATTCTATGATCTGGCCCTTCTGGGTGGGGCGGTGTCTTACTGTCTTGCAGTGGGTGCTGGAGGGTGCTTTCCTAACCATTCCAAGCTTTTCAGGTTTGACTCGGTCTCAGGAACTCTCTCTCTCTCCTATTTTATTTGATTTATTAGTCTCAATTTCAATTAGATTGTATTATGTTGTGTTATCCTGCATTCCGATATCACAGTAAAATAAGTGCTCCTCCATAGATTGTTGCCACTGTTTTTTTTTTCCTTCCTTGAGCCCAGCTCCCATCTCCCTATCCCTTTTCCTTTTCCCTTCACATTATGTGGGACCGGGGGACCCAGGGGCCTACTGCCCCCTGTCACAGGCATAGATTGATCTAGTTAACTCCGTGACAGAGTGCCACATATTCAGGTACCTATCATGTTCCTCAAAGTTACCACACTGTCTTAGTTTCAGCTGGGATTTAATTGTTTTCTTCAGAGTGTCTGGTAATGTTAATTTTTTGTTCTAGGAGAAAAACAATATTGATGACACACATTTATAGTTGCTACTGTTGTACAGAGCCAAGGCCATTCTCAGCAAAGGGCCCATGTAGCTGGAACAGAAGAGCACAGCTGACTTGAAGTGGAATATTCCATACCATTTGATATCATGCAGGAGTTCTGAAAGGGATGAGAGTTCATGTGTCTCTTTTCTGTTCACTGGGGACTAGTTGGCATAAGTTGGGGGATGGTGAGCAATTGCTTATCACTGAATGACTATGTGGTGCTTAGCTATCTGCTGTTAAACCACATCACATACTAAATGTTGCACTCAGGAGAACCAGTTCCAATAATGGGAAATGAATCCTGCAATGTGACTCAACATGTAATATTTGATGCTTTATTCAGAATAAACTGTTTCGCAGTGATTCAGTCCTGTTCCTTATGTGGCATCAAACTAAAGTTTCAATTAATTACTATATGATGTGAAGGCACCACAAGATTTTCATGAGCATCCTTAAGCACATTGCTGAATATGTCCTAATATTTGAAATCCAAAAGCTCTAATCTAAGTTTTCACACTTAGGTTGATATTACCCAAAAGCCAAAGGAGTTGATTTATTTATAAGACAGACCACTGTCTTGCACTGAATGCTGTAAACAGAAGTAAGGATCATTAGGCTTTATGCAGTATAGTAAAATTCCTTACAAATATTGAGGGAAATTACCAGAAGAGATTAGTGCATACTGCAGACTAATTACTTCACATTTAGATTTTCTTAAATTAAATTTGTCTTTGAAATATATTCTTATGAAAATACTTCAAAATATGGAAATATTTATTAAGTTAAAAAATTTGAAGTATTCCAAAATAAAAGCTTTTATTCTCAACTGCACTAAGGCCACATTATGTTATTCTGGCATGAAGTATATTTACATCCATTTCAAATTCTATGATTCTATGAAAGTGTGTTTGCACCTGTAACGAGGTATTAAAAGAGCTTATTGTTATTAAGAATCCAGTTATAATCTTTTGAGATTAATCATTTATAAATAGGAATAATTAACAGAAGCACACCTTTGCTTTATTCTTGTTGATCCATTCATTCTTATTTAAGTACTTGCTCCTTTTCATTTTGCTTACTTGAATATGCATTTCCAGGTGAACATCCATTTGAAATTAGGATTGTTATGTAATTATTTTCTTAACAGGTAAAGAGAAATTTCCATTTGGCCATTTGATTTTATCAATAATCTGTGGGGTGAGCAGTGGCTCTGTTTTCAGAAAGCACTTCTCTTTGAAACCAGAAAGAAAAAAATTAGATCCTCTCCAGTTAAAACTACTAGGTTTGTCTAAAGACTTTCAAGCAGTTTGGAACTCCTCCAGTAAGTCTCAATAAATCTCAAGGCCTTCCTAGAGCACCACTTGTTAAGGCATATCCAGTATACTCCTGAAAGTCTGCAATGAATTTGATTAAATAATTTTCACTTATTTTAATGTGAGAAAGATTTAGATATTGTGATACAGATTCCAGTGCACATCAGAAATCTTCTTGTACTCAGATCTCATTACAATCAATACAGAGACACAGATGTTCCAGTAAGTTGATGGATATTAAAGGAATTTATTTTTGAACTGCTTTTGTGTCTCCACTGACTACCTGAAGACCATAAATACAAGGAAATCGTCACTTTCTCTGATATCTGATCATTATTCTGAATGTCAGGGTCAAACATCTGTAATTATTTATCTAAGTATAGCCAAAGTACAAAGTCATCTTTCCTGAAATTACATTTTTTCATGTGATAATTACAAAATAGTGAAAGACATACATTAACTGGTAGTTATTTAAACACTCATTACAATGGCAAAAGACTGAATAGAACTGAAAAATGGTACTAGTTACAGCAAAATGTATTGTATATCATGAAATCTTTTTTTTTCCTATTCAAAGATGATGATGTGATGAATGTATTATTGTAATGGATACACTGTACGTCCAATGAAAAAGACTGGGAGTCCCTTAATCAAAGCAGTCCCTGTCCAAAAGTTGACTGTAGTAGGGATTTACATGGGAAGAGGAAGACTTGTAGAAAAATCTTCGTGACATAATCACAGAATCACAGAAACACCAAGGTTGGAAAAGACCTACAAAGTCATCCCGTCCAACCATCCACCAATCACCAATAGTACTCACTAAATCATGTTCCTCAACATATCGTTCAAATATTCTTTAAACACCTCTAGAGTCGGTGAATCCACCACCTTCCTGGGCAGCCCATTCCAGTGCCTGATAACTCTTTCAGAGAATCTACTTTCAGATAAGTTATCATAAGACTCTTACTCTAAACAATTTCATGAATGTGAAGGCATGCTGGAAAAAAATAGCCACATAAAATAGGAGAAGTGAGACAGTGAATAGACATGTCAGTTATACCTTTTCCCTCTCAGATAGATTTTTAGATGCTGTAAATAAAAAGGTTAATAAGTTTCCTTAGCCATTTCATACTTTTTTTCATGTCATACTTTTTCTAAGCAAAACACAAGGATGAAAGGTGTTTTGTTTGTATGACTTTACATCTGAGGCAATCTTATTATAGTAGAACTGGCTTTGGTAAATGAAAAAGGCTTCATCACTAGACAATACTTGGCATGATATGTCTGCTCGAAGAAATATAAAGGCCTATCTTTAACAAGAGAAAAAATAGAGCAAGTGATAATTCATGTTCATCCATCTCTGAAGTCAGTACTGGTTGACTTTATGTTTATTGGAATATAGACAATGCACAGACAAGAATCTAACATACCTGTAATTTCCTCTTCTCTAAACTATGAAAATCCCTATATCAAAATTGTATCTCCAACTGGTCACTTAGAAGTGATTCAATACTATTGTCAATACTTTAGAAGTGGCTTAAAACTATGCACTGAATCATGATTGCAATGGAGAAGGCTTATTCTTTTCAGAAATAGAGATCCATTGAATTTCGTTTGAGTCTCGTGAAACCACACTTTAGGATACTGACATAATTATAAACAGGAAGGACTGCAGTGCAACAAAGAGATCAGATAGTTTGTTATTTTTGGTGTATGTTTATGTGACTGTGGGGTTTCTTTGGAATCATTTTGGCTGATAGCAGGAAGTGATTTTATTTAATTTTATTTTTAATAAAGTCATAATTTTGCAATAAGCATCTTCATAATGGAGATTAAAGGATCAATAAATATATACTAGTTTCAAAGCAAATACTGCAAAGGCTCTGATTCCAGTCGTGGAATTTGTCTATTTTGGTATTCTTCTTCATTCTATGACAAACTCATCCAGCCAAAATTTAAATTAATGAAAATGAAAGGTAATGTGGAAATACTTTAACAACAGTGGAGTTACAAAGCACAGCCACTGCACCAATGTGCAATTACTCCAATGCAATGAAGAGTCCTCCTGTTGTCCCCCTGTTCTACAATAAAAGAAGTCAATAAACTGTAGAAAACGCTGTGCAGAAGATTAAAATCACAAAGTGTTCAACAACATTATTACATATAAAGGCTATTTCATCTGAAAACCTAATAAAAGCTGACACGACAGGTTATTCAGGGTGTTGAAAGTGACTTGTTTTATGTTTGGTGGCAGTAGAGGGAATGCTAATAGAAGCTTAGATTGTGACACTGTATAATCATTAAATATAGACTTAATTTGGTTGGTAATTAGCCCTGGAATATTAGTTGTGAATAGGCTTGGAATAAAAATATCTTGCAAAATGACTGAAACATGGAGACAAAGGCACACAGTATGAAAATACAGGTGAATATGTGAATAAAGACGCAGTTGACCAGTTTTACCACTTAAAAATCTCTGCCTCTCTTTCTTACCCAACACGAGCTGAAAAAGTAAGTTGCTCAAGTCTGCTTTAGAGTCATTATCATCTGTTCAGTTTATTTCCATTGCCAATTTTCCCTAATTATTGGAAACTTTTTCTATGTATAATGGCTACTGAAATGTAAGTATGCTCATTAAATTGAATCTCTAGTTCAAGAAATAGATTTTGATATGCTACATTATCTTCTAGACCTGCATTTTCAAGCACTCCATCAACCATTAACTTCAAGTCCATCTTTGCACAACATTTCCCAAAAATATATCTTGTATTTATTTGTACCAGAGAAACATAATTAGTATAAAATGAAAGATGTCATCTGAATTGCCAGCAGCTAAGGAATAAATATGGACAAACATTGATTCTGGAGGTCCAAGTGACACAACAGGAGGCTGCAATTTACTTGGAACCTCTGAAAAAGCAGGAGATTTCCCAAGAAATCCAACAGGCCAACAGGTCTCATTGCAACCCATTGCATTCTCCATCGTCAGTCTCATTGGTCATTTTTTTCTCTTAATTTTCAGCTCATAAGGGGAACAAAGAAACTTTTTGTGTGTGTGTGTCTGTTTAACTTGTTTTAAACCAACCCTGCCCTCATGGCACAAACAAACACAGCATTAAAGTAAACACAAATATTGAGGTAACACTTCTAATTTCTTTTAGATGTTATCACTGTCTTGCTAGCTCTATACTTTGTTATTAGGCAAAATTCATGATAGACGTAGGTTTAAAGTGCAGCCTGATCTCTGTCATACTTTACAGTAATATTATAAAAGAGCAAGAAGTACAAATTTCAAAATCAACTTTTTATCTGTATTGAAAGATCCATTATTAAAATTCAGTAAATCCTTGTTTACTTCACTGTACATTTATGTAGTTTAAACATGTAAATGCTTTGAGATTTTATACATACAAATAAACTCCTTCAAAGTGAGGGAGATTTTGAGATTTTTTTAAAATAACATGTGAGATATTGGCGAAGAAGCTCTCATCATATTTCTACAGAGCACTGTCTGTGGTAGAGAAAATTCATATTGTGTTCTAGTTCAAAAATCTCAGGGAAACCATCCTTCTGAGTCAAGAGCATGAGATATAGGGAAAAGACCATGTTACAAAGTTAAAGAGCCTTCATGAGGACTGTATCGTCTTTCTAATGCTTTATTCATCAGACAGAATTTCTACTCCATTCTAATAGGGAGAACTTTCCAAAGTACTTTATTGACTGCTCATCATCACACCCATACATCTTATCAACTGAGTCCGCCCCTGCTGCTTCTAAGGACTCTCTCTACAGCTTTGCTAGGGACAAGGATTCTATTCCATGTCAAATAAAATCCTTTTTTTTTCCTGTGGCTTTTTTTTTTTTTTTTCCCTCCACTAATAGATATTACATATGCATGCTTTGATAAAAAATTTGAGCTTGTGGACTCCCTCATATCTTTGCTGCAAACAACACTGACACTATAATAAAAGTTATTCTCAGAGTATTTTCCACCTGATCTGAGACAAAAAGTGCTAGTGAACTTGTGAGATACCTAGGCATGCAGTGCTCAAAAGAATGCCAGCTTTGTTTTGAAGAGCCATGGGATTTGGAAAAGGTTCAGAGAACCATTTGAACTTTCTAAGCTTCATCTAGAACAAACTAAACTGCCTGGTCATTTAGCTATGCTCAACACTAATCAGCACTTGCAGTAAAAACTTTGGAATCAAAAGCTGGTTGACAATTTTGTCAATAATATGCGAGGCAGAGCGCAATTCAGTTTGCTCTTTAGCAGTTATATTGGCTGTGCTGAACTGACAATAATAGCAACATGTTTTTGTCAGTAAACTAAGCAGATATGATTAGGACAACACATGGGGTAAATTTTTATAGAGATTCATAGCATTTTAGCCATGCTTTTGTCATTAAAGTCAATAGACGCTGGGCAGCTGAAACCCCAGGTAGCTCTTCGACAATTCGTACCACAGGGAGAAGATAAGTGAAGTAATAAAATGCTATTTTTTTCCTTTGAAATTTAGCACTCATGAAATTTGCTAGACTGACAGCTTTGCAAAACATAAGTTCTTTGCTGCATTTATCCACATGACAGGTACAGCATAAGTAACAGCAATATGGATTTCTTTCTTCTGTTGTACAAATGTGTTGCATATTTTTCAATGGTAGTCATTATCATCATCATGATCTGGGACACTATTTATAAAGTGTATCAGTTTAGTCTTCTTTCCTACTCATTATCAGTGCACATTCCTATACCTAGATCTTCTGGCAAATTCTTTTTTGCTTTTACAGTCATGTGAGCCTGTTAAACAACCCTTATGCAAACTATTGATCTGTTACCACATGAATAGCCTCACCAAAGTCAGTTGCAATATCAGCTGTATATTTTTATGGTCTGAATATGCGTCCTTCATAGGAGGTGACAATTCCTGTACTGTATAATCAAGCATGCAAAGCGTTAAAGAAATTGTTATTATAGCTACTATTGATAAGCAGTAATTACCTCCAGGCTATGCCTTTTTTCTATCCTTCTCCAGTTCTTTGTTCTTTGAAAGTATGGAGAGATACCACTACTCCCACAGCAAGGCCTAGCTTAGTGAAATAGGTGAATTCCTTTTAAGGAATAATCTACTTGAAACCTTTACCAAAAACAAACAAATAAATAAATAGAAAACAGTATTTCCAAAAACCTTGTTTTCAGTGTTTCTCTTTGAATATGTAATTGAGTATAAGCAGCTAGAAAAATGTGAATCTCTCAGCCACAGAGTACTATTTTTTTCTCTCCTCCAATAATAAAAATATAAATAAAAATCACATTCCTTGCAACCCAAAAAATTCTGTGATTCTATGATTCTCTGAGGTTTCCTTCCAAAGCGAGTCATTCTGTGATTATATGATTCTCTATGAGACTGCATTTTACTGATGAATAGTATGATCCTCATAATAAGGAAGGCTATACATGTTACATTTTCACAGTTACCCATTTTTTCTGTCATTCACAATGTAGTAGTTTAAGTTTTGGGGCTTTAATTTCCTATACTGAATCTCTGCTTCAGAGTGAATTCTTTTCATTTTGGAAGGAAGAACTGTTATTTATTTATATATGTTTTTAAGGGTAGAAAGATTATATAAAGGAAATAAATCATCTTTACAGCAACAACAAAAAGTTTTATAACTAAAACAGTTGGAATTTTAAAGTTTTCCATGAAGAGAATATTTACTTACACCCATCAGCACAAGTGAAAATTGTTTTGATTAAATCATATTTTTTTAAAAAATTTCCTTGTGCTAACAATATAACTCAAGGGCTTTATCCAGCAGTTCTGATGAAGGTAAGATTTGTATAATCAGAATGAAAGATATGTATGAGTCTTCATTATGTAAATCTATAGCTAAGCCATAGTCACACTTAGTAGTTGATCCTATATCCACATTTTATGAGTGAGTTTGAGAGAAATGCAGGAAATTAAGTACTCAGCTAATCAAAGCACTCAGGAACTGGTGGAATATCAGAAGCACAGAGAAGTCTATGTCCAGTTTAAATGCAGGTATTTCAAATACTTATTAAGATAGCCTTTTCTCACGGAAGAAAATATTTTTTCAGACTTACTGGAGTAAATTATCCTATAGTATTTCCTGAAAGTATCTTCTGTGATTTCTCACACCTACTTGTGCACTAAGATAATGCGTTGTCACAATGTAGGTAACAGAGATATTTTATGAGAGATTTCATTTCTTTATAAGAAGAGTTGGGTGGAGGTGGTGTAGAACAGTGTTTTTGTAATGTGAAATTATAGGAAAGAATTATTAATAACCCTAATTCAGGTGGGGTTGAAGAGGGAGTCAAGAACTACTTAAGAGCTTCTTGTGCTACCATGCTGCTGCCAAGGAACCGATTTGTCATGTTAGTCTGGTAGAAATGTTTTTCATGCAGACATTATTTGAAGTTCCCAAGCTGGTACATAATGTCACACTTAGATTTCCTGAAAAAATATTAGGGAATGTTAGACACTGAAAGAATAGTGAGCTGCAGTCTCCAAGGTTATCCTGTCCACTGAGAGGGAATCTTTTGGCATTAATCTGTTCTCATACCTTTGCTTGGGTTTCCTTAAAGTATATTTAAGTTGTTTCCTTCAATAGTACTTCCTTGTTGAGATGCTATAGGGAAGTAGTGTGGATGCTTTGCGCTCTGTATCATAGTCTGTTGAATATAGAGCTTCAGTATGAGCTTAGAATTTGTATGATTCTTCTGTTTTTCATGGTTTTTTTTTTATTTTTTTGTTTTTTACATGATAAACCTTTTGAGATATAAATAGTGTATCACAGAAGAATTCAACATTTTTTCTGTAACAGTAAACTCAAGGGTTTAACAAGATGATTTTGCCAAGAAATTGAATATGTAGACAGTTTATTCTATTTGCAATTAGATCAGGAATATTTTTTATGAGGTCTTTGCTCAATAACATAACAATAGTATGAAAGAACATTATAAAAATATTCCAGATAACTTGCATTTTTCTTCTTTTTATTATTTCAATTCTTCCAATCTCATTTGTTGTATACAATGCAACACTACTAAATAACCCAGTAAATATCTTTAGTTTCACACAAATACATTGCATGTACTTTTCTTCATCACATGTACTATTCTTTTAACTGTTTTTTTTGTGTGTTTTATTTTTTTTTAACAAATGCACATGAAATATATTTAACTGTGTTCTACCACATGGATCTCTATCTAGTATTTGTACTAAATAAATGTAACACATCCAATACTTTTGACCAAAACATATATTTGTTTTTCTCTACAAAAAGTATCATACATAAAGAGACATGCAGAATACATGGGAAATCTGTAAGTCTTACTGTCACCTAATATAGTGGTCCCATACTAGCAGGTGTGAGCATGGTCCATACTCATACTAGAAAAGTAGAATAAATATATGCCGTACCATATGGAGACTCTGAGCTAATGTAATTAGTCCAGGAAGCTCTATATTCAACTCCTTCCAAGCTAGAATATTTTTCTCTTTCCAAATAACCAGTGTAATAGACATGTTCTTTTATGCACAGAATGATCCACTGAAGTTCATCTTCTTTTCTCTTTCCATACCATGCCGTCCCGCACCCTCTCTCCAGCCATGAATCCCTTGGAAAAAGTAGATAAGAGGAAAAAATATTGCTAAGCATCAATTCAGCAGCAATGAGCCTGCTATTCTTTATTCTCTTTACTTAGGAATGGAATTGGAAAAGAGTGACTGCTGCCGCTGCTGGGGCTATTTGAAACAGTGGCTGTGGACAACGTTCCTCTTTTACAAGCAGCAAAGGTAGCAATTAACCACACTTGTATTTTCTCAGACAAAAGTAGATAGTAGACGGACCAAAACTGGTGAATGGTGGTCAATGGCTCAGTGTCAGGACGGATGTCAGTGACTAGTTGTTCCTCCCAGGAATTAGTGCCCTACACTCTTTAAGATCTTCATGAATGACATCAACAGTGGGGTCAAGTGCACCCTCAGCAGGTTTGTTGATGACACCAAGCTGCAGGCGTGGTTGACACACCAGAGGGACAGGATGCCAATCAGAGGGACCTAGACAGGCTGGAGCAGTGGACCCAGGAGAACCTTACGAAGTTCAACAAGTCTTGCACTTGGTGCAAAACTAAGTCTTGCACCTGGGTCAAGGCAACCTCCACTACCACAGACATATTCTGGGTTGTATCAAAAGCAGCACGGACATCAGGATGAAGGGAAGTGATCCTGCCCCTCTGCTCTGCATGTAAGACCTCACCCAGATTACCATATCCAGATGTGGAGCCCTCAGTACAGGAGAGATGTGAACCTGCTGGAGTGCATCCAGAGGACGGCCCCAAAAATTATCCAAGGGATGGAACACCTCCCCTACAAGGACAGGCTGAGAGAACTGGAGTTATTGACCCTGGAGAAGAGAAGGCTCCAAGATGACCTAAGAACAACCTTTCAGTATCTAAAGAGGGGCTAAAAGAAGGCAGGGAACAAACTCTAGCAGAGATTCCATCCTGGAGACACTTAAAGTCAGGCTGAACCAGACTCTGAGCAACTTTATCTAGTTGTGGACGTTTCTGTTCATCACAGGCAAGTTGGACTAGATGACTTTAAAGATCTCTTCCAACTTTCTGGATTCTATGATTCTATGGACTGTAGCTGCATTTGTCTCCCAAAGGCAAGTAGCTCATCTATAATTAGAGACAGGCACTAATTATGCATGTGCACACATTCTTTAGGAACACTACTTATCTTCCAGGTGCTTGTGAGCAACTGACCTCAGGTGTTTTACATAGAGGTCTCCCTACAAGAGTGTATCAAATGAAGGTATAGAATTTCCTTGTAGGAAGGAAGATATGAAGTCGAGAAGCTTGAATTTAACATTACTATTAAAGTAGTAGTACAGAAGAAACTTCAGAAATAAATCCACTTTCCTTGTCAACCTAAAAAGAACAAAATCTCTAAAATCTACCACTCACTTGCAGAACTGGGGAGGTGAAGATTGATTCTATTACACTCAAGATCACAAGGAGTGAAGATATGCGGTACAGAATGGAGAGGAAAAGCATAAATCAGCAATTGATCCTCTTCAAGTGACAGCAGGAGAAATGGAAAATACTTGCAAGGTAAATGGGACATTGATTAAGACAATTTCTATTTTGTACAAAGTGAAGCCTCAAAAAATCAAAATCAAAGTAAAGGATTTGAGTCTATAACAAATTCTTCCTTGGGCGCAGAAGACATAAAAGGCATGCAATTATACTTCCCCATTTTTTTTTTTTTTAAACTTTGGAGAGAAGGGTATGATTATAGTTCTGTATTACAGGAAAGAAAAGGATACAAACAGAAAACCACAATCTGAACAATATCAAATATAACAATTTCAGAAAATTAAATATTAAATAATGACTCATAAATTTCTATTGAAATAAACACTGGAACTAAAAATTGCCTCACTTGCTCGAACAGCAGCAAATGTTGGAGAAGATATTCATTTACAGGGATAACAGAGTCTTTTAACTGAATAAATGATATACATCATGATTGTTATTTAACATTAATTATTGTAATACAAGTGAGTCTGTAATGCAGATTTTTTGGACTACTCCAAACTGTTTCCAACATATAGGATTTAGTAGTGAAGAATATTTAAAATAAAAACTGCTAAAAAGGTAAAAAATTATTTCATAGTCATCCTATATCCTTCACATTCAAACAAACTATTTTATGCCTTACGAAGCAGTGTGGAAGGATGTCTTTCCTAAGCCAATTTTGAAGATAACAAGGACATAAAAAGAACAGCAGAGTATTTAACTTTGTTTAAAGTATAATAATGGCTAAGTTGCTTTTCAAAAGATGATAGTAAAAAGTAATTATCAAAAGACTGAACTTTGATGCCATGGATGTTTTAACAGATGGTAGTTTGTACTGCAGCTTTTTCTAGCAGATTTTTTGAAAGAATGTGATGAAATGTCATATATTTTTGACATGTTTTCATTAGAGAACTGTTTCTCACCTGATGCTGTTTGTCTCTACAGACAATTTGGATGATTTGATGGCAATACTGAATGCACTTTTTATTTTATTTCTTTTGCTATCTTGAATTATTTTCCTTTTTAGTCTAGTAAGACAAGTTCATTTGTATTTTAACCCCTTCTTCTCAATTTCAGTTGTTATGACAAGCTTTGATTGCCATTCTGCAGTTAAAGCTGTATTGAGATGAGATATATGTAAGCATAAACATGGTGTTACTTTCAATATAGACTTCCTAGTATCACCTACATGGTGTATAACAGACAGAATCCCTTCATTAGATGACTGCTAGGAACCTATCTTGGAATAAACTTGGTCAGCATTTGGATAATCATGGTGTGTTGACCTCGTCCAGCAGCCAAGCACTCCACAGTTTCACGCTCATGCCTTCTTTCCCTGCAGGTTGCAGGAGAAAACAATAGAAGAGAGAAAACTCATAAGTCAAAATAAAGACAGGGAGATCACTCACCAGTTACTGCCACAGACAAAGCAGACTCAATGTGGGAAATTTCTGTTAACTTATTGCCAGTTAACGTTAACATTTAGGAATAGATTTAGATACCGAGAAAAGAAAAGACAAATTTTTAAACATGTGGCAAAGTACTTTTCTCAGGCACAGCTTCACTTCATACTCCTTCCCATAGCATTATGCTACAGGTTTTACTCAGTCCTCTCAGTTAGGCAATAATCAGCGCACAGTGCTTTCTCCGTATCACCCTTTTCCTATGAACTAGCAAGAGTCATCAAAGGGCTACAGTACCTTCAGGTGTATAACTGTTCTGTCAAGGAACACATCCTCCTCTGACCTTGTTATTTCTTCTATTGTTTCTCACTATTTTGTTCTCTCTAGTCTTTTCCTAAATATAATATCAAAGAGGTGATATCAGCTTTGCAGATGGGCTCAGCTGTGTTCAGCAGAGGATTTGCTGCAAGTCAGACTGGACACAGGCTGTGTTTAGAAAGGA
Source organism: Tetrao urogallus (assembly GCF_951394365.1). Taxonomy (NCBI): domain Eukaryota; kingdom Metazoa; phylum Chordata; class Aves; order Galliformes; family Phasianidae; genus Tetrao; species Tetrao urogallus. The sequence continues at coordinate 42,931,600 of NC_136815.1, read as the reverse complement.
GCAGCCTATGACCTCCTTCTATAAAGACAACCCCTGAAATCCCAGCCCAAGTCCCTCCTCTGTCCCTCTGCTACCAAAATCTTACATTTTTCTAAACTTAAAGGTTTTTTTTGATAAAAACACGTACATAATGTTTATAACTAACAACAGATGTCAGTGACAGTGGTTCTCTGGATCTCTAAGGCACAGTCCAAGGAAAAGATAGTTACAGATTCCTAAAAAAGAGTTAAAATAGAAAATGAAATGAATCATGAAAAAAGCAGAAATCAAATGTAGAAAGGGTGAGAGGGCAAGTACAGTGAAAAAAAAAAAGCAAAGAGTACCTTGGAAATGTGGATACTGAAATAGCATAGTCATTTTGATATGAATCAATTCCTCTAACGCAGCTGGGCATACAAGCATGAATAGGGGACGTGAGTATGAAAAATGAACAAAGTGGATAAAAGATAAGCCATTTGCATATATTTTTCTTTGTCATCTAATGAACTCTTATATATAAAGGGACACAATTTTGGTGCTCCAGTTCTAAGAAATACCAATCGCTACAGTATAATTTAACAGATAAAATGGCAGTACTTAATCTCACACACATGGAATAGTATTATAGCTCATAGTGTTGCATCATTAATCAACTCCAGAACAAAATCTGAAATCTTTTTTGACCTAAAAAAAAAAGAAACAAAAAAGCCCCTCCAGATGTTGAGACATGTCATTGTTTAGAAAAGCTTTTGTTTAACAAAAATTAAAATATTATCAGTAGCCCTTTCCTTTGAAAATATATGACAAACACCTACATGACATCGGCTCTAAAACAAATGTATTCAATATTTAATCTTCCTGCTGAGAAGTGGAAAAATTTGATTACTAAGCAATTAAAATTTTTAGCACAAATTCAATGTTCTGGGAAGAAATCAGCAATGATGGTTCTTACATAGTCACTATAATTAAACATCACTATATTTTAGATGATGAAATATCTATAACATAAAAATGTAAAATTCTAGTGATGTTTCTAAGCTAATCAAGAATGTATTACTCACAGAGCATAGGACATGACAAAGAAGAATGCCTATGCAAGTTCATTGATGTATAGTTTTATTTACGTGATAGATGGTGGGCTCATTCAATCTATCTTCTTAATCTGTATTTAGCTAGTTTCAAAGGAAAAGTTTTAAATTATGGATTGTAGTGGCATTTTGGTGTGATACAGTGCTGTATATCAATTCACTTTATGGAGCTGTTATGAAGTTAACCTACATACCACACTGACTTGTGAATATTAAAATTCTGATTAAAAAATGTTGACCCGATTCTTTCTTTCTAGCTCACATTCTACCAGTCTTATACCAACGTAAATCAACTTAAATGAATGGATTTCAACTAGAATGAGGTAGGGATAAGTATTTAGAACTGGCTCTGACATATATTCAAGGGGTAACTTTGCAGTCTAGCACACTTCGGAAAATATCACAAGACCATAGTTCATATAACTTTTGATTATCTATATGTGTACAATATATATCCATTTCACTCACTGTCTTGTGAAATTATATGAAAGATTTGCACACATATATTGCATTGAATGAATGACTGCAAAAAATTTATAACTGCTTTATAAGCAGCTATAAATGGTGGATGACTACCAAGATGGGGAAAAAATGTATTTTCATGTAGTTTTTGAGAAGAGAATGGGATTTTCTGCTCTCCAAAGAATGCAGGTTTTATGAATCTTTTAGATATTCATAAATATTTGTCTTACAGTCACACTGCAAACAGTGAGGTGCTTGTGCAGTTATAGCTTCTGTACTTAGCCTCAAGTGAGCTGTTTCAGGCAGGATAAAAAATTCTCAGTGACTGTGCAGAAGGGTTGCACAATGCACTTCTGTGCTTCTTCAGGTATCCTTGCTTCCAATTTCCAACTATCCTTGAGGAAGATGACTTAAGAGTTCTTCTAGAAATGATCCATAGCTATCTTTTGTGTCCAGCATATCCATTACAATACCACTGTAAGGACAAAATAAGCGGGAGGCAATAGTTTGAACAGTCAGACTGCTGATAAATGCTCCATCCAAAATTTCGGGCATCATATATTCCAACACTTTTCCCATGTTTGTCACATTTCAATATAAACTAACACTTAAGGTCATTCAATAATTGCACTGTAGATACGACTATTCCTTCAAATGAGAGTCCACAGACTGTTCTTTCATTCCCCTTATGAGTGACACACAATTTTAGAACTAAAGAAGGAATTAAACGTAGGTCTTGGTAAGTAATGACCATAAATTCAATATTTGTCAAAACTGTATTTACTCCCCTCATTAAAATAATGGAAAGCTTATCAGATACAGAAAAAAGCAGCAGAGTCGATGACATTCTTCACTAAACCAAAAAAATTCACAAATCTAATTACTGAGGTGCTTTTGTATAACCACAGATAACTTTCCTTTCATGCTTATAATTTCATATTCTTAAAAATGAAAATACATGTAAAAATACTGCCCTCTTAATACATGCAAATCATATTTATATATAAGCATATATATTCATGTTTATGCTTGAATGCTCTTCTCTATTTATGTAAGATTTTTGTAAATACTAAAATTTGTGTTTATTTATGAATGGCAGAAGTTGAATCTTAGGACCAAATAATTTTTTTTAATTATATGCATGTTCTCCTTTTATGTATGTGTTCATGGTATTTCTCTCTACATACAGGGTGGGTGTGCATGCATATGTGCTTTTATGTTTGAAACCATTCTTTGTACACATTAGAAATGCAGTGATTATATGACTGGGATTTACATTGCATTGTTTATTGAACCTTGGTGCTGTAGGATTGTATCTAACTGCATTATTAATTTTTATTTTTTCTAGTTCCCATTGAAACAGAAATTAATTGAAGTGCAGATCTGGCAAACTAGAAATTCTTTCTAGAGGATAATATGACATGGAGTGAATAGCATGCATTCCTTAAAATGTTGTAATTAGATAGTTTTGATTAGTTCCTGACCAACAGCTGTAATTATTACCAAATGAACCTTCCTACATGTCTACCAGTTGGAAGGCAAATTTCCCACATCCAATATTGAAGAGAATTTAAATCTACGTGTCCAAGACCTTAATCTCATTTGCTTTCTGTAACATAGACTCTCTATAAGGTATTCTTCAGTCGCACCATCTTTCCCCTGAATGAAAATGTGGGATCATCCCTCATGGTCTTCTTTCTACATCTGACTGACATTTGTACAGTACACGGTGCAAACTGTTTGACATGTATTTTGAAAATCAATGTCAAAAGAACAACCATGGTACCGATGTGGATATTCTTACGCCCTGTGGCTCTTAGAATTGCTTGGAAAAACTCTAAAATAACCTCCAAATACTTATTTGAAAATTCTTAAATTTAATGCAACTTCTACATTTCATGCCTGCTTGTTTTTCAGATATCTTATCTTACATTCAATTGGCTTTGAATATGCACTTTTAAAGCATGTTCATGAACATCCATTTCATAAAATGTAGTATAAAGCTAAGAGAAACAAAGACAGAAACAGAAGCAGAGAAAATTTCACAATTTTTACATGAAGTCTGTGGCATTCCTGTAGATATTCTGTAGATAGAAAAATCCATTATTTTGAGAGTGAGGGGGATATAGACATAAATAAATTGCTAAACTGTGGCTATTTGGGCCTAATGTGTGAGATCTTGGTTAACTATTATGATAAAAACAAGGCAAGGACTAGTGTCTTTACTTCCTTAATCAGACTTGCCCTATATACTGGAGGAAGAAATTTTCAAGAGCAGTTCTTGAAGAATCTTGCTAATCAGGACTATTTTTATGCTTTCATCTGGTCCTTAATGGCTGAACTGGGAACTACCATGAAGATTGTTCCCACTTTTTTTAAAGCTACAAACAGCTACAAATGCACATGTACAAAAGAAGTATTTTCATTATCCCAACAAACTGGATTTTTCATTCTTACATTATTGTGTAGTCGTGGAAATTTCCAGGTGCTAATTTGAATTACTGCTTAATGCTGAAATAATTCATCGCTTCTCTATAATCTCATTATTTATACATGAAAATATAGAGAATATATGAATGTTTCCTTGCTTTTGTTTATATTAGAGCAATATCTCACAATGCAATTATTATATTAAATTAGTGTAATAATGACAGGTCTTAATACACAAGTGTACTACATTTGCTTTCAATTTGAAGTTTCTGACACAATATGTAATGAGGTATCGCTGAATCCTTTTATTTTAAACACATTTATTAACATACTGTTAATATTAGCAAACATACATTCTGAATCTCAAGATGATATCTTGTTGTATATTAAGAAGTTTATAGAATATAAATACTTAAATGAGTTCAGACTTTTTTCCTCCATTGGTATTAGCAACATTAAAGAAAATTCCTTTCTTGAAGCAATGAAGATTCTTTTTCTTCTTTCTCAATTATACCTTGTGATTTATCAGAAGTGGTTAGAAATTATTCATCAAGAAAAAATTAATATATAAAAATGAGACCTAATGTCATATTAAAGCCCTACATTCCTGCTCCAAGTTTTAATATAACTTAATTTGCAATACCGAGAGTCATTGAATCTTTTTTTCAAAATTATTTATTTAAAGAGAAGTTGAGAATAATTTGGAATTTCTGATAAAATAATGGTTATTATCTACGGCACTAGCCTCAACAGCTCTAAATTTTGTGGGGTACAGTAGACTGTATAAGCCTTTTTGTATATTTTGGTCACAGCCTGAACTACATGTGCAGATGATTAATTTTTGGAAGAGATCTGCAAAATGAACTAGTAGAAGGGATTAAAGTGTTTAAATTCCTGTGTAAAGCGAGGTTTTATATAAGCTTTTGCCATCAGACTCCATGAAACTAAGCCAGAAACACTCAGTGCAATTTCAAATCCCTTGTGGATGTTGAAGTTTAAATCTTCCTATATTGGCCTGCTGTGTAAAGTGTTGTCACAACTAAAAGGTTCCAAATGAGTACATATTACTTCTAACAGACTAAAAAAAAAAAAAAAAAATTGCTAGAAATCTGCTTTAAGAATAGAAAGAGAGAAAACACAAACATCTACAGTAGGAAAGGAATTAATGGATGTTTATGATTGCACAGTGATTGCAATCTCATCAATGACATAACACATACATGAAATCACAAAAGCTCTCATATCCATGCTATACATCCAGTGTGGCTGTAATAAGTTAACAATATCTAAATATGAAAATGATCTAAGTCTCTATATTGTTCTGTAACTGAAAAAATTATCAGCAGTTAAAAAATTCCTAATGTTATTTTTCTATAGCACATTTTTCTAGCTCAGATATCAAGAAAACATGGCAGATGGTAATTTAATAAACATATTTATTTATTATTATTATTATTATTTATACGATTTGTTAAGCTTCTTCCTTGATGATCTTGAGAGCAGTTGACAAGAGGCTGCCCCTGATGCTCATAAGATACGCTTTCAGATTGTGTAGGTACATAAGAATGTAACTGTTCTAAAAGCATCTCCAATAATAGTCATTGTTTCCTCCATGGAAGACAAAGTTAGGGGTTCTATTCACTACAAAGAAATGAGAAAAGTCAAAATTATAGAGATTTTAAACAGAAGACCATCATCACCATTTGTGCATGCAGCAGACTTTGACTGTAACAGAATAGATACAATTTGTACTACTGGATAATATATTTTTTACTTATTTTAAAGGCTTTGTTTTTATTTTAATTCAAATCTACAAGAACTCTATTTTGAAATTCATTTGTCAAGCTTACTTTGTCTTTCTTTTTTAACAAAAATGAAAGGCTAAGTCGTATAAATGCAGATTTGCTTATTTGTGGTCAGAATGTTTAAATGCATACTTGCAAACCAATGGTAAAGAGGATGATACTCTAAGTAAAACTGCTTATTTTCATTATTCATTTACTAATCACATGAGTTTATTATTTTATAAATTAAGATGTAATGGAGAGAGGGAGGAGAAAAAATGCACTTTCAAGTTATATACATATTTATGTATGTATGCATGTAACATATATGCACATATATAAAGGAGTGTGTGCATTTACATATGATAATACAACATAATATGAAATGCTCATCTTCATTTACAGAAATGATCTCACTCCTGCATAAAATGCAGAAGAATACCCGCTCTTAATTTGTGCCAAACAAAGCATTTGAAAGTTCACTCAGAAACCTGAAAACTGGTACATATAATTAATAAGGATGCCTTATAAACACTTAATTAAAGTTGCATGCTAAAAACATTTAGAATCAGCTCTTTCCAGTTCTGAGACAGTAAGAAGGGACCAGATGTTGATGGCCCACCTAATTATATTCTTGATAAATCTCATGCTGGAAGTAATTGTTTCTTGCAGATCGCCTGTGTAGGTCACTTCTAAATTGTTGCCTTAAGCTTCCATTTGTAACAGAATAAAATAAAATAAAATAAAATAAAATAAAATAAAATAAAATAAAATAAAATAAAATAAAATAAAATAAAATAAAATAAAATAAAATTTGCACTGCCTTACAAAAGTGATCATAAGGATAATTGACCATTTTAGATTTCTTGTGAAACCTGGGAAGTCCTGATGATTTCTGGATGCAGGTTAGCTCTGCTAACTTTATAAAAATGTTAATATAAAAATAGCGGATGTCACAATATATTATGCCCAGTTCTGACACACTATTTCAGGTAGCTACAGATTCTTCAGTTAAGATCAAAATAAGAACATAAATAGGAAAGCAGGGAGGAAATAGAGCAAGTATCTACAAATAGGACTTTAGATGTACTAACAGTGTTTGTTCAAATTATAATATGCTATGGAGAAGGAAGATGTTGTGAAGCTTATCTCAAAAAACCCCGCATCAATAACTAATGCAATAAAAAATTATTCACAGGCCAACTCTGACAAAGGCCTATATGAGCTCTCATTGTATCTGAACATTGGTAGGAGTGAGTAAGATATAGATGGGCTAGGTCAGTCAGGTATCGTTTAGACTAAGATGTATCCTTGAACAGCCTGTTTTGGTACTGAACCTTCAGGAATGTTGATGAGTTTCTTTCATGGATCAAACTTCTAGTGAGAATCATAGAATCTTAGAATGGCCTGGGCTGAAAAGAACTACAATGATCATCTCATTTCAACCCCCTGCCATGGGCAGGATCACCAACCACTAGACCAGGCTGCCCAGAACCACATCCAGACAGGGAAGGCAGAGACGAATTTGATTTCTCCTTTGTCAGGTAATGTAGCATTCTTCCTCGCATATAGTCTTGTGAAATATATATATGTATATATAAAATGACATAAAAACCCACACTGCTATAGTTAAAAAGAACTGATCTACAGATGGTACTGCATGGCAATATACAAGCAAGTATATCTCCAGTCTGTATGTATGCAAAGTCAAAGTTAGTTGTAATGCAGATAGCACTGGCTACAGGTTAGCTCTGCATAAAGAAAGTTGATGTTAGCAGTTTATAAGATCTTTCCATGTCTCTTTTTTCCTGCAATGCAGCTGCGGACTTCACACATACCACATCAACTGACTAATGCAGAAATAAAAGCTGACTGACTTCTTTGGTAAATCCAAGCATCTCTTTCATTCAATAATCCTAGGTAGCAAAGAACTCCTGTTTACTCTATATAATCAGCTTTTTTACACTGAAAGATGACTTTTTTGTTTTGTTTTGTTTTGTAAAAAATGAAAAAGTATAGAGTACATTATAAATAATGCCCCAAGATCTACAACAAAAAGAAACAAGAAAAATAAAACAAAAAGGAGAAAAAGAAGACAGAGTATTAGAAGATAATGCCTTATGGTTATAATATTTTTCTATCCAAAAGAATCTTTCAGCAGTATGCCAAAGGCAATATCTTCTCATCAGATGAGGAAGGTGAGGGTGAAAGCTGGCTGACATTCTCATGGTACCTATACATAGCAGTTTCTACTACATCTTTTAATATAGGAAGAAACAGAGGCCATTTTAACAATGAAGGCAAAGAATGAGTGAAGAAACAGCAGTTTCCCAAGCCTTAATTCAGAGGGGAACCTTTCATGAGGAGGTCTTTCTAATGTTGATTTTGTAAGTGAGAAGTAGAAGAAAGAAGAAAAAACAGAACTGACAACAACAGGACCTTGAGTAAATCACAGCTTTTGAAGGAGATCAGGTGATCTTGGCTTATTTAGTCGAAACAGAGGCACTTCAAAGATCCCTGTTCCCCCTAGCTATTTTTTTGGAGGTTGAAAGTGATGCTGAATCAAAGTCATGGATTTCCAAGTGTCCAAAATAATTTCCTGCAATCTCTGGGATTTCCTTGGAGATTTTATTTTGAACTGCTGGATCCTGTTTGACTGAGAAGGCTTGACAAGCCGACAACCCAGCTGCAATTGGAACTGTGGAGATACTGATTGTAGTCATTAGGGAAATAGTTCTTAGAACAGTATAGTGGCAAAACTTTGCATGCAGGGTGGCAGAAATGTACAAGAAAAAGAATTAAAAAAACAATGCAACTTCACTGCAGTCTAATTTAAACATTACATGAGCTGTGGCTTTTAAAATATCTGACTTTGGAAGTAATGGATTTCATTTGCTTTTAAGCTCTGTTGTGTAAGACTCAAATCAATAGTGCTCCCCTCCATTAAATCAAGACTGTTTCTACTCTCTAGTATTCCTTTCAGTACTGCCCATAATTTTATTATTCTGGGCTTTTCTCACAGGTTTCAGTAATTGACTGGCAAAACTACAGAATTTAGGAAAGTTTTTTGCACTTGGCATCAAGAGACATAAATTTCCTAAGTTCATTTCATTTGTGACTCTTGAAAGGTTGCAGTCAAGTCATGTCTTTTCAGCATGAAGCTCCAAGGAATTGCATAGATAACGCTTGAAGAGCAGAGGAAAGCTAAAAGAGAAATAGAAAAGGCGAGAGGGACTAGAAAGGGATACAAGCAACACAGAAGTAAAATAGAGCATAAGTTTCCAAAGAAAAGACATGGAATCTCATGGTGCACAGAAAAATAATAATAAAGAAAACAAAAGGTAACATTTTGGTGCTCACCAAACATTTGGAAGGCAGCTTACAGAGGCACCAAAAAGAGTGCTTAAAGCTGTGTCCACTTCTGAGATTTCATCCTGTGTGAAAGACATAGTTTGAGATGAATTATCAGATTGTCATTTCATTACAAAGACTCTATCAATCAGCTTAAAAAAGAAAACAAAAACATCTAAATAAAACAAAAAATTAGCAACAGAAACAAAACAACAACAACAAAAAGAACACCTAAAAGCATTAAAGAAATCTTCACAATCTTAAGCTTATCACTGATTCAGTTAAATGTGTATTTAGCTTTTTTCTTTAATGTTTCAGGCAGCTTTGCTTGTCTGATTGTTCCTGTTTAGCTGTCAGAAACTCAGCTCTCTTTAATACACTGCATCCCCAGGATACTTATGCTTTACCTAGAATATACCTAGGATACCCGTCCTTTGGAATAGTTAGCCTTTACTGTTGTAGAAAATGAAACTTCCTCCTTTCTGCTTGTTGCTGTAATATGTTCTGATCAGTAGAATTCACATGTCATTTTCATCTTCAGCGCTGTAAGGTACACAGCTGGTGCCAGGAAACCAGTTTCCCATTGCTGTTCTCTGATGGGATCTTATTAGTGACACTGCACACTCTTTTACTGAGCCACTGAATTGCAATGAGCATGTGGAGACCAATTCTTCTCCCAGTGCCGTCAATGACAAGACACCCACGGATTATACAGAAACCTATGTAAAACAATTTGGCAGTATCAAGACCTTGACTTTTTACATTCAATTTTTCTCTTCCTGAATCATCCCTATAATGCAAAAGAAAAATAATAGCCAAAAATATGACAAGAGATATATGAAGAAAACAGCATAATTTTTTTTATGGGATAAGTACAACTAAGTGAAGCCTCAGATGGAGTTATGTTCAAAGGCTGAGACTGTAAGGAATGCCATTATATAGATTTTGAAATGTACTTTGAGTCAGACTGTCCCTCTGACATCATGAGTCAAGAGTTACCCCATCAATAAATACATGTTCTCAGACCATTTTCAATCAAAATAGGAAAGAAATGAAGGGAAGCAGAAATGGAAGAAGCAGAGAATTGGAGTCATAGGAACTACTTCTAAGAAATCTCATAAATGATAGACTAGGATTGATTTGTTGTTCTACTTCCCTTAAATGAAACTGACCTGCAAAAAATTCCTTCATTTTGAACCTGACTCTGCCTTGTATGTAATACTATGAAGGTCTCTTCAGTGCATTTTACACCTCAGCTGTGTTAAAATGTCTAAACAGTGAGACTATTCCTTACCTTAAATAGAAGTCAATTTCATAGCACATGTGAACAGATTCTCATTCTGCTGTAAGAAGACAAGAAAAGTAGTACTGGCAGAAAACAATTAAGATTGTTACCTCAAGATGGTCAAGCCTATACTTCTGAGTATGTCTCACCAATTTACAAATGCTCTTAGTCAAGATCTTGTTCTAAAGCAAGAGCATGTGCTTCTTACAAATCTATGTGAAATAAATATAATATTGTACTACTTAAAAAATGCCTCAGTAAAACAGATATTAACAAATACCAAATATATTGTGCCAGAATTATGTGAAAGGGTAAAATGTCAAGTACACTAGACTTCTGAACACAAGCCATACATCATAAAGAAATTCATGTAACATGCAGATAAGTAGAAGTTTAAGCACGCTGGTGCTATCATTCATAACACCTTCTCTGGTAGGTCAACAGAAATCACAGTCAGAGAGAATGTGCTAACTAATCTGTGGACTAAGGCTGATTAGTTTTTAGCATTGACAATAAGAAACAGCATCACTGAACTAAGAACCACTAGCTGTCAATACATTTTATCAAAAGAGCTAAAAAGGGTGGCTTCACTGTTGGAAATTTGATGTTACAATCACTGGGGATTTGCAGATAGAAACATAATGCAAGACAGAAGATTAATCTGGTTTGGGATTGAAGGATCTACCATCATTTAATGAAAATAATGTCAGTATGGCTGCTAGCCGAAGAAAAATCATACAATAAAGTCTTGCAGTCAAATGACAATTTCACCACATAAGCATAAATTTTGGGGATCTAGACTGCAATTTCCTAAATACTAAGTGGGAGATAAAAAAGAGTGAGTCTCAGGCAACAGCTTCAGCAGTTTTAGACATCCCAACCTCCACAATGCACATAAAATGAGAATAACAGACTTCCTACTGATTCACAGCAGTGCTGTGGCCTCAGGAAAGATTTTATATGTGAATCTTAGAATCACAGAATTATTTAGGTCAGAAGGGACCCCCACCTACAGTCATTTAATCATAGAGGGCAACCACATTCATCTGGCAAGATTCACCCCTGATTGACCTGCACTGGTCGACCCCAAAACTATTTTGTTTCACAAACATATCTTTCTCCTTCATTTTTCAGAAAAGGCTTTCAAGAGGAAAAATCTTACTATACATATCTTACTTACAAAAAAATATAAAATATATCTTACTTACAAAACCTTTCAGTGATTAATTATGGCACATTATGCTTTTAAAATCCAGTTGGTATTATGAAATGAAGATACAGAAATGCAAAGAACATTTTAATGCAAACAGACTGAATCAATAAACCTCTTCTCAGAATAATTTTCAATGCAGTAGCTTGGGGTGCTTGTGTATTCCTCAAGGGAGTGAGAAATGGAGAGTAACTCAGAAAGCTAAAAAATCTCATCTATTTTTTCTCTCTTATTTCTTTTTCTCTTTCTGAATTTTCTGCCCTTCTGAAGAGAGCTAGTATGTTCTTTGAACCAGTGAAACTAGGGAAAAGAGGTTTAGGTTCAAAGCAAGATTTTAAGTTTGAGGGATTTTAAGATTTTAAGATTGAGGGATGGAAAAACACATTTTTGCAAGCTGCGTATGTATCTGCTGGCATAGAGGTTGGGAGAAGCTGTTCTTGGCACAGAGCACTGCCATGGCTGGGTTTTCTCACAAAGTTCACAGAGCTCACCTACAAAATAGGGTGAGAAATTTGCCACTAAGTTTAGTTTTTCATAGAATATCCTGTATTAGAAAGAACCCACAGGATTATTGAGTCCAACTCTGGGCTCCACACAGGACCACTCAAAAATCAGACCATATGCCTGAGAGCATTGTTCACACGCTTCTTGAACTCCAGTGGCTTGGAGCCATGCCTGCTGCACTGGGCTGCCTGTTCCATGCCCTCTGCCCTCAGACAAAGAAACTTTCCCTAACTCCCATCCAACCCTCCCCTGACACAGCTCCATGACGTTCCCTTAGATCCTGTAGTTGTCTCCAGAGAGCAGAACTCGATGCTGCCCCTCGTTAGGAGCTGCAGCCACCATGAAATCTCCCCTTCACCTTCTCTGCACTGGGCTGAACAAACCAAGAGACCTCAGGCCTTCCCCTCTAGAATCTTCACCATCTTCGTAGCCCTCCTTTGGACACTCTGTAATAGTTTTATGTCCTCTTTGTATTGTGACACCCAAACATGTATAGTGCTCAAGATGAGGCCGCAGAGTGCAGGGCAGAGCAGGACAATCCCTTCCCTTGCCTGGCTGGCAGTACTGGGGCTGATGCACCCCAAGGTAGGGCTGCCTTACTGGCTGCCTGGTGAGAGGCAGGGTCATATTTTTTAACATTCTGCTGAAGGGAGAGGGATTGTAGAGTACGTATAAAACTTTTTGTTGATGGAAGATAGTGGGGCTGCATGAATGTGTGTGTGTATATGTGTGTGTGCAAACATGGCATGGGGCAAGTACTTAAGAAAATGAGTGCTCTGTATAGAAAAGAAAAACATGTTCTTTGAAAGCTAATTGCATAACGCTCTATTTTTGAATTTACAACTGGCAGAATTTGCAAATCTATGTGAGTTTAAAACTCTTAAAGTTCTTGTAACTGGGTTTTCCTGCAATAATATTTTGACTCTGCCATCTTTTCAGTAAATAAGTGGGTCAATTTCCTCAAAAATCTTGGTAGATTATACTTTTAGGTAACTCTTTGGTGTACTTTTTCAGAATACTTTACATTGAAAGAGCCAAGGCACAGAATGCAAGCAGCCATGGAGCATCACAGCCTTTGCCATGAGGAGACAGGGAGATGCTGCCTCCCTCAGACAGGGTCATGTCTTCCTGGGGCTCCCTATACACAGTTTCCTTATGGCTTTACTGATCATCTAGAGAGGCAGTGATGGGTGACACTGGTCCACTCTGGCCTCCACTGGCTGAAATACTGTCATATTCAGTATGACGTTATCATGCTCCATTGAATTTCAGTAAACAAGTTTGTTTATGAGCCTGGCAAACCTTGAGAACAGTTTAAAACAATAGTCTAAGAAATGTATTCCCAGTCAGCCTATCACATGCCAAGGAGTCCCATATATTGCTCCCTTTCATTTCTCCCAGTTCTCCATTTAATTATTGTCTCTTGAAAAGATGTATCTCAAAAGTACTCTCCTCTGTACTCTATACTATTTTGCAGAGAAAACAATTTAGAAAATAAGTTTGTCAATGTCTTTTATTCTCCTTTAAGTTACAAATTTCTCTTTCCCTCTTTCTATGCTGCTGTTATCCAATCAAGTATTGGATAGCCTAGTTTCTCCCTATAACTTCTTCACCTCTGCCTTCATCAATTTCCCTGAGGATTCTTGCTCTTCTTTTTATTGTTTGCTGCTCTCCTGCATTTCTCTTCCACCCACAACATTTTCTGTCTGTAAAAGGTTTGACATTGCTTTACATATGCTCATGTACACATGGGACTTCATATGATTGCTGCACTGAGCAACTCAGATATGCTCCAGATCAAATTCTTTTAAAATATGCTGATCTCACATATGCTGCCTACAACAACAACAACAACAACAACAAAAGAAGCATCAGAACAGCAGCAGAGGCAATACCAAAGAAAGTGTTTTCCATCTTTTAAATATATCATTGAAAGATTTTAAGTTTATATATGGGATCTTTTTAGAAGTCATAGAAATATTATTGCCACAACTCCAAGTCTTCTATTGCTAAAATCCATATTGAATATAGAAATAATGTTACATGAGAAAATATAAGGGCTATTCAAGTAGATAATAAGTATTTCCTCTTCCCCATAATTGATCTTTTTCATTTTCAGAAACTGATTTTATTTGGGATAATGCAACCGATAAGACAAAACACTGATAAAAAAATGTCTGAGTTATATATCTTTGTTACATAGAAACAACTTATCTTAATAGAAACACGTCACTATCTGTATCTGAAAGGTCTTTTTAAGTCTTTGAAGTCAGCTCCAATTGCTGTTTATTTCTTATTTGTTTTGTTATCAGAAACTATTACCAATACCTATTGTTATGAACACACTCAAAAATATTATTAACTGATTTAAGGAAAGTCACAACTTGCATCCTATGGATTTTTATTTTTTTTTTTGCTTGCTTTTCCTTGCTAAGTATAAAGACAAATACTTCATGACATTCACAGCTATCCATGGTATAAGAGAACAACTGAGAACAAGCTAATTCACTAATTTTAATTAGTTAGTATTTCAGTTGATCTGAGCTGTTACTTCAATAGCTTATTAATACAGTACATCTGGAACAATAATTTCAACTTATTACTCTTTTAAAAGAGAATCTCCATACCCTAATTCTAAATTACCACATATTTATCTCAGACTTTATTCTTTGCTGAGATACACAGTAGCATCAACTGAACCACACCTTTGAAATATCATCTGTCATTAAAGCATTCAAAACATAAAGAAAAAAATAAGATATAAACTAAGTGCAACAGATATTGAACAAAATTTCCGTATAAATATGTTGTGTGACTGTAGGAATATAGCTCAGAAACAATGCTGTTTGCTTTGCTTTGCAACTTGTAACTCTACAATGTATACTGAGAACCTTCCATTGCTGATGAGAGCCAAATGGAAGAAAATAGGCTATCAAGCAGAGTTAATCAAGTGAGTATATTAAACTATCTTGGTGGCACAGATAGGATGGACTGGCAAAGAAGGCTTTTACTTTGTATTGAAAAGGTAACAAGCACCATGGCTAGCTAGGACATATTCCGGGTCATTATTGTGAAATTCTTTATCAAAGCCTAGAAACAAAAATTCTATAATAGATTTATCTGTTGTACCAGCACAAAAATCATTAAGTAAGTATTATGCATTAATAACACATCACCAAAGTGAAAATGTATACCAAAAAAATGAGCTGGCTCCAATCTGTGATGAATTTTGCTGTCTTAAAACTTGAAACTCTGATTCAGTAGGACATTTTGGTTATATGTGAATATAAAAAAGCTCCTGCCTTTCTGCAGGAGCTAAGCCAGGCAAGGAAATATACAGGTCTCTTATAACAGAAAAAGGGAAGATACAAGTTGTCTTACTGTCTTTTTCAATTTTTTTATATATGTTTGAAATAAGATTTTTTTTGCATTTAACTAGTTCAACATCTGAGAGTGACACCTTATTGATACAACACTGCTGTTGCCAGATATTTTTTTGTTTGTTTGTTTGTTTAGTGGTTTTTTTTTTTTTTTTAACTGTTTTAAGTATTTTTGGAAGTGGATAGGAAGAATTAAATGCTCATGATTATTAAAGTGATCAGTGCTTTAGGAACGCAATTTACAAAAAAAAGTCTATAAGATTAGAGAGTCGGTGTGTAGTGCCATGGAAAGAGTCCCTCCTCTGGTAAACTAGAGGTATATTAGATATCTGTATCTCATTATTATATTCTTTACAGTAAACAAGGAAACTGAAAATTACATGCATGATCGTGAGTGTGAAACACAGGAGATTCTTTGCACTTCTGTTGAGAAGTAATTCCTAGCTTAGGTAAATGTGTATTAATGACATCTCTAGTCACAATGTCAAAGATAGTATTGAAGACTTTCAGATATTTAAAAAGTATATAATTGCAGGTTTTTCTATGGTATGAATCACATAATGTTTTACTATGCTGCAAAAAAGGTAAGAAACAGATGTAACATTTAATTTTAATCACATCTTTGTTGCAAAACATCAAGTAATTGATTTTGAATAGTGCTTGTAAAACTAATGAATTCTGGAGTCACCTGCAAACCCAGGTGATAAAAGCCTAGTAATATTGATATCCATGGAGTAAGATTTTATCCTTAAAAGAAAAAAAAAAGAGGAAAATCTGACGTAGGGAAGAAATGTTAAATATATACTGCTGTAAGAGGTGGAAAGTGAAGGGGAAAAGCTTAAGGAGATACTCCAAAACATAATTACAGCAGTGAATTTTTCTGTCTTTTTGAAGCATCATTAATGGCCATCAGTTTTTGCACACTCAGATATCAGAAAATAGCAATTCAAATAACAGAAAGTATATTCCTTTCTGAAGATTACACTTCAGTGTTTTTCCCCTCTCACAGAGGGTCTGGTATTTAATTTCATAAAGAATGGATAAACGCTGTCATAGGCAAGCTGTATACACCTTGGCTGCTGAGCTTGCACAATTGAGAAAGGTTTAAATCATAAGGCAACAGAGCTGCAAGAATGGGTGTTTAAAATATTGAGAAAAGAAGAGAAATAATGAACATGTAATTCTTATATTTCTTCAAGCTTATTGTTTTGATATAAAAATATTGGAGGATATTGATAAAGTCTAATTCAACATATTACTTTTCCTATTTTATAGTTAATTACATGTCTACAAAATGTAAGTCAATCAGAAGATGTCAATATGTTTACAGTGGAGGAAAAAATGGTGATGTTATAGAAAATTTAAAAAATCTTTTCCAAAATACAAATTGAATAAATGTGCAAATCTGTCTCACTGTATTTATTCAAAATACAGAAATTCCAGTGCATTAATAAAGTAGCATAGCATAGCATAAAGCAATAACTTCTCACGTGACTGAAAAAGGAGAAAACAATAATAGTCTAATCTAGAAATGTTATAAGAGATTCAAAAATATTCCATGAGGACAGAGAGAAATTAAAAAACAGTCTCTGAATCTGTAATTTCAAGTTGAACAGGAAAACATTTAAACGCAATGTTTCGTTCAACATTATATTTACTGCCTGGAGATTTAATATTTAAATTAGATAAGGCCTGTAGGGAACTGTCCACTCATAGCTTGAACTGGTGATTGAGCACCTGGTGAAAGGGTATGCCTGGCCCAGGGAACACAGGCAAATTGTTCACACCTGTGCTGCCTATGTGACCAGAATGGGTGGACAAAGGGTGGAGCCATGCTGGGCTCATATAAGGGCTAACCACTGAAGCATGGGTGTTTTTTAGACCTAGCTGGCTTCCTAGGGTGGATTGTTGTATATCTAGAGATCTCCTTCATTAGTTGTGTCAGTTTGTGTCTTCTTTTTGCTTGTAACTACTAGCCTACCAGTGAATACTTGGTATTGTCAAGAATGCGACAGAAGTAATTTTGCTTCTCTGGGAGCAGAACAAGGCCAAAGTAACTGTTATTTCAGTTTTGAATTCTTAAAGGGTTTTCTAGATGACAAGCAATTGGAGAAAAGCAGTAATTGTTTATACTTTTGTCTTCTGCTTTAGCTGTAGTTACACAAATGTGTATAAGTAATTTGTGTTCTGAATAGGAGCTATGATATGGGTAAAGAACACTACATTCTAGAATTTCAAGACAATATTGTATCCATTCCCCCTACTATATCTGTAGGGGAAAAAAGAGTGAGCAGGTCATTGGGGTACTCCATGAGCTTGGTCTATGTGTTAGCAGTAGCGTGTCAGTATGTTTCTTGATGAGGTATTATCTACACGCCTGGCAGATACAGCAAGGTTTTACTGTGCTCTTATTAGTAGAGACATGTAGAGCTGGTATTTTAGATTAGCATGAGGTACTTTTTTTTTTTTTTTTTTGTAAAATTGCAACTTGGTTGCAAGTATTTTGTGCTGTCTTTTAGTCTTAGAGTTCATTATATGATTCTTGTTGCATGAACTAAAATTCCTTATTTTATTCTCAGCTTCTGTATCAGCAAAGTTTAATTCTGCAGTAGCTTCAGGCAAATGACCTGAGCATGTCTTTTCTTACAGCATCAAGGTCAATCAAGTTCTCTGTTGCAATTCTATATCTTTTTGATGCCGTTATTGATCTGTAAAGCACCCCAAGTCTGCCACAACCAAATATGAAAACTCAGAAATGCCCAAGCAAGTACTGTTGCCAGCTATAAGGAGGCGAGAGACCCCCTTCTTCATTCTTTTCCTCACTCCCTCTTTTTTCCTACATCATTTTTCACTATTAGTAATAGGGAGAGCAGAAATCTGAGCTGTAGATCAGTGTAGTCAATGAACTGCTGGTTGTCCTAATTCATGCCCAGGGCAAGTTCTAAAAGATGTATGCTGTGAAGCAGATATGTCAGCCACTAATGCATTCATACTTTTGCAGATGCTTTGAATATATGTGAAATGAGTGCGAGGTTGCTTCTATTATGCCTACAAAATAAATACAAGAAGTCAGATAGTGTTTGTGTCACAAAACACTGGTTTTGTGACACCTTTTTCCATTCAACTTGAAATACCTGCAAAGATGTGCTGGACTATTACTTCATAGTGCTAATTTAAAAACGTGGTATCACATTCTTGTGAAGAGCTTTCAGCTCATGCTGAAAGTAATGCCTGAGCTTTGATTTGAAGAAAATCTGCTGAAGTGCTATTATCAAAAGACTTATAACAAAAATGAAGTAGCTTGGATGACCTGGTGTCCAATTCCCAAAATTGTACTACTTTCTTTATTCTTTATTTTGTGTTTTGTTTAGAGAGGTAGGGATTTGAAAGATCTTCATAGAATCTTCATATTCAATAGAATAACTATTCTTAAGAATGTAATTTTACTAACTGATTTTTCTGTCTAGAAATCTTGCTTACTCTTACTGTGAAACACACAAAGAATCAAGACAGTGCTGAATTTCTGGCTTAAAGTTTTAAGTTTAGTCTGTGAACTCTGAAGATGACAGCCTAGCTATGGTTTCAGTTTCTCCTGTGCAACAGATAGGTGTCCAAGATCAGGACAGGCTAGTCTGCAGGTTGGAGCTCCTTTATTGCAAGGCAGCACGGGATTGGGTGGAGTCAGGACAAGTGGACTGAATTAGGCAAGGGATTTGTCCATACCACCTAACATGACAAGGAATGACACAAAGCTGTGGGAAGTTGACGTGGAGCTTAACTGTTGCTGGGGGATTTGCTAGGTGTTGGTTTGTTGGTTGGTGATGAGTAATGCTTTATACACACATTTGCAATTGCTTTTTGTTTTTTCTTTTCTTTCTTTTTTTTTTTTTTTTTTATCTTAGTTAATAGTTTTTATCTCAATCCACAAGTTCTATTTTATTTCCATTTCTTTCCCTCATTCCACTACATTTGTGAGCAAATGGCTGTGTCTTCCTTAGTTGCGCATCTGGTTAAATCACAGCATCTGATATTCTGATGGAAAGTTTCTTCCTTTTCACACTTTTCTGGCACTCCAGCATGGCATCCCTCCCATGGGTGCAGTCCTTCCCAGACTAATCTGGATCCAACATAGCTCTTTCCCACAGACCAGTAACTCAAGAACTTTTCCAAGAAGGATTGCACAGCATGGTATGGATTCAAAAGTGGACTTCTTCAGCATGGGTTCTCCCCAGGCTGCAGATCCTGCAAAGTAGCCTGTGCTACTGTGGGTGTGGAGTTCTCCCCACAAGCAGTGGTTTCCTCCAGGAGTCCATTCCTGCAGGTCTCTCCACTGGCTTAGCCTCTTTCAGGACAAATCCAGCACTGTGCTATGAGACCCTCTGTGAACGTGTGGAGATCTGCTCTGCATGGTGTCCAAGGTCTGCAGGGGGACAGCCTGCTCTATTATGTGTGTCTCTTGGATTGCAGCAAACTTCTGCAATGACCTTGGTGCATGCAGAGCTATTTCTTTCTTGGTCTCATTCCATTCTCAGAAATGCTAGAGGAAGGTTCAACTCCTACTGTCATACCACTGACATCAAGCTCTGATGTTGTGGGTCAACATAATAAAATAGGAAGCATTACTTTTGGAGCAGCCCTCATTCTTGGGAGAGAGAAGGAAAAAACCATCATCCTTTGTAATGTTAATTCAGCATATAAATCATTTTGTTAATGTGATTCGAAGTATAGTCTGATGTTGTTCCCCTAATTAGTTTAATTCACTTCTATTTTTTTTTTTTTTTTTGTATGATCTTAGTACTATAAAATAATTTTATTCCTGTTGGTCTTGTTCTCATAACTTATTATTGCACTTGCATTATGAATTGTTCCCATGGCTGTAAAAATAAGATATTTCATTCACTTTGACTCCTGTTTTTTTTCTATTAAACTTGAGATTCTGTATTTTTTATTGTTGAAGGAGTGCAAAACTTAACTGCGTTATGAAAGTGCAATAAAGTACTGGTATATTACTGGTTCATATTTATTTCGTTTGTAGTCACTGGCAAATTACAATTGCATCCCTTTCAATTACAAGCAGTTTTTCTTAACCTTTGGTAATTAAGGGGGCTGCTCCAGAAGTAGTGCCTTCTATTTCATTATGTTGATGCACAGTGTCAGAGGCCTTTCCAGAAATATTCTGTTACCTGCTGCTTGGGAATTAGGCTTGTTCAGTCTGGAGAAAAGAAGGTTGTGGACTGACCTCATTGCAGCCTTCCAGTACCTAAAGGAAGCTTACAAACAGGAGGGGAATCAACTCTTTGAAAGGGTGGATAACAGCAGGACAAGGGGAAATGGTTTTAAGTGGAAGGAGGGAAGATTTAGGTTGACTGTCAGGAGGAAGTTCTTTACTATGAGAGTGGTGAGGTGCTGGAACAGGCAGCCCAGAGGAATTGTGGATGCCATCTCCCTGGAGGTGTTCATGGCCAGACTGGATGGGGCCCTGGGCAGCCTGTTCTGGTATTAAATGGGGAAGTTGGAGATTCATGATCCTTGAGGCCCCTTTTGACTCTGGCCATTCTGTGATTCTGTGTTGCTGCCATGGGACAGGTGGCAGCAGAGGGGCAGTTTGACAGAATGGCATCTGACATGGAAGCACATATGAAGCAAAAGTGTGCCATTGAGTTTCTTCACATGGGAAAATTTTGGATGCACTGACATTCATCAGCACTTGCTGAGTATTTACGGTGACCAAATGGTGTGAGCACAGTGAAGCGATGAGTATTACAATTCAGCGGTGGTGATAGCAGTGTGAAAGACAAGCCATCTTCTGGATGGCTATGTGAGTTCTTATGAGCACAGAATGCACTTTTTCTTAGCTGGTAAAAATGCATGGCTAATGGTTATGACTATGCTGAAAAAATGTTTTGTAGCTTAAAATTTTCTCTATCAAATAGTGTTATTTGTACTTCAATGGAGAAAAATGAGGCATTACTTTCAAAGCAAAATATTTTAACCATTCAATTGCAAATGTTGTAGAAACACTTGCATTGATTTTAATTTACTTTACTTGTAGAATAGTTGAGTTAGCAATTACAATAAAAGGAAACTGCTGTTTCTTCTGTCTCAGTGTGGTGAAAATACTGCTTTCAGCTTTACTTAAGAGAAAAATGAAATGTCTGATAGTTTAAGTTGTGTTAGATATCTGATGATTTTCACACCAGTATTGGCTGAAATCTTCACACCAGTGGAAAAGGAGGGGAAGGCACCTTTGCATGCAATTTTAGTTAAACTATCTCTTACAAATATTTTTCAGAAACAATATATGACAGCTTATAGTCAGTATCACTGTTTAGTGCACTGTGATCACAGGTTTAAATTAATGCAAACATGTAAATGCAGTTTCTTCAGAATCAACTTCAACAAAAGCTAATCCTGATATATGTTGCACTATTACAACAAAAGAGTAAATTAAAATAGATAATCTTCAAATGATTTGACCAAATACTATGTTTCATAATATCTAATGCTCTGTTAGCAAAAAAATTGCATGGTCTGCAACAAAAATGTAATTAGAAATTCAGTGAGCTTAATGACGATTTTTCTACGTAGACATTCTGCTACTACAGTTTTAAAAGGGTGCATAGATTTCTCATCTTTATATTACTGACTAACTTATATTAAGGATTATGGTTTTTCTTAGAATTTAAACATTATATATCTATCCTGAGAGTTATAAAAGAAATTTTGGCTTTCTCCTTTCCGTTTTCAGATTTTATATGTAGTGTGTATAAATTATCCTGCAGTTTCAGCTGGATCATCACATCAGACACTGAAGAAAATTAACTCTTCTCCAGTTGAAACCAGGATAATATATGTATATATGTGTTAGGATATATATATTTATGTGATGTGTACTAGTACAAATATAACATTTCTGAACTTTCTTAGCAAAATCTAGGTTTCTTATTCAGGATGTCAATACATCTACCATAGAAGGGCTTAAGATGGACATGTCTTGGAATCAGACTGTATCTTGGGGTATAGAGCTGTAGACTACAACACTCTGGCTGAGACCTTCAAACTTATTCTTTATCCATCAATTATTCCACCCTTCAAAACCATATCTCTCCAATTTAAAGATGAGAGTGCAGTGCAGGACAATGGTGCAGGACGATGTCAAAAGACTTGTATGAGACTAGGTAGATGACATCAGCTGCCCTTTCACCAGATTAGTTCATCATTATCTCCTTTTTGAGGTCATGTTGACTGTCTCATGTGACATCTTTGTCTTGCATATCATAACATATCTTCCAGGAGGATCTGTTCTATGATTTTCCCAGACATCGAGACGACGCTTACCAGCCTGTAGTTCCCAGGTTTTCTTTTCCCTGTTCTTGAAAGTGGGAATTATGTTTCCTTTTTTCTAGTCCAGGGTCTGATGGCTCTCACAAATATAGTGGAGAATGGATTAGCAATAACATTAGATTGTCTTAAGTTAAATTCTGTTCTGGGTACACAAGTTCCAGGAATCACTATTGCTTGTGAGGATGGCATTAGTTGAATTTGATTTAAAATATTTGGATAGTAGTTTCAAATTAGCTGGGAAAAGTAGAGGAGCAAAGAATGTGAGCACTATCTTTTTTTTTTTTTTTTTCTTTTTTTGCTTCTCTGAGAAAGCTACAACACTAATGGTGAAGTGAGTGAGAAAGGAGTCATGGATAATGTTATTGGTGGACCACAGTCTACATTTTCACCTATGAATCAAGAAAAAGACAGCATCAGGCCCTTTACCTAGTTGTCACAGGTAAGTAAGACCTTTAGGAGGTACTTTGTTCCTTTTTCAATAAACTGTCTCATGAAGATAACTTGAATAAGCTCTATCTCAAAGGACCCATTCATCTCAAGCCATTTCATAAACTTTATGAAGAGGAAATAGTTTATGCTCTTTCACAGATTCTTTGTTTGTCTTGCTCAAGGTAGATTGCAAATTACCTATCCAGTTAAGTTAAATAGGATGAAATGCACATATAGTAAAGCCTAATAGCACTCTTGTGGCCATTCATTCTCTCATCTGAAATGCACATATTGGTTGTATTCCTTTGTTAGCGATGAAAGGTTGCTTATGGTTCTCTAATACTATAGAAAATTGTGTTTAAAGTGGAAAGATCTTTGTTCTTCTTAAAGTTCCTGTTGTGTATATGTGCACTGATTTTTATTCTAAAGGAAATGTATAATCTAAAATTTATTCTATCCATTTTGTGGAAATGAGGGGTATTTTATTCAGACAGTATGCAGGCATATATACTACTGCTGCATGTATTACAAGGCTCACCTGTAGTACACATACAAGGATGTAAACAAAGTTAATTTTCTAAGGAATTCTGTTAGAAATTCACTCTTCTGTATTCTGAATTTAACAGCTAGACACTTTCTCATTTCCTTATTTTTTATTCTTAAGGTTGTTTACAATGTACATAATTTAAAGAACTCTGAAAAATCTTTTCCAGTTTCAGTTCTGAGTATAGAACTCTTCTTGGAGATAAATATCTGTCTAACTTCTAAGTTGGAAACTTAATAGAGCAGAGCAAAAAATGAAGGAAAAATGAAGGTGTTGGGGTGGGGGGGGGGGGAGGGAGGAGGAGGGGAATAAAAGTATGAATCATGAGGGACTGTGTAAGTGAAAAGTTAATGATGGAATTATAGACTTCTAAAAATCTACGTGACACCATGCAGGAGAGCACATTGTGTTCACAAAATGAAAAGAGGAAAATTGATCTCAAGTCTAAGTGCAGTGTGACTGAATATATGGTTATATAACGAACAAAATGTCATAGTAACTTCCAGCTCCAACTGTATATTGACAAATTAGTTTTCCAGCACTGTTACCACTAATACTTAATTCCAGTAATCCAGATATGATTTAATCTGACTCTTGAATTCATTGCAAATGATTTTCAAGCAACTGTGAACATATCCTATTTTAAAAAGCAGGAATAGCAGAAATGATTTGACAAGAAATGGAGAAGTTTCCTTTGTTTCCTTCGTTTTGTTTTGCTGTATGAAGACAAATTAATAATAGTAACAGCTGTTATTTTTAAGGATTTTGAGACTTCTGAAACTTAAATCTAAAATTTTTAAGTCTTGTTATCTGTAAATTTTGAAAGATACATTTTTATATTGCCATAATGAGGTTAAATATAGAATTGCATCCCTAATCTAATGTGCCCATTTTTATTTTAAGTAGCACTGGACTTCTGTATGCTACCTAGTATCAGTATGTAAAAAAAGTGGAAAACAGTAAATATATTATGTACAGTTTATGTGCATTCTTCATTTTTTTGCTTGGTCCCAGCTTCTGTAGATTTTAAAGGGAGCAAATTAGGTTAAGTACTAGCAGTGAGAAGTGAGAGAATTATAATGCACTCCCTAATGATTTCTTCTTGGAGAATCTTAATTTTTTTTACATAAAAAAATATTGAACTACTTTCATGGAGAAAAAAAAAAATCATCACCTTGTATAGTTTAAATTGATATCATTTTGTGGTTAAAATTAATACCTAGAAGAGAATATTCCATTTTGGAGACTATATGCTTGCTGAGCAGTGACTGATTAATCATAGTGGTAATTGCATAAACAATAGGTATTTTACTAGATCCATTTCATCTGATATAATGTACTGTAATAAGGACTAAATTGTAGTGAAATATTTTTAAAATTGCAGTCTGTAATGACACTGCTGGTTCATTTTGTCATGATGAGGAGTCAGCAATTCTTAATCCTGATTTAAGAAAAAAAGTCACAATTTCTATAAAATCTAGTGATTTTGATGCTAGTGTAATTTCAATATTTCTTTTTTCCCTATACTGAATATGAAGTTTTCGAACACGAAGATGCTTTCAAAACACTCAGTATTGCTCTTTTTATGAACAGAACTGTAACATCAAAATTAATATTAGTTCAATACATTGGCCTGTGCATGCTATAGTGGTGGTTGTGTTTCATGGCTATGTGAGTTGCTCTTACTCTCTGGCTTTGAATTCTGAATATTTTCACTTGGGCAGGTACTCCTGAATTTGAAAATAAGAAATGTTAAGAAATCTCAGGGAAAGCCACACATTTTATTACTGTGATACCTTTTATTGAAAATTTTTGTCTCTTAATTCACTGAATGGCAAGCTAAAAGGAATTATCTACTAATTAGTACAGTAGTAGCTGATACATCTGTAGCTGCAAGGATGTCAGTGTTAATCCCTGTTATTCTAGTCCTGAAAATCTGCAAGTTAGTGAAATTGGCACCAAAGTTAGAGCATCAGAAACAAGTTGTCTGAAAGTAAATCTTGGTTTCCAGGCACTTGCAGGTTATTTAACTGAAAAAGAAAAATAATTTGAAATTTAAATTTATATATTGTGCAGACTTTGCAGCTTGGAAGGACTTCACTGAAAATAATGACATTTACTTTACACTGTAGACTCCCTGTATTACTTAAAACATAATTATATGATTTTCTTTAGAATATATTCATTAGAAGATTATAAACATTGCACAGGAGTTCCAGTAATACTCTGGATAACTTCCATAGTAACTGCCTCTTCTGATTGCTACTAGTAATGATGCAAGGTCTTTACTGCATCCAGCCAACTCTCATTTGGAGAAGAATAGCTTTGTTCTTTCCAGAAGAATGAGTTTCTGAATTTAGGTACTGCTTCTGGCTTTTGATATCTCATGTTGGATATTTGGGAATGCATCTTCTCTGAAAAGCTGGTATGGTATGGGAACATGTCGCACAGGGAAATGGAGTCATCATCTCCAGAGATGTTCAAGAGATGTAGCACACTTAGCAGCATAGTTTAGTTGCCATGGTGGTGATGGGCTAACATACCAAGTGTCATATCTGTATCCCATTGCACTAAAGCGATTATATTTTTAACTTCTGAGAAGCCATGTTAAGGCTATGATGTTTTGTAGTTACAATATTATAGTACTTAATTATGCTCCAAGTGGAGGAAAGCTGACTGCTGTTTCTTTGCATGCCAAGGGGCATGGTTTATGTATTTTGTTTTTATTTGTGTTTTGTTTAAAATAATGAAGACACGACTTAATCATATCAGTTGCAAATCATAGGAAATTTCTGAGACAAAAATAGTTTTTTCATTATTTGAAAATTTGTCACTCTTCTTAACACACGAACTTTCTATCTAAATAGATTAAGTAAGCAACAGTTTATCTCAATATTTTATCTGAAATGAAAATAAAATAAACAGGGAGAAATAAAATTTGGCTGTAATGAGACAGAACGGTCCAGTCTTTGTGTTAAACACCTGGATAATGACATAAATATTCAGTCTTTTTCTCATTAATCATTTTCTATGGTTTGTGAGATTTTTTTTCCTTCTTGTCATCATTAAGGCTGAACAATTCTGTATTGTATCAAATCTGAACAAATCTGTATTGTATGCAGATCTGTATATGGGAGTTGTAGTATGAATTTTTTTTCATTCAGAAAAGATTCAGAAGAATCACAGAATGGTCTGGGTTGGAGGAGACATCAAGGATTGTGAATCTCCAATCCCCCTGCCATGTACAGGGCCACCAATCTCCACATTTAATACTAGACCAGACTGCCCAGGGCCCCATCCACTCTGGCCTTGAACACTTCCAGGGAAGGGGCATCCACAACCTCTCTGGGCAGCCTGTTCCAGCACCTCACCACTCTCTCTGTAAAGAATCTTTTATGTTAGGACCAAAAAGTGCCTATTTAATAGGAACAAGAAAATATTCAGGGATTTGTATATTGTTTTTTGGTTGCATTAAACAGGCACAGGATGAAAATAGTGTGACAGATTCTCTAAAAATAAAAGAGCAAAACACAATCTTAAGAGGTAACAGGGATTTTTACTATGGTAGAAATGTTTTACAGAATAGTATTACATTAATCCTTATGATCTTGGTCAACTTACTGTGGCTTCACTTGTGGCATCTTATATTGCAAATTTCATGACAGATGGCGAATGTTTGTCTTTTGGCTCCTTCGTGGACTTTGTGGTCAAGGGAAATAATTTTATAATTCTGCAATTCAGAAAGCAGCACTGATGAGTATCAAGAGGATACATGATCAATACATACCATTAATCTACTGATTGATCATTTGGTTCTGAAGTATACTTATTTTCAGAACTTTCAATACAGTTTGGCTGTCCTAATACTGTATAATAATCACTAGTTGTTTCCAAAGTATGAGAGACTTAAGTATGTTTTTGCTAATACCATTGCGGGACAAGTTTTGAAGATAAAAATTGAATCTAGAGCTGAGATGTCTGTCATACTCAGAATTTAAAGTTATACTATTCTTCAGAATACTTTTATTCCTGTAATTACTGTTACGAACAGTATGTGTGTATATAACAACTTGGCCATATGAAGAGCAAAACCAGTTTTTCTCTCCTAATACTCATCTATCAAATACTTCATTTTGCATTTTTGTAAGACAAGTAAAAGCTCTGTAGCTATCACAGAAAGGAAAAATATCATTGTAAGTTACAAATAAGCTAATTATAAACTGTCAAATTCAGATGTAATCCAAAGGCAATCATCCTTTAGTACAGGAACAAACCACTTCACAGTTCCTCTCCAGAGATGAGCAAAGTATGTGCTTAAAATTTTTTTTTTTTTAAATATAAGGGGAAAGAAGATAATTTTTCAGTTATCCAAATATTGCTATTTAAATTTAGAAGAGAAATAGTTTCTAGGACTTTATAAACTAACAACTGGCAATAGATGTAGATGATTGAACATTGAAAGCTAGTACTTGAATAGCAAAACTTCATCAAAATATTTTGATGCAGATTTTGAGATAAGACTGACAACATAATCTGGGAGAAACAAATACGAAGTTGAGTTACAAGACAGAAAAGATGAAATAACTCTGAGTGGGGTGCTTATTTTTCTCCAGTTCATGCAGCAGGAGAATATATAATATTTGTTTTTTTTAAAAAAAGCTGTCATACTGAATATGCAATTAATTTCAATATTCCTTTCCAAACTCAATTTTAAGGCCAAAATATATTAAACATAGCATGAATAAAACTGAACTATGTGCTATTAAAATGTAAAAAAAACCCCACAAACTTCTACTGAAGTTTACAAGCAACTTTGTAGAGCCATAACAGATATTTGTATATTAGGGATTTTCTTTTAGAATCCTTGCAGATCTTTTCACCACGAAGAGTGGAATAGATGGAACTTTGTTCTTTTGGTGACTGTCTGTGTGAAGTGCTCTTAGATGAAACAAAACTATATAACTAAAAACCACCCTTTCTTTCTTTTTTGTTATAACTATGTGCCATTTTAATGTGTTCTGCAACTATTTAAGTGGTAAAGCTGCTCTTGCAGGACTCCACAATTGTCAGGGAATGTTTTCTTTTGACACTGAATCAAAACCAGCAATAGGATAGGAAAAGCACAGCCTTCTGGATCTCATCAGTGAATGAAAGCATCTGTTTGTTTTCTCCTGTTCTTGATGTTCTTGTATGAGCTTTCTCCCTTGTGGACTACCTGATATTTAAGAATGTATGGACAGATGCTAAATCTGTTTTTTCAGCTGATACAACCTTTTTATAAGGATGTGAGGGTTGTATGTGTCTTTTCTTTTTCAGTTTTCTTGTTTCTTTTAAACCCCTAGAAATATGTTAAAGTACAGCTGAAACTTCTAGGTTTTAACTCCATAATTACAGGTCCTGCCATGATGCAAGTTTGGAGCTTAGAGTTAAAGTTAGAGGGTAGCTATTCTTTATTAAAGAAGTCCAGTGATGACGATAAAAGGCAACAGTGCAGGTGGTGTAGTGAGGTGAGCATTACAGATGTAAGAATAAAGCAATTCATTTAGCATGTTTAACTGACAGAAATGTGCACTTTATATCATACATTTCCAGAATTTCAATATTTCCTGTTTCAATAGGTTTAGAATTGAAATATTGAAGACAACCTACTTGGACGTAGCTTTGGTCTACTTACCTCAGTATTTTCATCTCTTTTCCAGAGGTTGAACACTATTCTTGAAGCTCTTGTATTATTTTAAATGAAAATATAATATTGTTTGGTGATATTCTTGCTCATGTTATTTTTTTTTACAGACTTAGAAACTTGGCACAGAAAATGTTCACAGACTACAAATTGTAGTTTAGAAAATAACATAAAATGAAATCAGCAGATTGTCATGGTTTTATGATTTTTAGTTATTGGTATTCCACATCATAGTATGGAGTGCATTAGGAGTTAGTGTCGATGCTCCAGGTCTGAGTACCTGTCCCAGTAGAGAAGAACTACATTCCCCAGAAGACTGTTTGCTGTGCTGTTATCATTTCTGCTTGTGGGAATAGATATAAGGCCTTGGTAGGTCATCTGACCACCTTTCTTTGTCAGGCTCTCCTCTCTGCTGCTCAACCAGACTGTGCATCTCACCTTAGTGCTATGGTGATGCCTATCCACATTTCAAACACTCATTATATTTGATTTACTAGCTTCAATTCTAGTTCTAATGTATTATAGTGTGTTATCTTGCATTCTGATACTACATTTAGTAAATTGGTTTGTTCCTCCTCAGATTGCTGCTACTGTTTTTAATTATTTTTGGGTACCATTTCTCTCTTCTGGAATCCCTCTACTCTGCTAGTCACAGAACTGGGCTGAACCAGCCCATAAACCGTTGACACAGATTTTTCTTTACAAAAATGTTTACTAATACTCTATTTTTACAGTCCTTAAAGTACGGAACGCAGAATGAAAAAGTCAAAGCTGTCTCATGTTAAAATACTGCTTTAAAGTTAATTTTAAAAATATAATTTCAGTTTACTGACATAAATAGAACAGATGTATAACTTAGCATCTTGAATTTCTATTGGTATTGTAGATTATCTGATCAAAACGTGTAATGGTTACATTTTTACATTCATTCCAGGAACTGCAAAATCTGTGTAATTTTGTTCACTATTCATGCTGTTATAAGCAAAAATAAGTTCTAGGCTCCTTCTCTGATCAACCCACTAGAAGATATGAAAAATGTTGCTGTGCAATATGAAATATACATAAGAAAAAGATACCTAAAAAATACCCAAGTAGAATATGAAATAGAAACTTGATGAATTATATGTTATGAATACTGAAAATGAATTGTTTTATGAAAATCTTGTAAATGAGCTTTTTTTTTTTTTTTTTTGCTTAACGTTTTCCTGAATAGTTGGGCATAAAGATTTTTTTACATTGAATTTGAATTTTTAATTTCTTTTTTGTCCAGATCATGTTGTTTGCTCAATATGTATGCTTTATCTGACTCATTTTCACAAAACTGTTAAAATTATTATCTCTTAAGACTAAGGGAGATATTGTCATAACTACATGTTATTTGTGTCTTGTGTTAGTTATGATAAGTAGTACCACCTTTGATTATATGGCAGATACAGAACATAATCATAGGGTTTTTAAGCCAAACAAAATGTTCTTAGTAGACATTTCATAACTTTTTGTTCATTAGTATCAGTCATAAGAATGAGGCCTATAAAAGCATGTTTTATTTCGAGTGAATTGATTAAGTTGTATATTTCATCAAGACCTTATCCAGGGGGGAAAAAAAGGGAAGCAATTTAGTTTCCATTGCTGAAATGAATCTTAAAAATAAAGTAGCAGCTTTAGAACTTTTCTAATGTTTATGCTTAACTGGATGATGGGGCAAACAAGTAATCATAGGCTTTTCCTAGCACAGACAAAATGTTTTGGAAGCAGATTTGAAAACAGAATAACCTTTTGATACAGTTAAGGCAATTTACAAAGTAGCTATAAACTATTACTCCTTTCATACGCAATTAATTCTTGGTTCTCATTTAACACTTTGTCTCATACCTAAATTAGAAATAATACGTCAGCTTTAAGAGTTCTTTCTGCTATCCCTTCCTCAGATATATTCTCATTTTCAATTGAAATATCAGAGCTTATTCTGCATTCAATGGTCTGCAGAAAAGGATTAGGACCACCATCACAAAAACATGGTTCCCTCTAAATCCTTCAAAGGAGATGCCATTCTGCTACTCATTCAAAATCACTGAAGAACTTAGAGGACAGAAAGAACAGCATCTAAGAGGGCCTTTTGGCTTCAAGGGGAGCTATAGAAAAGAAGGGGACAGACTCTTCTGCATTGTCTGTGGCAATAGAACCAGGGGAAATGGTTTCAAGTTCAAAGAGAGTAGGTTTAGGCTAGATATAAGGAAGAAATATCTCACAGTAAGCTTTGTGAGGCACTGGATCAAGTTGCCAAATGATGCGATTGATGTCCTGTTCCTAGAGAGTTTCAAGATGAGGCTGGATCAGGCCCCGGGCAACCTATCTAGCAGTGGTGTCCGTATTCACTGCAGGGGAGTTGGGCCAGATGGCCTTCAAAAGTCCTTTCCAACTCTAAGGATTCTACGAAATAAGAACAGGTAAATCAACTTCTGAACAAAGCTAAATAGAAGTTTTATCTATTGCTCCCATTTATTCTAGATGAAGCTTAAGATATCTAAAGTGTATTCATACCTAAATTTAAGAGGATGATCAGAAAGTCAGTTTGAATTATAATCTACAATCTTTTTAAATGTAATATACTTGATAGAATATCCTGATTGAAAGTATAAATGAAATTATGACACTGGTGATGGGAAGCTAATGCAGTGGCAGGAGAATGTAGTGTATATGTCTGTATTTCAGAAAACATTTAACGGTATTGCTAAGATGAGCAGCTTAGATATTAGCTTTTGTGTAGCATGATTGATATAGCATACTGAGAAGGATCACACCCCATACTACTTCAAAGTCACACTGAGGACAGGTGGTAAGAGGTAAGGAAAACATACTGAGAGAAAAAGACTTTAACAAAATTGGAAAACAGTCAGACTGGTGATATTTTAAAGCAAGGATCTGAGCATTTCCCACGTGCCTGTATCTCTAAAATAGTGAAGTAGATTCTAACAGTCACACTTCACTCACTAATCTGTGATGTGTATACAGACGCACAATCCTTTCTGAAGCCAAAGGAAAGAATTATATCTAAATGAATAATCCTAAATGAGGTTCTATGTTTTCAGAATCTAGAAAGCTGTTGTACATTGGCAGTCCTAGTGCATCCCATCATATTCACATGTTCAAAATTATTCTACAAGAAAAAGGATCAAACCATAACATTGAATAGCTGTTCCCTTGGTTTCTAAGTGTAGGCTGGTTTGTGAAGAAAACAGTCTACTAGTTGCTATTATTTGGAATACTCTTTCAGATATTTGACTTGTAAGAGTTTATATGTACTACTGTTTTTATAAATTCAGAGCTTCTTTAAATGAAGGGAAGAACTTTGTATTTTGCTTTACTATTCTTCCATTTTCTATTCTTGGCTGTCGTTTAGTGGGAGTTTGTATGATTAAAATTGAAGCATTTTGGCAAAGCTATTTTTTTTATTTCAGTGAATATCCATCAAGAAGGTTTTTCTAGACACATTTCAAGCTGATGTTTGGAACTTTTCAAGCCTACAATTTCCAGGATCCTCTCATTTTCCAGGATCCTTTAAGCAGCCAGGCATTCTTTTTTTTTTTTTTTAATGTATAAAAATATTTGATGTTCTCTGAAAGCTGTTGTTTCAGCATGTGGTGCTGATATCTATCATAAGCAGTGTTGCAAGAGTCATTGTTAAATGCTTAATAGTTTTTGAAAGAAAGGTAATGGAAGAAGAGCAACTTTCCAGAAGTGTGCCTGCATTCATCATTTGAGTCCTTACATCATTGCATAGCACGGATTCCTTTTGCTGAAAGTCACCACCTGCTTCATGCAGACTCTGTCACCCAGGCTCCTGGATGTCTGTGCCTGAGGCCAGCGCTGGCATGATGCAGCTTGGATATTCTTAATGGGGTACCAGGGGACAGAATCCATGTGCTTGAGAGCACTGCTCTGTTGCCTGTGCTGCCATGCCAGGCTCCGAACTCCCCGAACACTGTCGCCCAGCTTTCATTTGCTGCTTCCCAACTTAAATCCTACTACGATATATGAAGGCTTTAAAAATGCATCATCTTATGGTGCTTTAAAATACTGCTGAACTACAAATACAGAGCTCAGTGCATGGCTAGGGAAAATAAAGGGCATTAACATAATGTGAGTATGAATATCCAGAGCATTGCAGAGATATGCACATCCAGTGCTTTTCTCAAATCTCAGTATGAAGCTTAAAAGTGAATTAAAATAAAAAAAGTTAAAAATCCTTAACGAAAAATAAAATGAACTGATCTTAGCGAGCATCATAATTTCTTTTGCTCTTCAGGCATTTTTTCTGAAAGCAAGATCCATGACTTTATAAATGGTAAAGAGTTTGGTTTTTTTGTACTTTGTCTGGATTGTTGTCTTGGGAGGTAATGATAATTTAAAAAAATCTTAACGGTCATGTGGATGAAGAATTTTATCATTGTCCATTGGAAATCATCAAGAAGGTCAATCAAATCCTTATGGAAGTATGTCTTTCTCTAGCCTTTGAAAAGCAGTAGAGACAGAAGGTAAAAGCAAAATGTAATAAAATGGACAGAAAGTGAAACCAATCAAGTAAAAATCTCCGTAGAAAATGGAGAAAAGATTTGATGGTATGGAAAAGGAAAGAGAATGAATCTGGATTTGTCTGTAAAATCCAATGTGAACATTAAGAATAGATGACTGGTGAAGATAGATAGAGATACATATACAGGTGTTCTGTTATTCTGCTTACAGCTGCATGTCATCTGTACCATATGCAGTGCAGTTGTTCTGTGAGCACAGGTCTATGTGTTACGTGCACCAATTTTCAAGAGTCTCTATGAAGTAAAATGTGAAATTAGACTGTTTTTTAAAACAGATTTAAGTTTTTTGAGCATATACAATGATAGGCATGACTAAAATAGCTAGTTCCATTTTTTATGAAACCTCCACAAAGTCTATTTAATTTTCTCGTTGACTATATTTACATACAGTTGTCTTTTGTATTAGACAACAGTTTCTCGTATCCTTTCAGTCTTCCCTTCTAAAAGTCAATTATGTGCTGCTTCTCAGACTCTTTTCCAGTGCTTTCTTTTCAGCCTCCCGGTGACTTACATGACTTTGTTGTAGCACCTCCAGATATATAAAAATAATAAATCATAAATAAATAAAAATAAAATCCGGCCTTTATGGAATTACTTCTGAACTCACTTCTGTGAAGCAGAAATGTTCATCTGCCTTTAAAATTTTTGAGTATTCCCTTTGAGTTTCATGCTGGGCTCTGAAAAAGCAACACTGGGTGTGCATGAGGAGACTTAAATGGACTGAGTTTGCCTATCCTAGAGTAATCCTTAGGTGCTGCTCAGATGAAAATGTCTCTCAGAAATTTTGTAGTCACATTGCGCTACTAAAATTTGATCTCTTCTGCAGGCTGATAAACAGACTTTATGAAGCTTAAGAGTTGTTCTGTTTCCATCAGGTTTCTTGAAGATTATTAGCAAATATTTTGTAGCCTTACTTTTGGCAAGCCAAATTTATTAGCTAAAAATGATCTGTTTTCATCTCCTTGTTATGTACCATTTTATCTGTAAATTGTTCTCCTCTGTTGTTTACTTGGTTCTTTTTTTGGTTTTTTTTTTTGTTTGTTTGTTTTTTGTTTTTTTGTTAAATCTAATTTTCCCATCTGAAGTATGAAATTCTGCAAGAGTTTACTTACTATCAGTTGTCTTATTTTCTATGCTCTGCAATTTGAATCTAAGCCTCTGATATTTCTGTATCTTACCAAGTGTCTGAAATATGTTGAATATAACTCAAACTTAGCAAGAATATGTTGTGAAACTTCAGTGATGAAAAATACTGTATAATTTTGTATCTTTGCCCAACAGTGTAAGGCTGTTAGACATTTGGTGATGTAAATTGTCTTTCTTGAGTAAGAGTAGATCTGTTTTTTGCCATCCATTATATTATGCAATGGATATCACCTGTTTGGAAAACATTGGTCTATATTCATTTTAACTAACTTCAATTTCAGTTTTCTGTCATGTTGAAGACATCAAATATTTGAATATTCCAAGCTGACCTTTTTTCCTTTAGTTTCTCTTCCATTCTTTCTAACACTTTCTTCCACTTTCACACTAAACATTCTGTATATTTTTTGGAATTCACAGAATTCTTCTTTGCATCTTCTCAACAAGTAGATGACATGAATAATTAGAAAGTATTTCCATTATGGTGGTACATATCTCTCTTCCTCTCACCTCTCTTTCTCTCTTTTTTTAATCATTCCAGTCAATGTTTCTTTATCCTTCATTTACTTTTTTTTTTTTTTTTTTAGAGAAATTTGATTTAACTAAAAATAGCCAGGACTATATAGATGAATTATTCCAGCTCTTCTGCATTCTAATTTAAAATTGTTCTGTTGATGTGAAGCTGAATCAGAAATTTTACTTAACAGATTTACTTTGATCCTCATGGAATAAATAGTACAGAATATGATATAATACTATTTTTAAAAGAATTTAAAGGAATTATAGGTATCCTCAGTAATTAAAAATTAACAACAGTAATAACTGTACAAAGAAAACACAGATACAGCTGAATAACATACATGAATGAACTATGATGTAATGTTCAATAAGAGTGCAACAGTTTCACTAGATGTAATGATACAAAGGGAAGTGATCAAATACAGCGTGGGAGCTGTTGATATAATAGGGCACTGCACTAAAAAATGAATCCATGGATGTACACTGGATTCTGAAAAAGAATCTCCACAAATGTTTCTTATAGTTATCCAGTGAATCCTGAAGACCATTTGCTACCAAGATTGATATAAATTGACTGCTAGATTAGAACTTGTTTATACCTGCCAGCCAAAAGTGACTCAACAAAAAGGATTGTTCTTTTGGACATTTACTGATGTTTTTGTGCAGCTTTTGCTGTGCAGATAAGGCCCTACATTTTACATAATAATTTTAACTACAGCTAAACATTTATTTTTAGGAATACTTCAGCATTCTTCACTCTCATACCTCACACAAGCACTGCCCCTATTCTACTAAGTAGTTTAAGGCAGATGTAATTACTATAAATATGGTGCATTAGCAAATTATGTGAAATTTCTGAGTACATTTTATTAATGTTTTCAGAAATGTACTATAACAGAAAAATGTGTAAATGTATTGGGACAATGAGTAATAAATTGAGAAAATAAAATGTCTTATCTCAAGTTAATGCCTCCCATTTCATGTAGGTTGCTGAAAGTAATGCCTCCTATTTATTTACGTGGAAACAACAGAAGACAGAGCACAGTAACGTTATTGAATAGAGAAATTTCTCAGCTATGAACTATTATTTTTCAGTGATAGTAGTCATCACTACCATTAGGTATGCATTTTTGTCATCAAGGGACAAGAGCCTGTATGCCACACTCATAAAACTCTGCACCAACATAGGTGATGCATTATCCTGTCACTGCTGCTGCAATGCACCACTCATCTCCTCACTGTGCTCACATTCGCTGTTCAGACTCCGTACATATTCAGCAAGCATTGATGAATGTCAACAGCTGCAATTTCTCCCATATTAAGGAATTGAATGGGGCACCTTTTAGTCACACATTTTCATGTCAAATGCCTTTTCGTTAGACTGCTTCTCTGCTTCCATCTGTCTCACGGCAGATTTTTTTATTCCACACAAAACTGTGTGGAATGCTGGTGGGAAGGTTTGATCTCTACTACCATACTACCAACATCTATCATATCTATCTCACGTAGTGAGCTGCCATAATAAAATAGGAGGCATTACTTTCGGAGCATCCCCCATAGTTGTGATAAAGCATGCCTTACGCTGAATTGAAGGCTTTTGTCTTATTATGCTGCCTTGCTAGTGAGGAGACTGGCGGTGCACAGGAAGTTGGAAGGGGACACAGTGAGAATAGTTGGCCCAAACTGGATAAGGACCCATCCCATACAGTGTCGTGCTAAACAGTATAATTGGAGAAGTTGGCTGAAGATGCTGCTGTTACTCTGGGGTCAGGTGGACATCAGTCAGTTGGTCTTAACTGAGCTGTGCATCACTTTTTCTTGTTTTCTTTTATTAAACTGTTGTCAACCCAACCCCCAAGTTCTTACACTTTTTCCTTCATCACACTGGGAGTGAGTGAGTGAATGTTTGTGTGGTGTTGAGCTACATTATATGTAATGTATTATATGAGATACGTAAATCGCAACATTTTAAGAAGACATATGATGTTTTCAGTTTTGTTTTCGATTTCTGAGTTCTACAATTTTTTTTGTGAAGTCTTGATCCCTCTCTAGAAGAAAATTTCTTATTTACAGGTTTTAGAAGCAGCATAGACTTAGTAAAGGCCAATATCAGCTCGTATGTAAAAACACTTCTGTGTGTACGTCACACATACAGTGAACCTTTCTCTAGATAAAGTTCATATATTCCTATTTTGGAGCTGCATTAGAAGAAGGAGAAAGACTGTGGATGCTATAGATTGTAGTAAAATCACAAGGAGCTATAGGTGTGATTTACAAATGGCAGTAAATAACTTGGTTGACATTTTACCAAATTTCATATGAGTCTGAGATTGAAAGTGGGGAAGAAATGCTAGCAAGAGGTATCATACATTAAATCAGTTTTATTTACTTTAATCTGGTATATATTATTCCAATTCTTACGTCTAGTGAATGCCAGTTAACAACATGAATTGGCTACCTGCACACTCTAGTAGCTGGGCTATCAAGAGTTTCTGTATTTTTTTTCCTTATATTTTTAACATAAGCAAATGAAATCTACCCTGATTTCTGTAGATTACCAGGAAACTGAAGTTATTTTTTGTAGATGGTATTTGGTTATACTAGTAGAAGGATTAGATTCTGTATGCTTAATATTTACAAGGTTTTAATAGTGATTTACTCAACAGAGATGTGATGAAGGGATCTGCTTGTTGAGAATTTTCACAATCATGAATTCCACGGCAATTTGTTTATGGATTAATTTTAATAGAAGTTCTTCATGTTCTTTGGTGTGTAAGACTTCTGTGAGTCACCTTCTAGAAATCTTTGGATATTTTTAGGGCTTCAATCGAGTGCTGACACTTCATATAAAGGTTCCAAATTTCTGAGACTCATGCTCAGAATATTTAGTATGTATTTAATACTCCATATTTTTGAAGTATGATGACTTTTTTTTTTGTTGTCCTCATCTTTTGGCCAAGAGAAAAATTGTCTACCTGCAGCATTCTGAGCTTAGAAGCTAAGGAATTGAAAGTGAAACCTTTTGTTTTACTTTCATGCCTTTTATGTGTGCAGAAAGAGGAACTGAATGGTGTATATTTGGATGTGCAAAAATCTTCTAGTATTTTGAGGTATGACACAGTATAGCATAGAAGTGTCTCCTTTCTGTGACTGTTCCCACTTGCCCATAAACTTTGTAATCTTCGTCTTGATCTCATTTTTAAGAGATTCCTCAGACTAACTCGGGTAGTGAGGAGTTTTCTCTGATTCATGTTAAACACATGAGAATAAGAATCTGAAAGACTCATAAACTTTTCACTCAATTAATGAAATTATTTGCTAATCATTAATTCAGGAAATATCTTTCCTCAAACTTGAATCACAGTTCAATGTCTATATCAGCTGTTTCAGTTATCTGTTAAACAGATGCTATTAACAGGAGTTCAGAATTTGCGAAGGCATATTAAAACTGGTTTCTGTGATAGTGAGATATGCGTTTCTAGAAGGTGTGCTGTGGTGTTCTTTTAATAAACTACCAGTGTGTATGCCACACTTACAGAGAGGAGAGGCCAGCAGAAGGAAGTGACTCTTGCTTTATCTAGTAAATTGGATGCTACATCAAACATTGTAACAAGGAATTTATTGTATTTCACATATGCAACCCTGATTATCACAATTTTTCAGAATCAGTATTGGATGTTCCAGTGTCTCAAAGACAAAATGATAATGCTAAACCTTGCATATGAATTTAAAGATTTTAAATAATAGAAATTTAAACCATAAATCTAAATCAATATGTCACATTGGCTGAACTGGGAGAATATATTCTAAATTCAAACCTGCATTGTTCGTGTGTAAACTTTTTTTACCACTGTGAATTCTCAGTGCATCTAAGATAGTGAAGACAAGTGAAGAAATACTTCTGTCTCAGGAATGTCAAAGGCTATTCCTCATTAGCCATCTGTACCTGGATTAGCTTTCAGAATAAAGGGTTAATTTCTTTGGAGCTGTAACCACATCTACCATGTGTTTTTCTGTCTGTGATCATCTCTACTTTATTCTCTGAAAGTCTTTATCTAAAGCTGCTTTTCAGCAGGATCCTTAATTTGAATGACTATTAAGGATTTGATCATTACATGGTGAATCTTTGCCTCTTAGATGTGAAGGTTTTTTTAAAAAGTGCTCCCAGTTTCAACAGGCAGTCTACTGCAGAATGACGTATATAAAAAGAATGTTTCAGTTCTCCAACTATATTACACTAGGTTCAATACATTTTTGACATTAGAGGTGCCTTTAAAAATCTACAGTTTTGATCTTTTGGAGAAGTGGGTGAGGTGGATAAGGAATAACTTCAAAAAGAACATCTCCAAGAGAGATACCAAAAGAATTATCCTTTCTCTTTAGCAGAATGACCATGCATCTCAAATATACACAAACACACCATGCTTCAGAGAAATACGTCAATTCTTGCTGCTACTCATTGATTTTTATATTTAATTGTGGTTCCTTCTGAAATAACTCCTGAAATATAGTACATCCTCTGAAGAACTAGTTCAACAATTTATTATGAATAGCATTCATTTTAGCTGGCACATATTTGATTGACTGGCTATTCTGAATCTCATTTGCTTTTGTATTTGCCATTTATAAACATTCGTTGAATAGATTTGCCAAATAATTTTCTATCCACAGGTTACGTAAACTTCATTTTGATTGTTTTTTTTCCTACTGCTGGAAAGCTTAAGACTGCTCTGCAGTGGTCTAGTTCTGCTTTAAGCTGAGATAATGAATACATTTCAATTTGCAAATTCCAGAGTATAATCCTCCATAACTGGGTTCCTGTCTCTCAGCTGACAGCTTCTCCTCAATTTGCAGACTTTTAGATGTTTGAATGAAATTCTAAGTTGTTGTGGCACCAAGCATGATGGAATTCAAGAAGCATATGGACAGTGCTTTCAGAAACATGATACAAGTTTGGGTGGTTATATATTGGGTGGAGTCAGGAGATGAATTTGATGATTCTGTTGAGTCCCTTTCAACTCAAGATATTCTGTGATTCTATGATGAATAACAATATTAGATAATTGAAGGAAATACATGTGCACATAGAATTTTTTTACTAGTATTATATGCTATGAATCTCAGAATTGCAGTGGCTCAGTTAAGGGCCAGGGCAGGATCACCACCCCCACCCTGCTTGTCACACTTCTTTTGATGCAGCCCAGGATATGCTTGGCTGCCTGGTCTGTGAGGGCACACTGCTAGCTCATGTCCAGCTTCCCATCCACCTCTCAGGTCTTTTCTGGCAGGGCTGTGTTCATTCCATTCACCCCCCTCTACATACATACAGGCGTAAATTGCATACATATTTCCAAACCTCTCTGCTGTAGTAAAGTAGTATAAAATTGCCTAATATAAGTGAGAATTGGGCTCACTATTTTGTTTACTTATATCTGTTTGGCTTTGGGTTTTTGTGACCTTTTTCCTTACTTATCAAAATTTTCTTGCTAATGTCAATTTTCTTATCATGTATATAAGTTTGGTTTAAAAGTTGAAAAATATCACTAAGCAGTATAACATTTAGCTTTAGCTCTAAAAGGATCGAAAGTCAATACATCAAAACTATAAGGATAATTTCTGCTATACATTGGGCCAAAACCTCACATTTTCCTTTCATGTTAGTGGAACTACAAAACAGACTCAACTAGTTCGAACAGCCAGGCTTTGATTCCCTTTAAATGCAGGTTCCCTCAGGTTACAGAGCTGGCAAATCTTGTTCTGCATCACATCTTCTCTGCAGTGCCTGACTATCAGAGAGTTCTTGTTCTGGCTGCCAGATTAGTCCCTTTGGGTTATATGCTGCTAACAAAGTAGAAATTTAAGTTATGAAAAGGCATGCTTTGGCTCCACTAGTTGAGAAGTTGTAAGAATGGTTGACAGCTGACATATTCCACCTCCCTCATGTTGATCTCTCTTGCAAGTAGGTCCCCATTAAACCTGAGCTGCTTCCCCTAAAGAATCATTGCTTTTGCAGAGCTGTTAATATATAGCCTAGAAAAAAAGTATCCCCAAACGTATGTGATGAAGGGTGAAATTCGACACA
Source organism: Tetrao urogallus (assembly GCF_951394365.1). Taxonomy (NCBI): domain Eukaryota; kingdom Metazoa; phylum Chordata; class Aves; order Galliformes; family Phasianidae; genus Tetrao; species Tetrao urogallus. The sequence goes on along the minus strand of NC_136815.1, from coordinate 42,889,791 downwards.
TATTATGTGGTGAAATTGGAATATTAGATATTTCTTGCCTGAAGTTATAGAATTAGTATAGGCTCATAAATTACCCTTTAAGTCAGGAATGTAATTGTTGTATGATTTCTCTTCAATAGTTGGGATTGAAAATTATTTTTAAAAATGAATTGTTGCATTTATCCATATTTATGCAAACAGATTGATTTTTTTTTATGATGGTTGAAAAAAAGCCACCTCAGTAATAGCAGAAAACTTGTGTACTGCCATAACAGGAAGTGCTTTACATAAGCAAGAATGGTGCAATATTTGAAGAATTGCATGTGATCTGGGAAAAAAATATATATCTTCTATATCTCAATTAAAATAAGATATATGAGAAAGAAGCATGTCAGGTCATCAGGGAAGCTTTGTAGGGGAGAAATAGTTCAGCAATTTAGAACAGTATTATACAAAGAATATATTTTGCTGCTTGTCCACAAAGACTTCTATTTTTTTTTTTTTTTAATTTATACTTTAAAGTCAATAAACATTTATCATGGAAAAGAGCAGTTTGCATGAATCTATCTTTGGCCACTACTGTAAAGGCACATAAAGTACACAAAGGATTCATGTAATGCTTCTGTCTAATACTCAACACTAATCAACCTCTTCCTTCCCTCTTAATCTTCCTGTTAAAAAAATCTTTCTTATCACCCTAAGACGTTTCTGTTTTTACTTGCAGTAAATCCCTCTGTAATTACTCTTAGCTTTGCTTGATACCCCTTAAAAGTTACCTGTCTCTATGGACTGTGCTTCAAGAACGGAATGCACACAAATGCTATAAATTAGGGGATTATTCCAAAGAAGGAGAAAAAAAAGTTTCACATTCTTCTTTGTATCCATAGCCAAGATGTGGATTAACTTATGCGTAATATCTGTAGATCTAATCACTTTCTGGAGTGGATCAATTTCTGATTGTTTAAAATGAATGGATGGTATATTGAAGCCTTTTCGGAGAATCTAAATTTCAAATTAAGATTGAAGACCATTGTTTTGACTTTGGTTATAATGACCCACAAGGATTTATGTATTTATATACTCACACAAATCTCCCAAGATATGGTAGTTTACTGCAACTAATGACCACTCTCAGACCACAAGTTGTGTTCAAGGGCTCTTTATTAGAATGTATCTGAATTTGTTAAAGGAAATTAATTTCTCTGTCTTCTTTAAACATCTCCTCTTTATTATATCTACAAATAAAAATATTTTAAAAGCCAATTAACAAGAGCTGGTTATTTTTCACTTTGCTGTTTCGTCTTGTGGTCTCCACTAAAAGGACATATAGATAGTGCAGTTGCACTTGTTCTTCAGCAGGTGATCTAGAAACAGATGAGAAATATTAATTATAATAGATCATCTCAAAACATACACTCACACATTCACTCAACTGAATCCTTACTTATCTACCTAATTATGAAGAGAAAAATTATTTTCCAGATCACATGAACAATACTGGATTAATACAGCTACGCATTTATTGGAAGCCTGAATATTCAAAGCACTACAGTGACACTTTAACAGAAAATTTGAATCCCACTCCTTGTTATTAGAGACAAACTGTCCTTGTCTCTTTGCTTACTAACTGATATAGAGATATCTTGAATACAAAGTGTGGTTTCATTCTTAATTCAAATTATCGGTGATATGGTAGAGTATATGCGTGGTCCAGCATTTGTCTCACTTCAGAAGAGCAAGAGAGAAAAAAGATGAATTCAGTTAATGCATGAAGTACACAGAATAATAGTTTCTGGAAATCTGAGCTTATCATGTTTGTGATATCAGGAGGCTGGTTGATTGTTGCAAAAAAAAAACACCCATAGGTGCTGAATTTGTTAGTGGTAGGATATTGACCTTCATTTTGCACAGAGATTATACAATGAACTTCATTTGGTGGAGAAATACACCTCTTTCCCTTCTGAGCACAAAGACAGTTCTAGAATTAGATGAACAGATTTCTAGAGACAGAGTTTTTCTGAACATACCTTTTTGAAGAACAGATCTTTAATGCATAACTCTCTTGAATGCCTAGAGGTGTTCTGTGAATTCATGATTTGAGCTATCAGTTCTGTGCTAGAGGTCATGACATGTGGAGTCAAGCTGGTTACAAATTGGGTTTCTTGCCTAGCACATACTTATTTATTCATAAGAGCATTTAAATCAGTATATTCATGGAAATAGAAACCATGTTCCAAAAGTGGTTCCATAGCAAAAAATAACTCTGAGAACTATTAGTAGAAACTTCTGCCAACAGTTTCAAATATTTGACTATACAATTAGACAGAGAGAAATCTAAAAAACTCATAAGTGAACTAACTAAGCTCTGAAGTACAAAATAAATGATACAACTGAGTCATAAATGAAAGATTTGTGGAACTAATGATGTTTATGCATATCTTTCTCATTTACTATTTACTGGCTTAAGCTGTTTAACATTTTTTCCTCCTTGTTTATGCTGTCAAATTAAACTGCAAATCTTTTCAGCAGGGATTTTTTTTTTTTCTTTCACAAGTCATTGGCATGTGCACAAAATAGTCAGTATTACAGATATCAGCATTATTACTGTTAATAGCACTGTCCATATCTATTTAGCAATGTTAACTCCAATAAGTGCAAAACAAGATGTTGATAGAATCTGTGGGCATGCATTAGAAGTGTTGACTTATTTATGGCAACTAACATTTGAGCTACACTCAGCTCCTTGGAATTGTGGTGTTTTTAATTTTTTTTCCATAAGAATTTTGCCTTGCTTTGGCAGATTTTGAGCAAGGATCAAACTTGATACAGGTAACTGAGAGCACAGGTGAGATCAATGCACTGAGCTTCAAGTCTCCTACATTGGATTCTGTTCTGTTTTTGAGGCTTATACTACAGAATTGCACAGTGAACCTCTGATATTCCACATAAAAAAAAGCTAAGCTTTCTAAGACTTTGTTGTATTTAAGTTCTACACTTTATTTAAGAAGACGGCTTTGTATACATATATATATCTCCTCGGATATTAATATATAAATATAAATACTGTTCTGTGATAATCAAGAGCTTATTTATACCTTTGTGGTACTTTGAAGTAGATCTTTTGCAAGTATAACTTAACCATTTTCTTGTTTGCCTCTGACAGATTGCTAGGAAAACTCACAGAATGAAACATAAAAATAGCTTCAGTTTGAGACAGCAAATAATATCAGGATATTATTGTCTATTCTGTAATTGCCTTTTAATTATTTACAGATAATTTCTGGTGGAGCTGGATTCATCAGGCAGTACTCATGTCTGCATTCAGAGTAGTTTCTTTCTGTCAATGTGTAATTAGTCTAGAGAAACAGGTACTTTTAAGTAAAATACATATATGAATATGAATATATGGAAAGTATTTATTTTTTCTCACAGAAAGGACTACACAGAAGATGTATCTTCATCAAGATGTTGTTTCATATATCTCACTTCAGGTGCCTTAAAAATTGTTGCTCTGTATTAGCAAGTAGATAATCCAGGAAATTAGATGAGATCCTCACCTCAGCATTTGAAAAGGGACAGAACATCATAAAACATCATATAGTATGTCAGATAAGCTTGAGCATAAATACATATCAAAATGTAATACCCCAGTTTTTTATCTCATCAATAATAAGTCTTTGTCATAACCTTGTTGCAGATCTTAGCCTTCTCATACCTGAAGCATAAACTGTCCCACCAATATGTACACATGTTCTCTCACCTAAACTTATGGCAGTGATGCAAGTTTGTAGGTTCATTTCCAAATAATTTTATTGACATCTTTCAAGAGATTGGATATATGGGTAAATTGAGTGTAATGCTATTTTGCTGGTATGGAAGGAAAGCTGACAGATTCCCCACCCCTACCTTGTTTTTAAGGAAGCATGAAGCTAGCTCTGACAAAGTTCTGAATTTTAGGCTCCTTCTTGAAGCAAGACAATGTAACCAACACAATGTAACCATTGCAGAATATTTAAGATACAGTAACCAAAGAACACTACCTGCTGAGGAATTATCACAAAATACAAGGAAAGATACATTTGGAAATAAGCTACAGTATATAGAACTTCAAAGGTTTTCATAGCACCTACTGAAGAGTGAAATCTAGTTTGAGTAATGCAAAACAATCCTCTCTACTGTCTAATTTACGCCAAGTTACTGTTTGCAAGGCAAAGCAAATGCCCTTTCCCTCTGAAGTATGAATTCTGTGCAAAGTGATTGAGAAGTGCAATATAGGTTCTCACCAGCAATCATGAAATTTTTAAATTGTCTAAAATCCATGCAATATTGAAAAAAAATAAGTTTACATCAGTAATTTCAAGATTTTTTTACTTGTAAGTGATACAAGAAGTACTCTAAGTGGATTCCTCTGCTAGGAAAGTGAACTTAACTTTAATATGCCTGTGTAAGATAATTTACTGCTTTTCTGCAGATTTTTTTTTTTCTTATTCTCAGATGTGGGAGAAAATTTTCAGTTATTAATCAAGGATCAAATTTTGCCAACTGAATAATCTTGTAAACTGAAGCATAACTCACTTCTGTCTAAAAAAAACAGTCCAAATAGGATTGTATGTTAAACGGAAATATATTGAGAGATAGACAAGTGACTGTAAAGAAGAAGTAAACAAAAATTTTCGCCTTATAATCACGTTTAATGTATTTCATTTTCTCTTCTTTTACATTAAAGGATACATAATTTAAATTTGAGTAATGCTTTTAAAAAACCATTCGACTGAAAATTCCGAAAAACAATTGGTCAGCTTAAGACAATTCAGTGAGAGAAAAGCAGACGTATAAAAAGTTGACATTTTTTTCTTCTTACAATTCTGTACCAGTCAGAATGGTTTTAAAAAAGAATTATATATATATATTTATAGATATAAAAACTTTTTCATCTGTTCCTACAATCACTACCTCAGGGGATATTCTATATTCTCCATTTTATTCAAAATGCAGTAGATATACTAACATCAGCAATAAGCATCCTTTTTCTTGGTTGATTATTAGCAGGTCTGCAAATGCAGAACTATTTTAAGCATTTAATTGTTTTTTCATTTTTAATTGTGAGAAGAACCTGGAATTATGTGTGACTAAAGTATTTGCATTAGATGTTTTATTTCTGTTGAATATTTATTCCTTTGATACATTCACTTTGTGACTCAGAGAGCTTCATGAAGAACATTCTTCCAAAACAGTGCATGGACCTTTGGTTCTTCAAGGATTCACTTGTACAGGGACTCCTTTTCCATTACAGTTACTACTACAAAATGTTTTCAGTTGTGATGCTCAAATGGTGAGTTAGCACAAAAAACAGAGCTGTGAGTATGAGCTGTACACTTAAAGAGAATGAAGGTTCTGACAAAGTAATGAAGATAAAACCTAGACTTACAGGAAATTTAACAGAAAGAAATCAAATACATGAAACTTACCCTTGCCCATTATTAGGTCACACACAAAAAATACAGATCATTAATCACTGATACAACCTGTTCATTGCTAAAATTGTGTGCTCAGTAAATATAGAAATGTATTTAGCTATTTGTAAATTCATGTTTTTTTCAGTTTCATGCTTTTTGCAGTTTCACCTTCTTTAATTGTTATGATGTAGGAATTAAAATATAAGTCAGTCAAGTCATGCAGCTCTTACCAAGGTTTCAGTTTCTAACACATGCAAAACATATATTCCTAGTGACAAAAGTGCTTATTAGTTACTGGATCTTCTACCACAGAACAAAGGGTAATAAATAATGAGTGCTAAGTGTTAGATTCATCACTTTCTTATTTAGGGCTACTGAAAAAAGCAAAGAGGTACATACAGTGATCTTCAGGATAAACTATAAAAAAGAAATGCAAAAATGTCATCTATATTATGCATGAAATATGTGTGAATTAATGGCTTGGAATTAGAGAGTTTTTCTTTCAATTAACATACAGTAAAAAATTGTTCAATTTCTTTTTTCTTTCTGATATGTTAGAAGTTTGTCTTGCATTGGCAATTTGCTATTTAAGGGAAAATTACTGCTGTTTTAAAGCTATATATAGTATAAATCAGAATGACAAGGTAAAAAGTTAAGGTTGCCTTTCAGATTTGTATTTAGCATTCATAAAATGCTTCACTATTTTGTAATATTAACTTAAACGTTTATTAAACAAGACACAGTCTTAACTCTTGGCTATTTAAACTGACTAAAGACCATATGTCTTAATTCCAAATTTGAAATGACATTTTTCTTTAAGAAGCAGTTTGTGTAAAGATAAGAAGTCATGAAGTATGCTGCCAAGTTCTCTCTGGTTCACTTGTTATGATTTTTGTTTCTAGCACAATGTCATCGGTTCAACTTTCAAAGTGGCACTCTGTAGTGTACTACTGATAGAAGAGACATCTGTACTTTAGGTGACATTTTATAATAAGCTCTCTGGCAGCTATCCAAGTGTATTCTAAAATTCATAAGAGGCATTTTCAGATAAGAGTTGGAGATAATAACAGTCTCATGGGCAGCATCTCTTGTCTCTATAAAACTCATTCTCATAACCAAGATTGTCTGTGAGCTATTGCTGAGCATATATGTAATGGCTGAATCACTTTCTGCACTGTCATTCTGTAACAAATAATTCATTATCCTTCAAATATGTTCAATATCGAGGTTTTGAGAAGCATTTTAAAATTAATTTCTATTCAGAGGTCACTAACATATGCCCCACCAGCTTAGCAACTGATTTCCTTTTCACATGCACTGAGAAAGCATGAGCATACTCTGAATAATAGAATTTTCAGTTGCAAGTTTAGTTCTCAGTAGTAAGCCTGGGCATAGACTTGTAGGTTACCTACATGTTTTCTTTGGAACATATAAAGTACCAGAATGCTTTTCCTACACCTCTGATTAGTCCTGGAAAATAAGGAGGATAGTTTCAGTCAGGGTAACAGGAATGAATAAGATCAGACGTGAACAGCTTTATACTAATATTTTTGTAAAATGCTGTTTTACAGTCTTGAGACTGTTACAGAATATAAGTTTTTTATCTAACTGTATCCAGTTAGACTAAGGAGACTACAAGATGCCCCCATGAGCTTTATGATATTTTGAACAGTAGTAAGTGTTAAAGAACTGCAGGACATCATTAGGGATTGAATTAGAAAGGCATACTTGACAAATTTGAACAGTTATGGTAAATGTACACAGGATAATTGATGCTATGGAAACTGTAGGAAGTATTATCTCTAGCCATCCATGATTGTTCTCTCACATTATTACACAGATAAACCATTCATTAGGGTTTCTACTAATCTGTGCTAAAGGAAGAGACCAGAAAAAAAAAAATAAAAAAAAATGCCTGCATTCAGATATCCTTCACTCCTCTCAAATCCCCCTCTGATTCCCCTAGAAAAAATTAAATCCCCCTCAGATATCTTTCACTCAAAGATCTCTTTGTTCCTCCTATGATAAGAGAATAACTTATTTTGAATGATAGTAAGTATTGACCTATAAAATGTTTCTGAGGTGTATTTTACCTGAGGATGGAATGACTTTACCTCACTTTCCCTCCAGTACGTTGTGTCCTTTCATTTTCAGCAGTTGAGATAATAGTCTGTGCTAACTACTGTACATTCAGGAAATAGAATTCAAGTCAGGAAATATGGTTAAACTGAGTTACCCCATTGTGTATAATTCAGCTGAGCCTGTGTTAGAAGTTATGGTGCTAGAGAGTTAATAGATAAACCCATGTATTCCCTAATACACACACAAGAAGTTGTCTTTAGGCTGAGGAAAAAGTGGTCATTTATCTACATCAGACTAAAGTTACAGCTGTGTTTAGAGTCTACGAGGCTGCAGGATTGTAAATGGATTTGCTGTTGAATTAACTGAATTCTTCAAGACTTTTTTTTCTGGAAAAAAATTAATAGAGAAAATCACAGATCAAAATTCCCCATTTTGGATTTAGTTTGGGATCATATTTTATAAATAATTCTGTTTAGGCATCACTTAAAAGTGAAGCTATCAAACTTTTAAGTCTTGTGGCATGTGGGCTTCCATTCAGAGCTCAGAAAATTAACACATGCTGGAAATATTTGGATATTTGTTCATTCCTATGTTTTAAATTTGCTATGCGAAAATCAGGTTTTCATTCATATGGTACCATATTTGATAATGTGGTATTTGACATTTGACGATGTGAGGGTGCTCAGTAATTCATCTCATGATTTATGTTCACTAACACAAAGAACATATTGTCTATTATTTTATTACCTGATTTCATCTTGACATAGTTTGCAGGTCTAATGACCTTGGAGTAGCAGTGAGGACTAACTGTATGGTGTTATAAGATGGTATTGAATAGGATTTTGAATAAGAAAGCAATGATAGCAGTCATGACAACGATAAGTGATTGGATATAACACTGAGGCAGCTGCTCGATTCATGGTTTTCTATGATATAAAAAGGAGGTCAGCCTGTAAGACATTTTCTGACTTATTAAGAAACAGTTATGAGTAAGAGGAAGAAAGTACCTAGCAAAAGTAGAAAAAGGTGTCAATGGAAAAAAAAAGAATAAAAAATTAATTAGGAGAAAGATGATAGCCATGTAGTTTTTCAAAGGTGAAGGCAGTAAATTAGAATTTTTCACTAAAAGAGGTGAAGAGTCTCTGAAACTGATGGGTTTTGATGGCGATATTTTGTAGAAACTAAAATAAAAAGATCTGCTCTCCAAAGGCTCATTACAAAGAATGGATAGTCACACAGCAAGAAGTACCATGACCTCTATTATTTATCTGTGCCCTGTTGAAACAGTTCTTCTATGTCTCACTGATATATTTTACTTTATTTCTCTACTAACAGGACATGTGAATGAAATTAGGAAGCCATTATTGTCTTTGCATGTGTTTCGTCAATATGGTTGGCTGACTGAAGTGACAAATCCTTTCATACAAAAATAAACATGCTAGGTTTTCTTTGTCTGTAACGTGTTTATAGCCATATACAGCTCAATGCTACTTTAACAGTCTAACGAAGCTCAATTGATATGGCTGTAGCACATCTTTACACTTTATCACTAATTCTTAGGATACACATTAGCAGAATGTTGTTTGCAAACCCTGTTCCTGTATAGTGAATATTTTGTCTTCACTTTCTTATGCTTATGTACATACATATGTTATCTAATTCTTATTTTACAGACTAAAAGAAAACTAAAGTAGATCCAGAGCAGAAAAGCACAATTTTCTGCATAGCTAATATTTTTTTTTCTTTAGGATGTAGTATTCAGAACTGAATGCATGATTGAATTAATGAACGAATAAACAAATATTCAAAGCTTAGCATGATGCTTACAAGCCCGCATTGCAGGGACCATATACATAATTCCACTGAAGGAAGGGACCTGCACAGATTTATCACATGCAACATCGTTAAACGCAACTTAAAAGTGAAGCCTGACACTCAAAATCATATTTTTATTATCCCGTGCTTTGGATTGAAAAAAAAAGAAAAAAAAAAAAAGTGACCTTGATACATACTGTTATTCCAAAGATTTTTCTAAAACTAAATGAGTTGCTTTAGATTCCCTAATGGCTAGGAGAGGTGTTGCCTAAGCAACTTTCTTGATTCTGTCAGCAAAGATTTGCTGCCATGTCAGAACTGGAGGCAAAATTGCCCTAGGGATGCTTCATGAAATAGCCCCTTGGGATGAAGGATAGAATAAGTCTTCAAAGAATCAACATCTATATCTTGAGGTTTATATGGAATGGGAACACCAAATTTAGAATACAAGAATGAGGATTCCAAAGAGAATGACAAAGAGAAATGGCTTAGCAGTTCCTTTGCAGTCTGCAGTTCTTGTTTTATTGTATCATATGCAGTAATATCAGATGATTACTCAATTACGCTACAGACACACAACTTAGGTGACAAAACTACTAATCATAGATAGTTATATATAGGTATAGTTATAGTTATATATAGATATAGTTATATATAGTTATAGATAGTTATCATGCCTAAAATATAGTATATTGGTGACCAGTAACAATGAAAATAAACTGTGATTCTAACTTGAATGCTGTGCATAAGATATTGATAGAAATAACCTATAATACATTCCAGAATAAAGTAATGCATTTTACTATCAGAAACAATCAGAATAATTTTGGGAACTTGGATGCATGGTATAATTAAGACATTGACATTTCTTCCTATTCTCCTTAAGTTTTTAATGCATTAAAAGCTTACATTCTAACAAAGCTAAGGACAGATTGTGGTGGTCACTGAGATCAGGTGTGGCAAACAGGCTTTGAAGATTTATTTTTGAAAGAAACAGCAGCCTATCAGCAGAATATTTTTAATGACAGACTGTGTATGCCTGATTTCCATTTCCAGCATAAACCCGTACAGGAACAAGGGCAGCATGCATTTCTGGGCTTTGGATACTTTCTGCCACTTGGGCTAGACAACAAGGGTTCATCATCATGATGCTTCAGGGAAGTGATGTGCCACAGGAGCCGCAGTGTGCTACCCCGTCTGGTCTCCACTCTGCTAAGCTTCAGGTATAAGAGTGCTCTTTACTTCCATTTTTCCATTTCTTAAGCTTTTCTCTGGGATTTAGAAAATGAAAAGGTTGTTGCTTAATTTGTTTTGTCAGTGTGACTTTTGGATTTAGATGTCCAAAGCTGATTAGGGGATTAAGCTGCAAAACTGTCATTAATGTTAAACACTTTTTTGATAGTTCAAGAATTAAAGCATGAGTCTTTGGGCTTTACAATTTAATGATTGTATTAATTTTATATATAATTACAAGATTCTCTAACAAGGAACATTTAGGGCCAACTGTTTTTCTGTTAGTTTTAAAAGAAGATTTTACTGGACAACTTGTGGAACAAGCCAAGGTATGCAAAGAAAGTAGAATGTGTCTCCAAAAAAAACCAAACAAATTATTCCAAGTTTCTGAATCTTAATAATACATATGTATGAGTATAGAATAAAACTCGACTTCATACAAATAAACAACTGAGTACGTCAGATGAGAATAACTTAGGATAGCTTTGAAAAAAATAAAGAACAGATAGAAAATTGTTTTTAATAAAATATTTTTTAAAGTCTTTGTATGTTAGTACAAATTGTAGTCCAAATGAAACCAGAAATATCTGCACCATTCATAATAAATCAGTATTTATTTTTTTCATTCTTACTCTGTTACACTGACCATTATTACAAATGTCAGACTAGAATCTATATTTCCATCATCCATACGAAAAATGCATCAAATAAACACTGAAAGATCTGGAGTCAGAGAACGCTTTTGTTCCTAAAGAACAAAAGAATAATTAACAACACCTATGCCTGGAATGTCTGACTTTTCATCTGACATGCTGTTCCTATTATTTCAATAGCATTTCGTATTATTTATCCCCAAGGCTGTCATTGAATTTGAATGCAAAGATAGATCATTCAGTTTTGTTTTTCTGGTCATCGCTGCTGTGAGTTATTTGACTTGTGCTCTTCATATGTTTTGCATATATGCTAATTTCCTTTAGGTCACGTTAGCAAATTAGAGCACTTAATTATAAAGAACTCTATCTGAATTTCATTTCTCCTTTTCACTTTCAAATTCAGTGATGTTGAAATAGTACATGAGACAACACTTCAACATAATTGCCATTTAGGAATGTCAACTTATCATTGGCAGTTTATGGAGTGTCATGTTATGTAGTAATTCATATCAAATATTACAGTGATCTTTTTATGTAGTGACCAGAATACATTACAAATATCAGGAAAGAAAATAATGTAAGTGCTTTGATATTATGGTTGAACCTTGAACATACATATGTTTTTAGGGAAAGTCAGTCTTTCATAGTATGGCATCCATTTCAATCTGTAGGAATATTGTATGGGTGTAAAAAATGAAACAGCTTAAATATCACGATAGGATTCTCAGATGGGAAGTAATCTCTGCTGTGTCTTTTTTACATACAAAGTAGAAAGTGTTGATATTGTTGGTATTCGTAATACACAACATAAATTAATATGGAGATTATCTTCAATGAAAACTTGTATTCATTAGTTGTGCTTTTGGATCAGTGTTCTACCAGCATATTTAAACTCATTTTATTGTTTAATTCTGATGTTATTTTTTTATTCCTGTGTCGTTGATCTACAGTTAGCTTCCTCAAATTATTACAATAGAAATTAACCCACATTTGCATAAAATAAAGTTTCTGAAATAAAAATATTGCCATTAGAGGCCATAAAACACATGCAATTACAAGTGCAGTTATTTAAATTTCTAGTACAATGGGGAAGCTTATATTAGTCTCTGGAAATCTCATATGAATTCTGTGAAGTATGTCTTCTCTAACTTTGATTTTCATTTTCCCAAATAGATATTAAACCTGGGTTTAAAATTAAGAAACATGTTTTTCATTAAACTGGAGGGAATTAAGTTAACAAAAAAGCAATTTTATGCATTAATCTGACATTTTGTTTCAGATGCCAACAAAAAAATTCTTTTTGTACTTTCTGATGTAAAAGATCTTTTTGTAGCCAGTACAACTGATAAAATAGTGGCTATTACACTGTATTATAATATAAAATAATAGAAGCAGAACCAAATTGAAAACCTAAGTCTGTAAGTGAAAGTTTTTGCCAGTAATTTCGTAGCAAGATATTATTTTCTGAAGGCGATATTGTTCATAAAACTCAAAACATTTATGCTTATTTTCTTAGTACTCTGAAAAAAAAAATAATAAAATAAAGCAGCATCAAATAGGAGGAAAAAACAAAAACAAAGAGTCCAGTATGAAACTTATTTATGATAAGTGTATTTACTCTTGTGCTCTTGTGGGATTACAATTGCAGGAACAAAAAATACCACTTGTAATTTGCTAATTCTAAATGTCCTGAAGATGTCCTGAAGTACTCAAGCTGGAAATGAACCTCAGAAGACTAGAAGCTCCTTCCTTGCTTGCCCAGGGAACCACCAACAACCTGGAATTCTGGAAATAGTGACAAAACATTCAGGTCAGTGTGTGATAGCTCTCTAATCTGCTAAACCCTACACACCACTGAGTACTTTCAGAGCTTGTACTTGAACTTTCAAGCCAGCCCACTCTGATGTTGCATTTCTGTCAGTGTTTTCCATCACCCTTAGTGGCCTCACATATGCATGCCATGCTTAACACAGGGTTTTTTTTGTGAGATTTTTCATGCAGAATCTTTTATTCTACCTCTGCGTTAATTATGCAGGAAAATTAACCAGGCAGGAGGGCTCTTCTCTGATGTTCAACTGTTAGTTAAGCTATATTTGAAACATTTCTTCATTTCCAGACTGGCACATGTGGCATAAAATTAGTTTTGTCATCTAATGGCCATGACAGGATAAATACTTACAGAGCTACCACCATCTGCAGATATGTTTTAAATGCAGTTGTAGTGTTTCATCTCCTTTTTTTGTTTCAAATCTGTGCAATAAAATATGTAGTTCTATGTATGCCTACTATATTCCCTATTCTGATCTATGTAACAGGCCAATTTTCTGTACATATGTTAGAAGTAGATCTTGTTTTTTTGCTTTCATTATAAAAAATACCATTCTAGTTTGCAACTTAAAATAAGTGTTGTCAGGGCAGAACAGTCTAGAGGTGTTTTTTAGTTTGGGTTTGGAATTTTTTTTTAAATCTAGAAATAAATTTAATCTCAACAGTAGAAGAATATCAGGCATTTATATATATATATATACATATATAACGATGCTCTATTTTGGTTGCATGAAAAATTCTCTGTAAGCTTTAAGTAACATTTTCAGATGTCTAATTGCACAGTTAGAATTGTGTCTCAATTTGAGAACATAAAATGAAAAATTCTATGTTTTTTGCATTTCCTTATTTTAATATTGAGGTATTTAAAACTCTAAATCAGATAAAAATAGTTGTCGCAAATAAAATAATTTTAATGTTTTCTTTCAGTCTGAGATTTTTACCATGATTGACAAAAAATATAAGTTAAGAAGGAATTTTATAGAATTACCCCTTAGCTGTAACACCTAGATATGTAGCTTTTCATAAAAACAAAATCCCCTGCCTCTTTACCTACTACAGTATGAGGCTGCAGTGTTGATTTTGTTATTTAGAATAGAGTTAATAACATGACATAATTGATGATGTCAGTGAGATATTAGTGATTACTACTTGTAACCTGATATACAATGCTGTCCTTAAGGATTTTTTATTTTGTATGTTTTCTCCAGAGGTAATATGTTAGAATCATTTTAGAAACAAGAATTTAACCTAAAAGATTTGGGAGTGTTTAAAAATTTTTTGATTTGACAAAATAAAATGGTCACTGCTTCTGCAAAACAGGTTCTAATGAAAAATAAAGATTAAAGAAAACATGAAGCTCGATTTAGATGCTCAGCATATCATTTTATTTTATTTTTTCAAGTTATTTTGGAAAAGAAAAGCAGTGGTTTTAAATGTAGTTTTCTGTACTTCATCAGCTTCTATAGTAAGTCATCACTCATATTATAAAGGGCCTGACAGATATTCACAATGTTCTTGTTACAGTATATTAAACTGGAACCTGATTCTCTTGAAGCTATACGGTGCTTTTCAGACTACATGAATTTCATGCGCTATGAAAATTGCTCACAGGAAGAATAAAAATCAAGGTTTTGGTACATATACTTGCAAGCTACACTGCTACCAATCCAGTTATGCATGATGACCATCTATCCTCCTTAAAAAGACCACTTGTGGTAACTTTGACTTGCTATGGGCATCACTGAAACCAACAATATCAGCTCCTAGTTGTGTGCTAACTACTGCTCACCTTTGTCAAATTATACATTCTGCAAACCACATTGGTATACCAGTCTTCCTAGGTCTCTTTCTTAAATTGCCATTATATTGTGCATCCCATTATTGCATCAGTCCTTCAGAGGAATGCAATGCAATCAAAATCTTTTTATTTTCCCTCTCAGTAGTCTCAATTGCCATGAGACTCTGTACTATTCTAGTACACAAAATATATCTAAGCTGCTTCTCTGTCCAGGGAGCTACATGACACAGCACAGCCTGCTTTCCCATGCCTCAGCTTAACTTTTCTCTCCCCATTCTTATCCAAGCAGGACAGCCTCATCCATGTTACCTCCAGAGAATAATGTGTTTTCTTCCTGTTCCCTGAAATGTTTTTGCCTATTGTCTGGGAGATTGCTAATTGGACCAAACTGAAGTGTTAGTGAGGATGTGCAAAAGTTAAACAGATATGAACCACTACAATACTAGACCCTAGACACAGAATTTTACATTCCATACTCTGCCTATCTTCCAGCAAGTTCCCTGGTTAGTTTGTTCTACTTCATGAACATTTCTATTTTCAATTTTTTTTTTTTAATTGTTTTGTTTGTTGACTTATTTTGCCCTCTTTTTCTTTTTTTTTTTTTTTTTTTTTTTTTGGTGGTTTTTTTTGTTTGTTTCCTCTAGGAAACTGTATATTTTCCAACCACCTTTTCATTCTCCCAACATCTGTTCTCCCTGTTCCATTCATTGTAATTCTTCAGAAATCCTGAGAAAAATATAACCTAACCTCCTTGTTTCTCTCCCCTGGTGTTTCTCTCATTCCTCTTCCAAACTTGTCAGAGTATTTTTTCATCCTCTGGGAGAAAAAGTATCTGCATTGACAAGCTGATTCCCAAAACTAAACTAGATGATAATAAGCAACAGATTGTGAAGGCATACAAGAAAGCAATTTGGAATGACTGAATCCTTTACTTTTGTAGAACATGATTAAGGTCTGTAATTGGTGGTTCATTTGAAATACCCTGAGGTAATATAGTATTGTACTCAAAATCCTCTTTATGGGCAAAGTAGAAGCATACCTTATATACAAATAAAGTGCAAAATACTATGTTAGTGTAAGAAAAGACTGTTGTCATTGTTAGCACACATCTAATTGTAACAGAAAAAGAACAGAGAATAATGTAGGGAAAATTGATACAAATGTACTTAGTTCTTGCCTTGATTCCTGGTTTTGTGCTCACCCATCCCTTACTCCCCTGCATAACATAACTGATGGTTTCTCTAACTCCCCTGCAAAACATGGCTGGTGGTTTCACTCTAGCTGAAAGTGTTGTGATGAGTTGTTAGTAGCTGTAGTCCTTCACTTAGAGGACCCTGTTCTTCATGCTGATGGCTTCTTCTTCTTCTAGGATCTTATTGGGGTCACTTTCAAACATCTGCTAACGTGCTCTTATACCTTTGTTTATTCTTCATTGATTTGCAGCTCTATACCACATCTGAATTCACTCCATACAATGCCTTTAATTGACCATTTGACTTGTTTATGGCTGTGGGGGTCTTCAATGTCGAGCTTGTGCCCCAACCCATGCCTGAACTCCTCTATTCTGTATCCTGTGTCTCCTTGAGTCCCATGCCTGTGTTTCTCCATGATGTGTCATATGCTCCTATCTCAATTTACGTAGAATAATTGTTTTTAATTCTACCTATCTCAAGCTTTACCTGTATCTCACAACGGTAAATAAAAGGAAAACAAACAAGACATAGATCAGAGACATTGCTGTTAGAGGTAAGCCAAGTAGAACAATGTGGCAGGCAGCTCAGAGGAGTTCAGATAGAGCAGACCTGACAAAGACTAGTCTTGAGGCCTTGCAATTTCAGCACAAAGTTTATGGCCTCATTACTAATAATAGCAATACTATATATGGTTGCAATTGCTTTATCAAATCAAGGTTTCTATATTAACAGTGAGTAATTCGTATTTAAGGGAGCAATACACAGTGTCAGAAAAAAATGAAGATTTTTCTATGATGTACTCACAAAGTATAAGATTTACACCAAAATTATCAATTTTTAGCTGTAGTGAGTGATTAATAGATGTAAAAATTTGTAAGCAATTAGTGATTAAACTGAAATGCTTTTGGTCACTGCATGGAACAGCTGACATAATGTGTGCTAATGGCGCAGAACCATCAGCAGACTTTGCAGTGACAAAGTTCACTTTGTTATTGTGACCACTTTCCTTTTGCCTTATCAAAAAAGTGCGCCATCAGGGAACTGTTTTGCTTTTGCCAAGACTTTAGTATTACAGTTAACTTTAGAAATACAAGTATCAAATACTGGATCTCACAGAATACCAGGGATACCTCATAATGTAACTTCTGTCCTAAAATTTTAGAAATATTTCAGAACTTAGGTTTTTATGCGCGAGTGTGTGGAGGGGGGTGGGGGGGGGTTCTTTGTTTTGTTTTCATTTCCTGTCCTTTATTTCTTTTTTTATGAAGGGCTAAATAAGTCCTTCTAACACAGTTGCCTGCATATCTTCTTTACTTACTGATCTGCAAGACACTTTGATTGAGGTTGACTGCATCCAAATGATGCAGTCTTTTGTCTCTGATCTTGCCTTCAGATCTGAGGACATTTCATATCATTGCCTTTATAGAACCATGTATGGACTGAGAGAAAGAGGTATAAAAACAACCTATCCTTTTCATTTATTTCTGTCAGCTCTGAATGCATGCATCCATCCACACAGTATGATCTTTTACCTTTTTTTTTTTTTTTTTTTTGTCAGTACACAGCATAGCAAGCAGCTGGAAAGTTTTATTTTCATCTTAGTGGATTTTGCATCAACTTGCAGATGCTTCTTAACTTCTCACGGGCTGTAATTCCTTATGTCATCTGTATTACTTCAGTGAGCCAAATAGGTATAATTTTCTTGTAAATTTTAGATGCCTTTAATAGATTATACAAAATTCACATAACTATTCACCATGCTTCTGAGTTGAAAGTGTGATTTTCTCTGTTATTATCTGTTATTATCCATGATTTCTTAAAAAAAAAAAAAAAAAAAAAGTCTACAATTTAAAAATAATAAAACTTGTAAAATTGACCAAATAACTTTATAACAAGAAAAGAACAACTTTGAAAACAGGAAGTACATTTTTATCTGAGAACTGGGGAATGTTCAGTGATTTTCAAAGTGAAGCTGTCTGTTCCAGTCAGTCAGTACTGCCACTTCTTATCTTCTTTCTCCCTCAACATACCACAAATCACTGTTCTCAGACCAAGTTCCTCCTCCAATTGTGCTTCCATGACTTGGTGCCATTAGAACATGGATTAAAAATGATGCATGATTTTTCCATCTGTGTAGAAAAGTGGAAAGCATAGAAAGCAGTGCTGGAAAAGAACACCTAGCAATGTCCTACTTTCCCTATTACCTTAAATGCAGTGGCAATTTCTCTCCGTTTCAGAGCACGATATTCAAAAACCCAGCAGCATGTTAAATACTACACTAGGTTTTAACTGACCATTCTGTGAAATGTAAGAAGCTCTGGTAAATATCTCTCAGGACTGTAATTTCAGTGTGTATGTTACAGACATTAATCATTTTGGATCTCTGTTAGTGTTGGAAATAACCATCTGTGAGTTAACCACCTTTCTGTTATAGTGTTGATGCAAGGTGCGATCAACAGTAAACTCATTTAAAACATCATAGTCTGCTTTTCACTCCAGTAGGTCACAAAATATTTATGTACATACTTCCAGTTCATGTGGAGGATAAACCTTAATGCATTTTCTAGGTTTCAGGCTTCTAGGAAGTGCTTCTTTTATGTCAGTACTGAATGGCAGATCTTGTTCATAATATGTGTGCGTACTTTCCTCTGTATTGTTCCAGTGTCAGAACATTCCCTCTATAGAGAAAAATGCTGAAGGAATAGTATTGCAGAACTTAAGTAATCCTTAAACACTGACTTATTCAAATATAAGTTACATCCAAAAATATTTTTGAAACTTGGAATGTAAATTGAACATTTATGAGAATTAGCCAAAAATATGTTACTTTTTTATGTACATTGTCAGGTTTAACAATGTGTATACAGCAAGACAAGAAAACACAATGGCAGCAATATTTGTTGTCATGTTCAATATTAAAAGTGCTGTCCAAAGTCTTTGCATTAAGCCTAAGGATAAAGTCATGCAGGCCTTCATCATATCAATACTATCTCATACCTCTTAGCACAGAATTATTAAATGTGAAGATAAAATGAAATTTATACTAAATCCCAATTCTGAGATGAGTTTCTCTAGTGCCAGTACATAGCAGATGAGAATTTATCCTCTGCCTCCAAAATGTTTCACGAGACACCCACTTTTCCTCCAGCTTTCCCTCTTTAATAACTTTCAAACACCCAGAGTAAAAGTTTCATCATTTTTTATCCCTACAGTTTCTTACTTCACCCTTTAAATTTTATCATTGTTCATATGCCACTGGTGATATTCGTGTCACAGTTTAAAAGCTGCTGAGTGTTCCTCAGGATTTAATGAGAGTTAATTTTGTCACTGTTGTCAGTTTTTGCACTGTTTCATGTGTACTGGTGTGCTTTTGTGTACATTTTCTGTTATCTTCTCAGAACCTCTGATTTCTGTGGGAACATTTCATGATCCAGCATTCATAGTGGTGCACAACTATAACAGGTCTTCTCTCTTTTATGGAATGGTCTATTCAGGGCAGCAAATACAAACTGCAGCCAAGTCCATGTCTTGCACAGCAACTGCCACCAGTATGTTATAAATGACATTGACATAAGCAGACTTACAACTGCATTCAGAGAAGAGCCCATGCTACTCCCCTAGAACAGATTAAAGCACACAAAATGTTGGAAGACTTAAATTACCTGCACCTTCCTAGTATTATTTCAATATTTACTTGTATTTTGATTTGAATGTAAAGTGAAGTACTAAATTTCTCAGGAAATGATAAGAGAATTTTGGACTGTTTGTAATTTCAGTGGAAATATTAGAATGATTAATGTACCTTATTTTTTAATACATAATTTATAAAAGCTCCATATATTTTTCTCATGGATCAAAGGATTCTAAATAACAAATACTTAAGATTTAGTTCTATTACTGTTCTATAGATTGATGCCTTAAAATATGAGTATAAGGCATTGGTTTGATATTTTCCATATCAGCAGTCTTAGATTTCCCTGTGCAATTCCAATTGACTGTTATATTCATAGAAATGTAGAGATAGAAAAGGCATATTAACTTGTGTGGTCAGTCCATCTTCCTGCCAGTATGTAGTTCTATTTTAGGGTGAGTTTTGCAAGCTAGTTTAAAATGATTCAAACAATAAGATTTCGACCACCACTGTGGAAACTAATAGAACTGCAGGCAAGTAATCTTCTCCTAATAACTCTTTCTCTTTTTCTAAGTTCTGTCCATTCTGCTGCTGCTTCTCCCTAAATCACTGGTGTATATATATAATTTATTCTTTTTATACTTTCTAAGTAGCTATAGACTTCAGTTGTTTCTTGGATAATCTGTCCAGTTTCATTCTTTTATTCTGACTTCATAAATCAGAAGTTACTGTTTCTGTGCTGGGTCTGTTACACTCAAGAACAAAACATATTTGAAATTTAAACTTTGTATGTTCTGCTTCCCAGCTGTGGTGGGCTGAGAGAAAATTTGTGGTCAGTTGCCATAAAACAGATTGTGGGAGATAATTTGGTAAGAAAAAGGCATCAGATTGCTTCTGCACACCCTTTTTGTAAAGAAGTTTCTATGCTAAGAATTTCTAAAAACTGTTGAGAAGAATATCACATTTCATCAGCTTCAAAATTTTGCTGGAAATCAATATTTAAAAATTGTGAACTTTTCTCTACTTCTGTTTATCACAGAATATTTAATGGGCAAGGCTGTTATAGTATTCATACTAATGCTGCAATGAAAAATTACAAAACTTTATAGTACTTCAGTTGTATTTTTACCTCTGACGTAATTATAAAGTTTTTTGGCTGAGAGGAAATTTGAATGTTTTGACAAATATGTAAATGCCAGAGAAATCCAAATTCATCTGATAGATCCTAGACTTCTATAACCATGTGAGATCCTAAGATCTAAAGATTTTTCTTCTGTGAATAATGGCGAATTGACTCTGTAAGCCAGTAATACCTGGTTTACTTGTTTTCTTTTATGGTCTGAGCAAAGTTTGTATAGAAAATGTGTATATATTTATACAGCTAAGAATCCAGCAGTCTTCCTCTGGAAATTCAGTGATTTCCCACTAGAGGAAGAAGTGCTGCTCTTACCTGAAGGTGGCCAGTATGAAAAACGAATACTAATTAAGCATGGGGATCATGTTGAGTGCAGAAAAATGATGGAAATAACATTAGATATTCCAAAATAAATATTTTTCTCAATATAAAACTTGCTACTCTCCACTGTGCAATAAACCTTATCATATTGAAGACATATATTTTAAGATTATTATTTCTTTTTAAGCGTGAAGGGAGGAAAGTGAGTGATAGTATGATATTACGCTGTCTAGAAGAGGAATTACTGCAAAAAAACACTTTCACAAAAAGTTTCAAAAGGAATTCTCTCTTTCGTAAAATAATGGTCCTTCAGCATGCTTTATGAGGATTACAGTGGCATTATGCTTATCTTGTATTATTCTTAGACATGACTTAAATTGACTTCTCTCATCACCTCCACTCTATTTCTCTCATGAGTTATTCTCCACCACTGCCTGTAAGTCCAGTGTCCTTCCAGAAGATTTTTGGAGCTTTCATAAAAGGGTAAAAGAATCATACTGTTTTTTTCCTAATCAAAACTAGTTACAGAAACTCAAAGAAACTATGGATTAAAGTTCACACATAAGAGAGGAGGAAATATCTAATGTCATCTTATCTAAGTCTTCATGATGTTATTAAAGTCTATTTGTACATTTGTTCAGATGAAAAAGATCCTGGTAATGTAAGATCTATCCTGTCAGAGTAAGGAAGCATGGGGTGGTGCTGAGCTGTTCTTTTGGGCAGAATGTGAATTCTTGGACAAAACCCAAAAACATCATAACAGGAGTCAGATGAGCTTGAGCAGCTCCTGACTAGAAATGGAAAACTAACGCAGAGTTCAAGGCAAAAGTTTTGTGGCATTACCCCATATTTCTCTAACAACTTCTGCTTACTTGTAGTGTTGTAACACCCAGTGGTTGCTGCTGTGCCGTCACACCAATCTAAACAGACTAATGGATGATAATCACTCAGGTTTCAAGCTGATTGTTGCATATTACAATCATCCTTCAAATGCACCTTTAATTTAAGAACTGGAAATGAATCCAGAAGTATGAGGGAAACAACATGTGCCAGTAACATGGAAAACAAAAGACAAAGAAAACATGCAAGGTGAAGACATACACAATTGAAGCACAATATTGGTGTGTTCCAGTAATTTGTTAATAATCTTCTGCCAGTGTGCTACTGTCAATCTGAAGCTCCTGTGTCTCTATTTTCCAAATACCAAATGCACGTCCAGTCAGGGATTAAACAGTAAAAATGAAATATTAAAGAATAATACTAGCAGTATGTCTGCCTAAGAGGTAATGTGAAACAGTGTGCAAGTGAAACTAATGTTAAAAGAAGCAAAAATGATGGATAGGGGAAACTATCTTTCATCCAGAAGGGCAATGTGGCAATTTCTATGTGATTCACAGAAATGAGGACTCAGATTCATACATTTATGATATGAAATTTCACCGCAGATTGCTCTGAATAGCTTAATATATAATTTGTATTATCCTGAAGCTCCAAAATCTAGTGTGGAGAGGAAAAACAAAGCAAACTGAACTTGGGCTGAAGAAAAGTATACCTTTCTTGCCAAATTGTCAGCAACATCTTTCTGCTCGTGATGTACTTTTGCCCCTCTACTCATTACCACTAGCTAAACTTGGTGCTTCTTCCTTTCTCAACCTGGTTCGTGCTACAAGTGTTTCTAGTAATTATAATTTATTATTTATTTATAATTGATAATAGCTAATCCTTCTCATCCACTGTCTTTTTAATTAATCCATATATTAGTTTCTTATAAAGATGAACTGCACTATTTTAGTAAAACTTAGAGACCAAATCGGTAGTACTGTAGGTGTGTATATTGTAATCTTATAATAAATAGTACAGTACAGTGATATTAGGGTTGTGTTTCCCTCTTATTTTCTTTTTCTAATTAAGGTGAAACATCTGTTTTAAGACATATGATTGCGAGATTAGTTTAGGTGTATAAAGTCTTTCTTCTGGGAGAAAATCCAAGGGAAAATGAAGATAAAGAGATGTAAATTTGCACAATATTTTGCACATTACTCTGAACAGAATTATTACCTAACTGTTTATTTTTCAAGGATGATAATTGTAAAGATAAGACTTGGAATTATCATTCACTTAAATATACCTTTTCCTTTCAAAATGATAAATTGTTTTGAATGTTTCAATGTTTTTCTTCAAAATGCTGAATTTGCCAGTGGTTAGATAATGAAGATGAAAGGCTACATCCTCATGAAAAATGAGATGCTTATTGGATACAAAGATAGAGCATATCAATTTTTATGCCTTTACAAAATGGCTTAGCATGCATTTAAACGTAAGCATATCAAAAGGACAGGAATGTGTCTTCCTTATCTTGTGTGTTATTCAAATATAATACATGAAAAAGTTCAAGCAATTAATTAGGAGGACATACTTTTACGTCAGAAAACTGTGATTTTTCACATCAGTGAGTCTATCCACACGTCTCAAGCTAGTAAAAATTATTTTTATCAATAAGGTTCTTTTTTTTTCCTAGCAAAATATATATTTTAATAATTCAGAATATTTATTTATCAATTTATTTTACTAGCAAAAACACGTAGAATCATAGAATCATGGAATCACAAGGTTGGAAACGACCTATAAGATCATTCAGTCCAACCGTCTCCTCATCACCATTGCCACCACTAGTACTAAACCATATCACACAGCACATCATCGAGACTCCTCTTGAACACTGCCAGGGCGGCGACTCCACCACCTCTCCGGGCAGCCATTCCAGTGCCTGACCACTCACTGAGAGAAAAAGTTTTTCCTCATGTCTAACCTAAGCCTCCTCTGATACAACTTGCGGCCATTTCCCCGGTTCCTGTTTGTTGCCTGGGAGGAGGCCAAACCTCTCTTCACCCCAACTTCCCTTCAGGAAGTTGTAGAGTGGAATGAGGTCTCTCCTGAGCCTCCTCTTCTCTCACTCCCAGGTGAGAAATACTAGAAAGTACTTGACAGTGGTGAACTTGACTATGGTAGAACTTGGACTATGGAAGATCTTGGAGCTTCTTCCTTTATCATATAGATACTAAGGAAGGACTTGTATCTGAAGCAACTGAGGAAACTTGGATAGATTCCACATCTGACTTAAGGATGTATGAAATAAGCAGACAGCTGAACAAACCTGCTGGAGGAAAAAAAAAAAAAGGAAAAGCATCCATTTGTCAGTGATTTGTATTTTTAGGGAACAGGAATATTTCACAGAAATAATGAAGCTTAGAAAAAAAGTAGTTTATGAATTATTATGTATTTCAGTTGGTTTCTTATTTTTAGAATTTCTCACAGTGAGGCTGCACTTCCTGTGCCAATACTCTGTTATTGATCAGAGCTACTAGGAGGAAAGGATTACATTCTGATGACAGCAAAACAACTTACATAAGAATACTGCAAGCATTGTGTTCAACTCCAAAAGGTCTGATGGGTAAAGAACTAAATTCAAGTTTCTGTGTCTGCCACTAAAACGCTGGGGAAAACAACACAAAAACATTCAAGCTTTTTTTTTTTTCTGATCATGCAATCTGTCATCACTATAAGCACTGCTGTCTGCTCTGCTGTTTTCCAGTGCCAGTGCTGTGCTCAGTTGCCATCTGCTAGTCTTCACTAATTGCTACCCAGTTTATACTTCTAGTCACTCATTTTTCTTTTGGGCAACTATAAGTTAAGATTGGCTGATGTATATGAAATACTCCAATTTTTAAAACACTTCATCATGCAAAACTGAATATTATTGAGTTTAGGCTCTTAAAATTACGTTTATATTTTGATGATTCACAGTATGTGAAAGAAAGACTATAAGATTACTATAATTTTAAGACACATTTACATACTGGATGTTTATATTGCAAAGAACAGACTTGAGCTCCAAGCTCTTACTGTATGCTTGTATGTGTTACATCTGCTTCCCTGAACATGCAACTGGGTTCCCCTTAGTTAGTCTAGGAAACCCTCAAAGGCCACCACTATGTTCCTGGCTGCTTCCCTTATCCTGCAAGAACAGTCATGGCGTGAATTTTCTGAAGGAATTAATTTTTGTGTTGAAGAGTTGTTGATGCTTCAATTCCAGATTAGGCCAATATCCCTTTAGGAATTACTGCCAATTGGTAGAAGGATGAAAAAGCCTATGGATTTTGTTCACTTATCCTAAAAGCCATACAAACCCCTGGCAGTTCATCTGCCAAGTACTCTAAATTTCAGAATCTGTGCCATGATTACCCAGGAGGATTTTCTGTTTCAATAGTGCATGTGAATTTGACAGTTTGAGAGCAGACAAAGTAAGTAGTTTCCTGGTCATTTGTCTCTACTCTTCATACCCAGCAGTTTCCAATGAGAATGTTTTAATATCCTGTGTAAAATTTGGGCTGCCCAGGGGGGTTGTGGAGTCTTCTTCTCTGGAGATGTTCAAGTCTCGCCTGGACTCCTACCTGTGCGACCTGGTTTAGGCAACCAGCTTTCGCAGGGGGGTTGGTCTCGATGATCTCTAGAGGTCCCTTCCAACCCCTACAATTCTCTGATTCTATGATTCTGTGATTTCAATTTGCTTTTCAGTAGCTTATAGCCAAGAGCACACTTTTTATATTTCTTCTGTGTAAGAGGCAGAACAAGATGTTTGTATGCTTGATCAGGATTGTTCTGCTTGCAATAAACCCAGTTTCAGTATGCTAATCCAAAGCCTCTAAACTAGCAATTGAACTTTTTACATAACCATCTTCTTCATTTCTATGCATGAGTTGTATAATGCTATTTTATTTAAACTAGAATCAAATTACGCTTACACTTTCCAGTAAACTGTCTTTGCTTAAAATGACCTAAAATCTATCCAGCCAGAAGTTAGACAGCCAGTTACAGAGCTCAGAACCTCCAGGGTGAGGGAGTTCTTTCCCATCTGTACTTTCTTTGTCAAAAGGCCATGGAAATGTATGACACTTTCTTGTTCTTTGTTTCCATGGGCTTTTTATCTTCTGTGCACAAAGATAGGAACCTGCCCAGTTCACCTCCAAAAAGGACTTGCTTCTGACCAAAGCTAAGTTGGTGAGTGATGCTTCTTGTACCTCTGTGCGTTTGTATTTAAGAAAGGGTAAAAAGTGCAATCATCTGTCCTAGAGGACTAAGAAAATGTGAAATACACATGCAGACACCGAGGTCAGTGCAGAAGGAGAGCAGGAGGTGCTTTTATAGTTACTAGTGTATGATGGACTCTTAACAAAAAAACACCAAAAAAATGACCTGTTACTGAGACTTTTGGCACATTTTTGCCATTTTAGTTTTGAAGAAGAATGTTTTATTTCATTATTAGACAGCTGTTCCTATCTTGAGAGTCAGTAGCTCACTGAGTTTGATTGCACAAATAACATTTATCTGCTCCTTGTTAAATTTGTTTGCCTGATACTCAGACATATTGATTTGTCTAAATCTTTTGTCGCCAAGAAGTTATAAGTCCTTTCTTTTTCCTTTCTTCCTTTTCCTTCCTTCCACGCAGTTTTGAATTGGTACTTTCTCTAAATGTCATTCAATCTTTAACAATTTATTTTTCTGATATATTTACTTTCAAAAGAATGAGTTTCCTTTTTTTCTTACCTCTTAATTTTCTTCTCTCAGGTTGGAAGCTTCACAGATGCATCTAATTGCTGCCTCAGTTACTGCCCTTAAAAGCCTAATTTTTGTTTCTGAGATGACTTCTACTTTTTTTTTTTTTCTTTTTCTTTTTCTTTTCTTTTTTTTTTTATTTCTATGCCACGGCTATTCTTGTCATGTCTAACCTCTTTCTAAAATTTGCTCCTGTCTAGGTCAAAGTCTGAACACAGATACAAAGCCGTTCAGCTTGCTCAAGCTTTTCCCTTCCGTAATCACCTCAGCAATTTTCCTGCAATAAATCTTTTTGGTCTCTGAATGTATGATTGCATTCTCAGCCCAATAAAGCTCATGTCTTATCTTAGTGTAATGGAAATCCTGTCTCAAGCATTGTCAAGAATACCCAATCGTGTTCCATCAAATCTTAATTGGCTTGGTGAAACTTAAAATTAAATATTGATGAATGGCCCAATTGCTGAACAAAGTTGCTCATAATCCTTGTGCTTTTCACTTGTTCTCTATCTCGTCAACTGGTGTTTCCTACTGAATTTCTTTTTTTAATATATGATGCTACACGTATATAAAAGTGAATAAAAATTAAATGACTAATGCTATCAAAACTTTGTTTAGCTGCTGTTAGTAAAAATAATCATTTATTTTCACTATTTTCTCCAGAAAAAAATAATTCTACTTTTCAGACAAGACATTTGAACATAGTTCCAGTAAATTGCGGTGCTCCCCTTGGCCTTTTCTTTGCTTCTTTCCCTCCGTTTTCCTTACCACCTCCTCCCTCTCTTTCTCCATTATTGCCAATACACTGGAAAATTATTATTATAGTCTATGATATTGCAAGTCTGTTTAGTCAAGATATTTCACCTTCTGAATTGTTGTGCACAAAAATATTTACACTGCTGCATGTTCCAAAAAGTAACCACAGAAAACATTATGTCAGGTGGGGAAATCACAGTAATTTGTTGTACAACAGAACTTGTCAAACTCCCTGATGCACTTCAGTTGGTGAAAAAAAGTGATTTATGGATAGAGGAAATTGATTATTAAATATTCTCATTGTATGTCCTTGGGCAATACAAGTCTTAGCCAGCTGAAGATTTAATCTATACTTACTCAAAAACAGAATAAGACTATTAGCTAGTTTAGCCTACAAGATTTCCTGTGAAATTCAGAGTGCTGTTTCCTCTCTTCCATGGTCCCTAAGCAGTACTTCGTAGAATTTTAACTGGCAGTGACTTCTTTTAACCTCTTCACATCTTTGAGAATTCCCTTTATTGCTACTTATTTTTGCTAAGAATAAAATCAATATTCCTTTAAAAATCTTTATTTTATATATTAATTGTTTACTTCCCAAGCAAGTGAAAATCAAACATTGCTTTCTTAAGTAATGCAGGATCCAAAACTTTATAGCAGAGATTTTAGGGGAGGTTTCTTTGACAGAGACAATAAGAATAAATCCACAAATAAGTAGTTTCAAAAAAAACTCAACATAATACATTAACATAATAAATTGAGCAACATAAATACAATTGAGCAACATAATAAATTGAGTCAAGCAAGGTCTTGAAAAAGCCTTAAAGAATTTCTTGCTCAATGTATGAAGATATTATTTAAAAAAGCCTTTGTCATATACATGTGTGTGAGGTATCAAGAAAGGAACCTCTAGCTCAAGGTTAATTTTTTGTCTGAGTGGATCTCGGATAATCTAATTTGTATGCTAAAAAACGGTAACAAAAGTACATACAAATAAAAGCCTTGTGAAAAAACAAAACAAATCAAAACTTACCTTCTTCTAGGTGTAATATGTAAGCAATACGAGAAAACTGATTTTGCTAATAAATATATGTGATTTAATGCTTCAAGGAAAAAAAAGGAACAAAAAGAAAAAAACATATATTCTCAAACTTAATAGCTTTTTTATTCCAATAGCTTTATGTTCTATTACAAAATTAATCCATAACTTTAGTGCTCAGTGACAAAAAGTAGTGCAGAAATGTTGTTATTTCCATTTTTTTTCACTGCTTTGCAAAAATTTAACATGTTTTTTAAGATTTTCAGAAAATCTATGAGGAGCTTGAAAGCCATGTAGAATTAATACAGGTGCATTATTGTGGGAAGAATGGTGGCCCCATAATGGTGGACTGGAATTCCACTGCCTTAACAGGCACAAGTTGTCATGGGGATAGCCAAGGCTGTCTGAAAGTGGTTCATTTTATAGAATCATAGAATCATAGAATCACTAAGGTTGGAAAAGACCTAAAAGATCACCCAGTCCAACCGTTCACCTATTCCCAATAGCTCCTACTAAACCATGTCCCTCAACGCAACATCCAGTCTTTCCTTGAACACCCCCAGGGTCGGTGATTCCACCACCTCCCTGGGCAGTCCATTCCAGTGCCTGACCACCCTTTCTGAAAAGTAATACTTCCTCATGTCCAGCCTGAATTTCCCCTGGCGTAGCTTGAAACCATTCCCCCTGGTCCTATCACTAATGACACGAGAGAAGAGGCCGACCCCCAGCTCACTACAACCTCCCTTCAGGAAGTTATAGAGAGCAATAAGGTCTCCCCTGAGCCTCCTCTTCTCCAGGCTGAACATTCCCAGCTCCTTCAGCCTCTCCTCATATGGCCTGTGCTCCAGACCCCTCACCAGCTTCGTTGCCCTTCTTTGAACACGCTCCAGGGCCTCAATATCTTTCTTGCAGTGAGGGGCCCAAAACTGGACACAGTACTCGAGGTGCGGCCTGACGAGTGCTGAATATAGGGGAACAATCACCTCTCTGTTCCTGCTTGCAACACTGTTTCTGATGCAAGCCAGGATGCCATTGGCCTTCTTGGCCACCTGGGCACACTGTCGGCTCATGTTCAGCCGAGCATCAATCAATACCCCCAGGTCCATTTCCTCTACGCAGTCCTCCAGCCACACCGCCCCAAGCCTGTAGCGTCGCCTGGGGTTGTTGTGGCCGAAGTGCAGGACCCGGCATTTGGCCTTGTTGAAACTCATCCCATTGGCTCCAGCCCAGCTCTCCAGCCTGTCCAGATCCCTCTGTAGGGCGTCGCTACCCCCAGGCAGATCCACACTTCCAGCCAATTTGGTGTCATCTGCGAATTTACTGAGGGTGCACTCGATGCCCTCATCGAGGTCATCTATAAAGATATTGAAGAGGACAGGCCCCAGCACCGACCCCTGCGGAACACCACTCACGACCGGTCGCCAGCTGGATTTGACTCCATTCACCACCACTCTCTGCGCCCGGCCCTCCAGCCAGCTCCTTACCCAGCCAAGAGTGTACCCATCCAAGCCTCTGACTGCCAGCTTCTGCAGGAAATTTTACTTACAAGCAATGCTACTTTGCTGCAAAGATTGTTAGTATTTCCCTTTATTTCCCCACCATTGTTGTTGGTTTTAAACTGTTGTGATGGCTGCCCATTAGGCATCAAGGAAAGCTGTATGAAAATTGTTTTCGTCAAACCGCTGTCACTTTCACAGTACACTCTCAGAAGGATGCAAGCTCAAGACTTTGACAAATATATTTGTTGTGACCAAAAATGCACTTTATATTTTGTAAGCAGTGAAATATCACACAAAAGACACCAGAGATTGAAGGCTTAATTTCAAACCTAAAATTTAATGTTCAATAGGTAAATCTCAAGAAAGAAAATGCTGGAAGGAGACACAGGATGGAAAGAAGTAGCAGGTAGAGCTCACCTCTAATTGTTCACTTGTTTTACAAGTTCAATTTGTATTTTGCTGACTCTCCAGAGTGTTGTGCAGCAGTATCTGAAGACAATATTGATATTATTTAAACTCTGTTTAGACTAGTTGTACTGTATATTTACATTCAGCTATTGTTGTGCATGTTTTGACAAAGATGTGGAATAGTAATGAATAGCATTATATTATGAAGACTTGGATAATCAATGGCTGTATTTGAATGACCTGGAGTGAACAGATCAATCTCTGAGTGAAATAGTTCACAACAAATCCAATAAAAGAGATGAAATCGTTTTTCTCTATCCTAATCAGAGAAAGAGAATTCTCAGTTTACAAAAAGTTTGTTCTCTATGGCACCAAAATTTCAGTTGGGAATGAAAAAGTGTCATAACAAGTGTTGTTGTTTTCTTTCTTTCTTTGTTTATTTTTAAGTTTAATGGCCATGGGGAAATTCTTTTCTGAGATATGAAAAATTAAAATGGTATTTTTAAAAATATATTTATTTTTATTTTTATTTTTTAATATATATAAAAGAATATTTCTTGTGGCCTGTGACAGTTTGCTCTATGTTTTGTAGCTGCAGTGAAACTAGTTTTTCTACTCAAAGCACAGAATTTGAGAGAATAGGTCAATATAATAGGGAATTCAAAAGAAAAAGTGTGTTGAAAAATGCTCTTTCTTATAAAGACTGCAGGGTTTTAGGAGGACTTTTTGAAAGTTTGGAAAGTAAACAGAAGAGGAGAAGAATGTAAAGCACAGGAGCTACAGGGCACACTGGGAGGCACCAGTGAAAGAAACTGGAAATAGATAAATAAATACACATGTAAAAAAAAATGCGCAGAAAGAATGAGATGGAGAATGAGGTAGAAATCTGTGGAACAATAACAGTGACAAGAAAGTGAATGTGGGTAACCAGGGAGGATGAAGAGCAACAGGGGAGGAAAAACAAGTAAGAGATAAAGAAGAGGAAGAAACAGAAGGAGAGGAAAATGAAACCTGAGTGAGCAAGTGAAGAAAGGAAAAAAAATTCAGAAAAAAATCGATTGCTGGAAGGGAGAAGATACTGAGATACAACAGTGATATAAAAGCTGTAGAAATTATTGTGTAGGTTATATAAGAAAATAAGAGAAGTAAAGTAAGATAAGCTCAAGGGGAAAGGATGAGAGATCAGAAGGAAAGAGAAAATAAAGCAATTAGGACAAGAGAATTTACACTGAGTTGCAAAGGCCAAGAAGATGGACTAGGTATACATCAGCAGAGTCAATCAAATCTGAGGTACCTTATTATTTATGATGGTAATTAATGGTTAATGATTCTTGGCTTGAGCACTGCGAATAACTGCTTTTGTGTTTGAGCTATGAAACTGAAAAGCACAGGGGAAAGAATCAGTTTATTTCATACTTAACTTGCTTTAAAAAAATGAGAGCTCTCAACAGTGGAAGGAACCTGAATCTGTATGCAATGCAAGATGTATTTTTTTCCAACTATTTTATGTTTTGTTTTTTTTTTTTACTATTTCCTATGATGGCACTAGCTGTTCCTTGGACTAAGATCCCTGTGGATTCACTCTCTCATAGGTAGATCCTACGATTTCCTAATCAGAATTATTTTTTCTCTCTGATACAGCAAAACCCTACACAAAGAAGATATTGACAACATCCCATCTGCAGCACGTAC
Source organism: Tetrao urogallus (assembly GCF_951394365.1). Taxonomy (NCBI): domain Eukaryota; kingdom Metazoa; phylum Chordata; class Aves; order Galliformes; family Phasianidae; genus Tetrao; species Tetrao urogallus. The sequence goes on along the minus strand of NC_136815.1, from coordinate 42,857,667 downwards.
TAGAAGGATAAATTCAGGGAAGAATCACACTTTTTGGTTGTCTAACTGCAGAGCTAAAGAGTTATTCCTTTTAGAATGAAGGGTTTATGCCTATGCTGAGAGATGAAGAAAGGTTTTCAGGCTCCTAGAACTCAACACTTGCCCACCATCACATCTTTGTGCAGTCTCAGGATGAGATCTGGGAATGGCATGATCATTCTGTCACAAAATCACAGAATGGCCTGGGTTGGAAAGCACCTCAACGATCATGAATCTCCAACCTCCTGCCACATGCAGGGCTACCAACCTTCCCATTCAATACTACACCAGGCTGTCCAGGGCCCCATCCAGTCTGGCCTTGAACACCTCCAGGGAGATGGCATCCACAATTCCTCTGGGCAGCCTGTTCCAGCACCTCACCACTCTCATAGTAAAGAACTTCCTCCTGACAGTCAACCTAAATTTTCCCTCCTTCAACTTAAAACCGTTTCCCCTTGTCCTGCTATTACCTACCCTTTCAAAGAGTTGTCTCTCCTGTTTATAGGCTCCCTTTAGGTATTGAAAGGCTGCAATGTGGTTACCCCATAACCATCTTTTCTCCAAGCTGAACAAACTCAGCTTCCTCATCGGGTCTTTGTAGGGGAAGTGCTCCACCCATCTTTGTGGCCCTCCTCTGGACCCTCTCCAACAGCACCCTGTCCTTCTTGTATTACGGGCTCCAGACCTGGACACAGTTCTCCAGATGGGGCCTCACAAGAACAGAGTAGAGGGGCACAGTCACCTCCCTGTCCTTGCTGCCCAGCCCTCTTCCGATGAAGCCCAGGATACCATTAGTTTTCTGAGCTGCAAGAGCACACTGCTAGCTCATGTTGAGTTTTTTATCCAAGACTCCCAGGTCCTCTCTCAAGGAACCCTCCTTCCGCTGTCTGTATGTATGCATGGGATTCCTCTGGCCCAAGTGCAAAACCTTGCACTTTGCTCATTAGAGCACTTCATTAGATTCACCTAGGCCCAGCTTTCAAATCTGTTGAGATCCCACTGAATGGCATCCCTTTCTTCCACTGTGTCAACTGCACCACTCAGCTTGGTGTCATCAGCAAGCTTGCTGAGGGTCCACTCAATTCTGATAAAGATATTAAAGAGCACTGGTCCCAAGACAGACCCCTGGGGGACACCACTCATTATCATCCTCCAGCTGGACATAGAACCATTAATCACCACCCTCTGTCTGTGGCCTTTAAACCAATTCCTTATCCATCAGGTGGTTCACCCATCAAATCCACATCCCTCCAATTTGGAGATAAGGATGTGGTAGGGGACATCAAAGGACTTGCTCAAGTTCAGGTAAATGATATTGGTCACCTTCTCTTTGTCCACCAATGCTGTCACTCCATCATAGAAGGAAAGTCATGTGGACAGAAAGGTACAGGAGTTGAAAAATCATTTCATTTCAGCAGACCAAGAGGATCCTCAAAGATGTCTTATCTCATAAAATGGTATGTAGCTTTAGAGCTTCTGGTGGACATGTCTTAATTGGCAAGAATATTTGAATACCTATGAAGGCAAGACTTTTTCCAGTCAACTTACAGGATTGTTGTGAAAGGTCTTATTGGATGCCTTCAGGCAATTGTTTTCAGTCTGTATTTTTTACAGTCAAAATGAGTCTGTGTGAGTTCTTGCTTCTTGCACCTCTCTCTATTATTTTAATTTCTTCAAATCTGATTATCAAAATCAGCTTCCATGTAAACATTGCAAAAGAATCAGAAACAGAAAATGCTTCACCAAAATACAGGATTGTAGCTCAAACAGCATTAGAAAATATTGGTGTTTACAGAAATTACATCTCAGACTACCTGAAAAATTTAGGAGTGAATTCAACTGCAGAAATTGTAAGAATATAATATTATGGATTTATTATTTCTAAAATCAATCTTAGATGAAAAATAGTGAAAAGCAGGTATGATTCTTTTAGATCAATTGACTTGTGCCCATGAGAATATAATGTCAGCTGTCAAAATGTCAAGCTATTTGACTTCATGACAAATGAAGAGCGTGATAGCAGGAATAAACCAAGAAAAGAACATTGATTTGCGTGTTTTTGTCCTGTCCTCTAGTCAAACAGATGAAAATGTAAATGTCCTGCAGCTTGTTTGTTGCTGGAGTCATGCATTATGTAAGACGAAAAAGATAAGCATATTGGGAATTACATTTTTATTTGTGCATCTCATGTCATCACTGTAGTCACTGGATGGAAATATTGTCCCATGATTCATCACTATTGCCTAGGGCAATTCAGTATTTTATTGTTCATTTTTGTTTATTCTACAGGGGTGTCTGGGCCAACCAATGCAAGCAATACTTTGAAGCCCTTTATGATTCCTCTAACATTTTCTCATGTCTGTGCAAATAGACTTTTTTCCTTGAGTTGTGTAGAGCAAGTATAAGTGCTCAGAATTTGCTTTCTAAGTAAAGAAGAAAAAGTGTTGCAATCTTAGAGAAGTTTCTGAAAAATGCTTAAGGTACAATTGACCACAGTAAAGTTCTTGCACAAAGCATAATATGAACCACAAGTTTGATTAAAATTTTTCAAAGTGAACATTCCACAAAATGGCAATGTGCTGCCAAATTTGTAAAGAAGAGAGAGCAAATTTCAACAATCTCTTTCATCGAGCAAAAGGCTAGAAAGAATGAAATTTTAAGCTGAAATTGTATAAATAATGAATAACTAAAGGCATAGAAAATATGCAGGTTAGTACAGGGAAATCCAGTGAACATGCTAGAAGTATATGTAGGAGGAAACTGACAATATATGTGTATGCAGGAGAAAAAACTAACTTTAATGACTACTGTAATAGAGGAAATATGGTGAAAGGAAATATGGTAATGCAAAATATTTGCCTAAAATATATGCAAAATGCATAGGTGTTAATTATACTAAAATGATAAAATGATCTAAAATCAAAAAGTATTAAAAATGTGCAAAAGTTAAGGCCTTATGAAGATTTGCACAAGCATAATGATCAGAAAATCTTGAGAGAAAGTGAAAGGAAAATCGCAAAAAATCATATGGATATTTCTTTGAAAGAGATTATATCTTAGTCTGAGAATACACCAGACTGGAAAGAAGGAAAAAAATCTGAAGCTGATGACTTTTCTAGGTGAGAACATGATATATATATATATACTATATATATATAGTAACTAAGATGATGCAAAATATCATAGATAAAAATAAGGAAATAAATTTGAAAAAGAGAAGAGCTACAACAGGAAATTCTAGAATAAACGGCATTCTGGGGGATTGTACTGAAAAAAGGCACAAACAATATTGTGTTTGAACATGAGCTCATTTTAAGATCAGAAGAACAAATTGTAAGAGAAAACAAGATAATATGTTACTGGGAATGGACCTTAAATATAATCTCAAGTTGCAGTCTCTGACTAAAGTCCTGTCAGTGTTAACGAAAGGTTTCGCATACCTCCTTACATCAAATCAGGGACACGAGAGATAGCTGCCTGGAAAGTAAATGGGTAAAAGTAAAACTGGGGAGCAATTTTTAAGATGATGGATATTTGGGATTCTAATGTAACGGTAGTAGCTCTGCCTGTAAAAAATGCACTCTGAAAAGTGACCATTTTCAAAGGAAAGCAAGTACACATTCCACTTGTTTTCTCAATACTTATCTTCCATAAATAGATTTAACTTTCAGCAAAACCCTGGATGAGCAATTCCTGAATGTTTTCTATATTTTTGGCCCTTTAAGAATGGACTTGTGGGCCAGAATAATAAAATAGGAGACATTACTTTCAGAGCAGCCCTCATACATCACTTATACCTACACTGTGACCACTGGCTAAAGGCAGGAGAAAGGGTTGTGTGAGGCTCTATAAACATTTGGGGTCTCTCATATATTAAATTCTGGATTTGTTTATACCAGGTAGAGCCCTATGAGTTTAACTGTACTGTTCATCAGCTTACAGTATAAGTTAGCCTAAATATGGACCAAATGCTGTCCATGCTCCTACATGTTTCCTTTACAGTTTCAACAATTAGTATTTTTGCTTCTTTCAGATTAAAAAAAAAAATCCCAAATGAACAAACAAATAGAACAACAACAAAAAGAAAAAACATGAAAACTGCTATAGCTTACAGCTAAAGCCATAGTTTCCAAACTATTTAAGGAAGCTAAATATATTAAAGTTAAATGAAAAATATTCTGCTGGTACAGAACTGGATGATGGGGGTAAACACTCACCTCTTAGAAACCAGATATGGGATATGCTCCGAAAATAATGCCTCCTATTTTATTATGTTGGCCCACAACGTCAGAGTCAAATGTTGTCAGTAGAGGTTGAAACTTCCCACCAGTATTCCTCTGTTTTGCTGCAGTGTTTTGCTGCTGTGTGCCCCACAGAGAGAAAGTCTGACAAGTGTATATGAAGCATAGGTGTGGAACTGAATTCCTCCATGAGGAACAAATTGCATCCTTTGACATTCACTGATGCTTGCTGGATGTTTGTGTGGAAACCAAACAGTGGATGTAAGCACAGTGAGGTGGTGGGTGGTGCATTTCAGCACTGTGACAGTAGATCACCTCCAATGAAGCAGATTTTTATGAGCACGGCATGCAGGCTTTTGTTCCTGCTGGCCAAAATGCAGAGGTAGTGGTGGTGACTGTCTTGAAAAATAGTGTTTCATAGCTGATAATTTTATCAAATCGTGTTATTGTGCTTTTTTGTATCTGTTGTAGTTTCCACAGAAGTAAATAGCAGGCATTACTTTTGGAGCAACTTATATATTTATTCTTTCCGTTCTCTTTCAGCTAAGGTCAAGCATTTCAAAAGAAAGAGTTCAAATAGCTGAGACTGAATAAGTAACAAACCATGCATAATTAGAGTGCTCTGTTTTCAACAGTTCCTATATATTTGACACAAGTGAATATTTATGATATAAAACTACATTTTGTGTAGTGCAGCTTTACTGCTTGTCATACAGGTTTTCAGTATTTCACTTTACAGCATATATTTGCATTCAGAATTCATTATGCACACATCACAAACACTACACAATGGCTGAGTTTAAACAAGTCTGTTTCTGTACTTTTGGATCAGATACAGCTGGCAGACTAAAGTACAATGAAGGCAGCAAACCTCAGTGATATCTGAGCAGCAGATTCTGAAACCTACAGGCACTTCCAATTACAAGGTTTCCAAACAGTTCTTTAAGTTATACAGCTATTTTAGGGAGCTCATGTTTTTGCAAGTTTAATGAACAGTCTTGCAAAAAATGTCAATCATAAAGTAAGATCTGGGAAATTTTTCCTTTTCTTTTGCTAGGGGCAGTTCTTTTCAAAAAATCCAAAATTAAATAAACTGAATTCCCAACTTTTTTTTTTTTCTTTTACTTTTTTTTTAGCGTATTTTTTGTTACAAAAAATAATAATACAGAAAATAATTAAATTAAATTAAAAAAATATGATATATGCTTTCAAAAGCAATTAATGAGTAGGTCTGTTTTAAAGTCCTATATGAGAGAAATTGCTACTGAACTGTCCAAAACGTTTTTAGAGCTCCAAAGGAACAACCAAAATCATTTGACATTTTGAGAAGAGAGATGAGAATAAAATTGTGATTTCTTACTCCAATAGATTGCATTATTCTTCTCTTCCTGACACTTCCACTGAGAAATTATAATATGCACATTGCTGTTGAATGAGTTCAAGTCGAAGGTCAGCACTTAAATTCACCTTGAATTAATTCATTCTGTTCTGTCAAACAATTTCATTTTCTGCACTCTCCTCCTTCATGCTCTTCTAATGAGCAGTGCTCCAAGTCACAAAGCATAGCCACTCAAAAGACCAGTGCTAAAAAGCAGTAGTGGACATCAAAGGAAAATAAAAGACCAGTTAGTGGTCTGGGACTAAAAGTCTCAATTTCTTAACTTCCACTGAAATCCATATCAAAAATAAAGACAAAATGTCAAAATTGATGAGTTATTTTGCAACACAAGACTAACTGTTGTTATGATACCTAAGTGGGGCAGTCTGCTGTACAGGGAAAAACTCAGCAGCATATGACAACAGCAACAACTGGAAACTGTGGAAGAAAATGTTCATTCAGTTTATCTTCTCCAGGAAATTTTCTGAGCTCATTGAAAATGACATTAATCCAGTCTTGAAAATAATCACACTCTTCTGTGAAGTCCAAATTGAAGGATTTTTGTTTCTCTTTGCTTGGCACAGTCTGCTTTAAGAACTACATCCTCAGAGAAGCTTTTGTTCGCCATGGTAGCAGACATCAAAAAAACACATATGGATCATAAATGCCATTTTACAGCCACTTTTCTGCTAAAAGGGAGAAAAAATAGCAACAAAATATGTAAGTAATCACATCAGAGAATGATAGTATCTCCAATGTTTCTAGTACACCAAAAAAATTACACTTCAGTCCATAAAACACATCTCATATAATTGAAAATGGGCAATTAAAATATATCTATTTTTTCCCATGTACGGAATTTAGTGTGCTGTTTGAACGGATGTCATAAGGAAATCTGGCAGCTGCCCTCAACCTCTCTTCCTCTGAGAGCAAGTACAGGAAAGTTTCTGATGCAGAACAATGACAGGAATGTTCTTAATATATTAATGCAAAAGATATATTTGGTGAAGATATCACCCTTAAGAGAATCCTTAAGAAAGTTTATTGCACTGTTCTAGTGCTATGCAGATGGAAAGAAAAAGAAAGAATAAATTTTCTCTCTCCATTTTAAAATATGAAAAGCAAAACATTCCTGGCTGCTTAAATGAGTGAAATGATATAATTTAATTTAGAATGACAGTTAAAACCTCTGTATCTGGGATTTCATATTGTAAATTAAATTTTCCTACATAGCTTGGCAAATGTTAGATAAATAATGCATATTTACTTTATTTATGTGTTGACTATTGACTGTGATTCACAAATATGTCTCTTTGTGGAGGAGCCTTTTGCATAATATGTTGTGTGCAGCTTCTTAACTGAAGTGATCATTAACATTCAAGATTGTGGTATAGCCTAGACATCTTTCCTTACATAGCAATAGATTTGTATCTCAGGACATGTACAGAAGCTATTTTCAAACTTTGTATGAAGTGGAGTTGTTGGATGGATTTTACTACTAGATGAAAAACAACCAGATTATTCCTGTGATTTCAGGTGTAGAGCAGTGTTGAGCAAGGGAATTGAAAGGGTAGATAAAAAGAGTCACTATTACCATACATTTGAAAATATGATATTTATAATTTACTTTGAAGATTTTAGGCATTTTTTTCACAACTGATTAAATGCGATACACGACAAAAAAAAAAAAATTCTTTTTTTTAAACAAGTTGCAGATAACCCAACAACTTTTGTATGCTATTTATGTGTCAGTACTGAAAATATAGTATTGAAAGACCTTTTTGTTTATAGATAGATATAGAAGGACTAAAACCCATGTAGTACCTACGATAAGGTACCTTTTTATATTCTGGCTTTCATATTAGCACTTATACTAGCTCTAGTCTGGGTTGTATTACCTAATGTTTCCTTGGTGAACTCCTGCTTACTTGACTTCTTTTAGAATGTAATTTCACATTGACAGCCATGATTGTGAATGGAAATCATTCCCTAGAAGCCACTGGTCCCTGCGAGTTTGACTATTCAGACAAATTTTTTTTGTATGAGAGCATAGAATAAGTTTTTTTTGTTTAGTTTTATTGCCTTAGAAAGGTAATAACTAGAAAGAAACACATGCATACATTGAAACTTGGAAGTTGCTGGAGATCTTCTCTTCCTGATGTACTGGGAGGCTGAGAAGCAACCAGTCAGTTTCTTGTTCAGACCAAAGTGAAAGTGTTGTGTGTTGAATTTTTTGGAGAACAATAACAGCTTCTACAGCTCCCCAGACTTTCCCTGGGCCAGTGTTAGGATCTGAAAGAAGCCCATATTGTTCTTATGAGAAGAACAGTGTACTAACGTTGTCTTTAGATTTCTAAAATCTTCCTTTTAAAAGAGATAATCTATTTTTTATGCTTTAGAAGGAAGCACAGCAATTTGCAACATTTCTTGAATGCGGCCATTAAGTCCACAGCAGTGACATTCCTGTTATGACATTGCACACTGCCTCGAGGTTATAATGCTTAATTGGATGCACCTAAAAACTGTTTTAGTTGTAAAGCTTAAGTATTAGAATAACTAAGTCAGGATATTAACTTTTTATATTAATGTCAACAACCAGAAATAGAATATTGCTAAACACAGTTGTTAGTCTTAATAGTTGCTAATCATCTCAACCCTTTGCAAATAGTCTGGAAAGAGTAATATGATTCCCTTTTCTCTTCTTTCTCTTTTGCACTTAAACAATGAAGAGTTCTTGAATACAGCTAAGCTGAAATGTTCCTCCTGATAGGCATGTGGAGATTACTTATTTGATGATTTTTAGTGTGGGAGGTATTTGTATCTGGCAGTTTTAATACCACTTTCCAACCAATCCATCTACACTAAATGGATTCATGAAATTTCCAGGCAAAACTGAAAGACTTCCTGAGCAGAATTCAGAATCTCTTGGTGGATTAAATATATGTCCCACATATTTTATAGCATATTTTATATTTTTAGTGGAACCCTCTCTTTTCCTCTCCCTCTATCACACACATACACATACTCAGAAATACTCTTGAAAATACTCTTAAAAATATCAGATCACTTTCTGTGTATATGAATAATCTGTTTTATCAGTGAGAGAGATCATGTCATTTTTATTTTTATAAAATAATTTAATTTATAAACAGATAGTTTAAATTGAGTAAGCATGGTTCAGTTATTTTAGGCATGACAGAATCTGGCCCATCCCATGAGAATAAGTGTACCACAGAAGTGCTTATGTCATGTTCAAGGATGACCCTAATCAAAAGGTTGGACTTTTCTGAGATTTGCAAGGCAGATCTCCACTCTAATATTATTCTTCTTCCATATGCATGGAACTTCAAAGGATTATGTATGTAAGAAAGAGAAGAATATCTTAATCAAGATCAGCCATGCACATCTTGAGAGCAAAGTTTGCATTCAAATGAGGACTAGCTGAAAAATGAAATGTTCATTATTATTACCAGAATTCCGTGCAAAATTGAGAAAGTAATTTATGCTGTCAAGTTAAAAAGCAGAAAGAGACAAAGCAATTGAGAATGCATGAAAGGGAGCCCTCCTCTGTTAGCATAGAAGAGGACTAGACAACCCAGTAGACAACTGTGAGCTGAACGGTACCTTGTAAGCAAAGCCATAAACAAGGAGTAGTGTACATCCTGATAGACACATGCCTCTAGGTACAACTCTCAGAGATGTAATTGCTTCCTTATTGCTACTCTGTAACGGAGATAAATTATATTGGCCTGTACCTCTCACTCTTGATGAAGGTATGAGAGAAATCTGACCAGGTTAATTCAAGTGTGTTCCTGCTTAGTCACTGTAACAAAGTTAGTGGGCCATCCATCTATCTAAGGTGGGTGCATTATTGATGCTGACTTCCCTCAAAGATTGGCTAAAAAAGGCATGCCAGGAATGCAGCCCCTTAAAGGGTATAGAGTAGTTAAAATCTTCTGTCTGGTATTTAAATATCTAGTTTAATATATTCAGAATGAAAAAATATATTCAAAATGCAATTAGTAGTGTGCAATGGAGATGTATAGCTGTATTGTGGTAGTCGGGTCAGACCACAGTAAGATTAAAATAAACAAATCACAGTTAAAAAGAACAATTAAAAAGGAAAGAAAGAAAGAAAAGAAAGAAAAGAAAGAAAGAAAAGAAAGAAAAGAAAGAAAAGAAAGAAAAGAAAGAAAGAAAGAAAAGAAAGAAAGAAAGAAAGAAAGAAAGAAAGAAAGAAAGAAAGAAAGAAAGAAAGAAAGAAAGAAAGAAAGAAAGAAAGAAAGAAAGAAAGAAAGAAAGAAAGAAAGAAAGAAAGAAAGAAAGAAAGGAAGAAAGAAAGGAAGAAAGAAAGGAAGAAAGAAAGGAAGAAAGGAAGGAAGAAAGGAAGGAAGAAAGGAAGGAAGAAAGGAAGGAAGAAAGGAAGGAAGAAAGGAAGGAAGAAAGGAAGGAAGAAAGGAAGGAAGAAAGGAAGGAAGAAAGGAAGGAAGAAAGGAAGGAAGAAAGGAAGGAAGAAAGGAAGGAAGAAAGGAAGGAAGAAAGAAAGGAAGAAAGGAAGGAAGAAAGGAAGAAAGAAAGGAAGAAAGAAAGGAAGAAAGAAAGGAAGAAAGAAAGGAAGAAAGGAAGGAAGAAAGGAAGAAAGGAAGAAAGGAAGAAAGAAAGGAAGAAAGGAAGGAAGGAAGGAAGGAAGGAAGGAAGGAAGGAAGGAAGGAAGGAAGGAAGGAAGGAAGGAAGGAAGGAAGGAAGGAAGGAAGGAAGGAAGGAAGGAAGGAAGGAAGGAAGGAAGGAAGGAAGGAAGGAAGGAAGGAAGGAAGGAAGGAAGGAAGGAAGGAAGGAAGGAAGGAAGGAAGGAAGGAAGGAAGGAAGGAAGGAAGGAAGGAAGGAAGGAAGGAAGGAAGGAAGGAAGGAAGGAAAACATTAAGCCTGGTTCTTCAAACTATTAAAGTATTTAAGTCCCCTGGCCCTGTGTTCAGCTGCGTTCAGTTCAGTAGTTATTCCATACCAAGAGACCATCTGCTTAGCAAAATGTGATTAATCTCTCTTTTAAAAGCATAACAAAAATCTGTCTTTCTATACTGGCACTCCTAACATAAACAAGGGCATCCTGTGTCCTTTCTGCTCAGTCATGAGGAAGAAGAATGAATTATCCCTTCCTAAAATAATTTTTTCCAAGAGAGATTGAAGGCATGTGGGTATACCCCACTGATGTCCAAGAGAGCTTTGGAAAACAGAGGTCTCTCATTAGAGCCAAGAAGCAGGAGGTGTCACATTTAGTGCCATGGACGTGCATGAGGAGAGTGCATTCATACAGAGCGGCTTCAGAGCAGTTTGGGTTACACAAAGTTTTTGTGACAACCCATACCCAACGATGAAATAGAAAGTGACATCCTAAGGTAACAGGCATCATAAAGGAAAAAATATGCAGAGAAAGCAGCTGTTCTCCCACTGCTGTCTCATACTTCTTCTGCCAATCATAAACCTATCTTCCTGTTTTATTTCAGGAACACATTCATTTTATGTTAACCACATTAAATTATCTTATGTTAAGTAAACACAAGCATCTGGATGAACTGCAGAAAACACTAAAAAAATAAAAAATAAAGTCACTCAAACTTAAAATTGTTTGAAAAATTAGCAAGTCCAGTCTAAGACTCATTGAATGTGAATGTATGTAACCTGGTCATTCATCACTTTTCCAGATTTGTTAAAATTACTCTTTTATTTGATGTTTTATTTCATGTTGCCAGGACAACTGCCTTGAAAGTGCAGTGAGCAGTGTAATGTTACAGAAGACTTACAGTCTCTGTGCTTTTGTGTTCTAAATCCCTTCCCATTTTCTACTCAGTTTTTTTCTGGTGCTCTTGTCCTGAAAATAGACAAATAAATTTAATAATTTCCTTTCTTTATAGTTTCTAGTTAGACCCCAGGGCTGCTGGGACTAGGTGTTTTGCAGTGGTGGACACAGCTCAAATATTATATTATTAATTGTTCCACAGTACTAATTACAGATACGTAAGGGCAGGGAAAGGAGTAGTGGTTTCTTGGAACGGTCATGCACTTTCCTCAGTAGTACAGTGGATATCCTGCTAGTGTATCTGCTCTGTAAATGAACATCACTAACATCCATGAGAAACCTGCACTGACTAACTGTCCCAGACTACTTGCTGCAGTTTAGCTTATGAATATCAGACAGTGCATGTAGCTGATGCTGGAAAAAAAAAAAAAAAAAAAAAAAAAAAAAGCATATAAAACAAGACCAAGTTAATGACTTTAGTCCCATTAAAGATAGTAGTTTTTTATTGCAGTTATTTTATGTTTAAAAATGAATAAGGTCTTTAAAAATTTAGAGAGGGAGATTGGGGTTTTGAAGGAAAAGCATTTGTTTCTGCCTTAAAGTGCCACTGCGACTACTCACTAGATACTTCTGGAAGATTCAGGGCTGTACTGCACTGCTAATATTCTTGTGTGAAAGAAGTGTGTACTTAAGAGAGTATATCAGTCTCCAAGCCATCAATGTTCTTTGGCCTCTTTGCTGTGACTGTGAATTGTGGTGATAATATTTCTATTTGTGATACAAAACCCAACTGAGGGACAAGTCATGAGCTCATGCTATGTATCCAACACATACTTTTGTACTGCTCTGTTGAGAACTCAGAGAAGTCAGATAGTTTGTATCTTGATTCTGAATTAATTTCCTTTGAGAAACAGGAGTAGTCAAAGCATCCTATTTTTAGACAAGGCCTGAGACTGGTAAAGTAACATAAAGATGTTCTGGCCATTGTGAGCCACAGATTATGTTCTTTTCCTTTGTAATCATCAATTTCAGCTCTGCTGAGGACATATGAACTGTGGCTAAGGTTATAGAATTTTTGGTCTTGTATTTCAAATTTAGAGTGTAGAGGAAATATTTGTTCTTACCACAGCAGTGTGTTCTAGAGGATAATCCATTCACTGCTGATATGGGAAATAGAGTTTCTCATGTTTTTATTTCCTTCATTTGCGTGTGGATTCAACAGCATATCACAGATGATAGGAGATAAGGATGTACATCAACAGCATGCTGATCATGTTCTACTTTTGGTAAATCTTTCAGCATTCACTGCAGTAGAAGCAGGAGCAAAGATATTCTCTTTATTAGGAATTTGTTCTATAAACTTGAGTGGATAGCCTCCCTTCTCAGAGCATGTGTTTCTGTTGGGAACTGGGGGAACCACTTTCCTGAATATTTCAATATACAGCAACATTTCCTCATGCCCTCATGTCAGTAGAATTAAAACTTGGGTGCAATTGCAGTAAATAATCAGTGATCCACTCTATTGTCTCTGGACATTGAGATCAAACTTCCGGATCCAATACTAACTATAAATCCTGTGCATTTAGACAGAAGCTGAACATGCCTGCTGAACAGCAGATCCTTCTGTAGCTGGAAAGACTGGCGCTCCAATTCTGGTTTCCATGCTGAGATACTTAGTAGTTACATTTTTTTCCTGTTAGGCATTTCTTGACTTGCTTAAATTAAGGGACAAAAGCTTTTTTTTTCATCCCACTTAATAAATGATAGCCTTCTCTCACCCAGTTTCTCTAGCTTGTTATTGAGTATTTTTTTCTTTCCATTTGAAAATTAAATATTTTCTATGCAATGATGCATGCAATTTAACTTGAAAGAGCATGATGTAGTTTTGTAGGGCTTTTTTTTTTTTTTTGTTACTGTTGTTTTGTTTATTTGTTTGTGTCAAATACAACAAAGGCAGAAATTAAGTTAATTTAAAGCTGAATAGATGTTAGGCTTCATTTCAGCACCTGCATTGAAAAAAAAAAATTAAAAATCAATTTCTCATCTCTTATAGGAGCTTTTTCTGAATTGAAGGCTCAAACTTCTAGTGGACGTCTGTTCTATATGGAATGCTTAATTGCTTTGAATCCAAAACCTTCCCTAACCCCAGAGATGTTCAGGAAAAAAACAAAGCCAACCTCCACAATCTGTCACCTAAAAATTATTGACAAATTTCAAGGCCATGTATTTTCCTTTAGTTCCACAATATTTGGAACAGATCACAAACACAGAAATGACATTTTGTTACATGTATCATAAGCAGCTTGCTTCAAGTATCAAAAAGGAACTAGGCATAATAACATCGCTAGATGAAGATGATAATGGAATTAGACTGAATTAAAACTACTATGGCCTAAAAGAGAGCAGAAATTTGGCACTAGATTTTGCAAAAAGGAAATTCAGATGTATGTCTTCTGAAAGAAAATATTAGGAATAATAATAGTAGCAATAATGATAATGAAGCTTCAAAACTATAAAACTATATAATAAGGAATGTTTTAATCTTTGGTCTTCCAAAAGATTAAAGTCTTCTTTCAGTACCTAGGAATTAGATTTTGCTATGAATAAATTACATAATATAAAGAAAGAGGGATTTGTATTTAGAGGAGCTCAGAGTGAAGAAGTACTAATACTTTCATGTTTGCAAAAGCAAAGGAGTTTCAGGAAAAATTATGGCTAATGTCAAAATTATTTTTTTCATTGCTCATTTTAATGGTAAATTCTCTAAGAATTATTTTTACAGGAGTATACTATACAAGGAAAATGATCTATTTCTCTGAATTAAAGCTAATCTATTTTCTGAATATTCCCTGTGTCATAGTCCTGTTAAGAGAATAGTCAGAATTATTCACTGAAGCAGTTCAATTAACGATCATATATTCAGGAATATTACAATCTAGTCAATTTGGGGAAGAGGTGAAATTCACTGAATAAATTATTTGTTATGAATTATTCATTTGCAGCTTGTAAATATGCAATTACCTCTATTTTTGGGAAAACACTATAATATTTGGTTTTCAGAAGGCATTAAGTAATCAGTCAACATCATCTGCTGCCATCTCTCAGCTGAGGATTACGAGGAGGTCTATGGACCAAATTTAGTGCTCATTCCCTTTAAATGAATTTGATATTCTCTCAAAGTCACCAGAGTTTCCCTGAATTTACGTACTGTGAGAGTGTAAATGTAAGAGAAACTGCAATCCTGTTTAATTCCTGCTTAATATCTGTTTAATTACGACAAAATGAAAAACTTGCTACTTTGTTATAAGTGTGCCTGCAGCTTAAATGTTTAATGAGTACATTTGCATGGGAACTGCTGAATCATGGCCTGAACCTCTGATTGATCACCTGAGGCAAGCAATGAGTCAGCCATGGGAGCACAGGTGAAGACAATCTGCCTGGCTCCACTTCTCCTAGACCCATTTAAGAGCTGACTACCAGTAGGAAAGGATCTCTTCTGGAGATCCCTCCTTTGGAGTTTTGCAGCAAGCCCAGGGTGTGAGGGACGTGGGGTAAGTTTTCTATTTATTCTCTTTTTGGTATTATAATCTGTTTTGCCAAACTCATTAAACAACATTAAACAAAGCATAGTTGACTAGTGGAAAGAGGTGTGTATACCGTTTTGGGGTCCACAATATAAAAAGGATATTAAAAATATTAAGGTATTTGAAAGCATCCCAAAGAGGTCAATAATGATTGTAAATGATCTGTTAGGAGAGGCTGAGGGCACCTGGGTTGCCTAGTTCGAAGAAGAAGAGGCTAAAACATGCCCTCATTGAGAAGTACTATAACACTTGGTAGACCTGAAGGGTTATGGAAGCTAGACTTGATCTTCAAATGTCCCTTACAACTGTGCTTAACTGTTCAGCTCTATTCTATTCTCTTTTTATAGTATAAAATTGTCAAGAAATAGTAAGAGTTGATGTAAAAAATGGAGGAAAGCATACGTTTTCCCTGTTGGGAAATATTGCTCTTTGATTTTGACATTGTCCGGTTGGTATGGTAATGCCAAGATGCACAGCCTCTTGTACCAATGAATCAAAACAAGGAATTTTAGTGTCTTTGAAAACCTAACAATTCAGATTAACCACTTATGATAGATCTAAGAAGATAGTTCATTGAAATTTTCCCATAATTAATGTAGGAATGTAGGTATAAGGCAGCCTACTTTAAAGACTTCTATACTCCGATCAGGGCACGAAGGACTAGAGATATATTTTGTTATCTGTAATGATAGAAGGTCATATCTGGGTAGGCACAGTAGACTGGCAAGTGTCTGCAGCAGTGAGAATAGGCCTATACTCTCACTTAATCTTGTGTAGGAACATTATTCTGGTGTCATTCCTTGCTCATTTATATGTTAGTGGGCTAATTACCATTACATGTTTTTACCTTGTAGCTATTAGATATCCTCAATGTTATAATGCCATATGCTTAACATGTGTTTGCTCTTTGTCCCCTACTTTCATCTTTTATCTAGTCTATCTTGGGAAGGTCCTTAAGAAAAACAAAAATCCGACAACAGCTTTATTTCTTCATGGAATGTGCTGGAATTCAAATTACGTGTCTTAAGCGACTAACATGTCTTCATTTTAAAACAACAGTGTAATCTTTTTCATTTCTTAAAACCATACAAGAAAGTTTTACTTTTTCACATGTACCATGTCACTGCAACTCACTGAGTAGCAAAACACTGATATGATATTAACTGTAGAAACACGTCATATGTATCACTCTATTCTGAAAACAAGATACTCGTGCAACCTCTTAGCACTAATTGGCTTTGATTGTTTGGTGTTACTGACTCCAGCTATAGTAATTACCTTCACTAATTAAGTGTTTTCTCTCTTACATGCTACTATCAATTGTGTAAGAGGAAAGCTTTTATAATTGTCCTCCTGAAAGTAAAGGAACAAATTGATTATGAAAAATCTAGAGGATCTTTTTGAAAATGAGAACAATACTTTGATTTCACATATTACTCAGTAGAAGCTACTTTAGGTCATCATATGAAACATATGCTAGATATTAGTCTTCAGCTATTCATTCGTCTGATCTGCTTTCCAAACTTGCTTGAGCCTTCAGAGTCCTGACCCTAATTCCTTTCAAGCCCATGATCTGCAGAGATCTTTTCCCTTTGACTCTAGCCTCCCTTCATATCAAAAATTTCATCAGATTATTCTGTCTCTTCTCATATAACCAATCACTACTCAATGCCTCCAAAATAATTTCTGTCAAAATGTGAATGAGTGTCAATGGTTTTGGGCCTGGTTTGACCCAGTTCTGTGACTAGTTGGGCCAGGGGGACCTGCAAACTCACACCCCAGAAGAGGGTGATGGGGGACAAATGATAAAAGTTAGGGAGATAGTCATAAAAACAAAACAGCAGCAGTGTTTTAAGGGAGTAATTTAATTTACTAATTATGATATCAGAATACAAGATAGCAAAATATAGTTGGAATTGAAGCTAATCAAATACAATGATAGAAAGAGTGTCCAAAATCGAAAGCCTTACTCTAATGCTGAAGGTGAGATGGCTAGAGAGCAAACACTGCAACAATAAGCAGTTAAAAAAAAAAAAAAAAAAAAAAAAAGGCAGTCTCATGACTCATGAGCTGTCCTATCTTTCCCTCGAAATGGAATGGTGAAGTCTTCTGGGATTTGTAGTTATTCTCTTCTGTGAAAGGCATATCTGGAACTATCAACAACCCACAGAACTGGAGTATTAACTCTTTAACTCCCAGTGCGCTACATGATGTTATGATGTGGAATATCAATAACAAAAAATCATAAAACCATGACAGTGGGATGAAAAAGTACATGGGAATGATTGGCCACCTTCTGCTACTGAACCAGAAAAGAGAATAAGGTTTTGTGTAAGTGATGTCACTGAGCTGCCAAAGAGCGCATTGTTGCCCTTGGAGTTGCCTGGTTTTCTTACACATGAGGTCAACTTAGTTTTAACAATTGAATATATCTAGATTTGGATGTTGCAAAATTGAAGGTTAAAAGGCATGTATGTAAATAAACTTCTACTTGGAAAATGTAGAGATTTATAACCTCTAACTAGTATGATAGGATGTCATATATTTTTATAATCTCTTTCCCATTTTAACTGAGTGGCTTTTACTGGAATTTGATGTGTTCAGTCTCTCCCAAACTGAAGACCACTTCTTAGTGGCTTTATCTGTGAAGTGTATTTCACTCACTCGCTGAATTCAGCCAAGTCGGGTTTTGGTTTTTTTTTTTCTGAATATTTAGATGAAATTAAATGTATTGTGAGTGATACACTGAAAATATGAATTGGTCTACTAATATATCAAGCTTGAGAGGCTTCTTATCCATCCTATTATGTTTTATGGCAAGTTGTGATATTTGTTTGAGATAAAAGTTTTGCTACTAGAATTTGATTTTGCTTCTGACATTTTAACCAATGTTTTCCATTGAAAATTCACGATTGGTGACCCAGAAGTTCAGGCACGCAGTACCCAAGTAGCAATTGGTCTTATTTCAGGTAGATCTAATCTCTTTACTCCTACATCTAACTACAAAACTGAATAATTTCTTTCAAATGAGACACACAGAAACATTTCAGTGTGACACTCCTTGAAGTTCTTCACTTCTTTGGGCTTCATCCACTTTGTACTGGATTGCAGTTGTTACGCATCACCACTATTCCTTTACTTATTAGCATGCAATATAGTGCTTCTTTTGTTTATACCTTGCAGGAGAATATCCAGACAACAAGATGAAAAATTGAAGTTCATGGTAAGGGTGACAGAGCACTGGAACAGGTTGCCCAGCGCGGTTGTGCAGTCTTCTGTGAAGACATTCAAGACCCATCTGGACACCCACCTGTGCAACCTATTGTAGGTACCTGCTTTGGCAGGGTGATTGGATTCAGTCATCTCTTGAGGTCCCTTACAACACTTGTGATTCTGTGTACAAACAGGAGAAGAATCAACTCTTTGAAAGGGTAGATAATAGCAGGACAAGGGGAAATGGTTTTAAGTTCAGGGAGGGAAGATTTAGGTTGGATGTCAGGGGGAAGTTCTTTACAGAGAGAGTGGTGAGGTGCTGGAAAGGGCTGTCCAGAGAGGTTGTGGATGCCCCATCCCTAGAGGTGTTCATGGCCAGATTGGATGGGGCCCTGAGCAGCCTGGTATAGTATTGAATGGGGAGGTTGGTGGCCCTGCATGTGGCAGGGGGTTGGAGGTTCATGATTCTTGAGGTGCCTTCCAACCCAGGCAATTCTGTGATTCTACAGATCAATAAGTATTATTAGAAATACTGTTAAAATTGTATCCAATTGAAAGGTGCAGGAATACTGATACTTTATAAAAACTTGAACTGAACTGTGTTCACACAGTGACACAAATTCTAGATGAGAAGACAGCCGATAGATATATTAGTGCCCCTTGAATGAAGTGCTTAACATTGGGGGGGGGGGGGGGGGGGGGGGGGGAAGAAAGGAACCTGATTATAAGCTAATCAGAAATTTAAGCTAAACAGAAATTTAATGAAGATGTTGGGGCTAAATGTACATTTTTAAAAAATAAAACTCTTTCTGAGAAATTTTGAAGTTTTACAAAGTGAATTTTTTTTATTCCTAACAAGAATAATTCCCTGTCATCAATTTTCAACATTGTTTTATTGTTTAAAATAAATAATAACAATAATAAAATATAGCTCTAGAAATATATTGAAGAATCACAGAATCATTTGAGCTGGAAGGGACTCTTAAAGGCCATCTAGTCCAATTCCCCTGCAATGAATAGGGACACCTAGAGCAAGATCAGGTTGCTCAGAACACTGTTCAGCCTGACCTGATCAGTTTTATTAAAATATAATAAGCAAGGAGTTCCTAACTGCACATTTTTTTTCACAGCGGGGAAAAAAAAAAAGTTGTTTCTGCAATTGATTTGAAGCTGCTACTGGTGAAGACAAAAAGATATCTTTAAACAATATTATTCTGGACTAAAAATATAGAGGCAATTGAAAACTCCTTCATTACTTAGCATGTACTTAAAGTCTCTCAGTGAGACAAGGAAGGTGCTGCCTGTTACTAAAGATGGTTGTTATGCTCAAAAAAGATGAGGTTAAGACTAATCAAGAATCTTTAGTTTATTATAGAATATTAATAGATAACAATTTGTATAAAACTTTTAAACTGCATTTTAGAATGAAATCAGTAGTATTCCTTCAGTAAATAAAATAAACTAGATAAACTAAATTGGTTTTATTTTTTTTTTTTTTTTAAATGCACATAAGACATCTGGTACTCCTTTATGTGTTTTAGGTTATCTGACAAATGTCTCTCAATCCGCGGGCATGACAAAATATACACATTTCTGGAATGGCAGCTGAATATGAGTCATAAGTTCATCTGTACATTAGTGCAGTATCAGACGATACTGAATGTCTATGAATAAGTAATTTAATCAAGAAGAAAAATTGTTGAACTGTGGCTAGACAAGAAAGCTAGTAAAATAAACTATTTTGCTCACAATTTTGTGCCTACAATTTCTACTTCCCCCTCTTTCTATACCTTAATTTTTGGCTTAGCACATACATCATACTGCTATAAAACTTTTTTTTTTTTTTTTTTCAATTAAGAACCTTTGTGTGATTAAACTTCATCTATTTTCCTTTGGCAACAAAGAAGCAAGAGAATAACTTCCAAAACTGGGTATTGTATTAATATGTGACAATCTTATGGCCATCAGAATAGCTGTGAGAAACTTTGCTCTCTTTTTACCATACAGTCTGAATATAATGCTTTATCTCTACATAAGAAAATGATGAGCTTAGGATAGCAACAAAGAAGCTGATCTTGCATTAATGAGACTTCAGTTACGTGCCTGCCAAGGTAACCTTGAGCTGGAGCAATAAGGGCAAGGCCAGAGAGATATCAAGCAGTTAATCACGTGCTTTTAATGCAGAGAATCGCCACAAAACAATTTGTTTTCATTATATGTGACCTACCCATCTTTTTATATTCCAGAACATTGAGAGAAATTGAACAATCTATAAAGATATTAGCAACTGTCATGGGAAATTCAGTTTTAGAAAAAGGACTGACATAGATCTCTTAAGAGAAGAAAAATAGAGACAATCAAAAAGTTTGTGTCAAAGTTCTGGAAATCTGAGGTTGTGCTTCTGTAGATGCAATGGTATTACGAATTAAGGCACTTTTTTCTTCCACTGCTAAGTTATTTTTGAACTAAATTTCCTTCAGTACACCAAAGCCAGCCTAGAAATCTAGTATTTCATCAGAAGGAATTATGTTGATATTTCTACAGTCAAGCAAGCGACTCCCTTTATGAGTTCAGTGCCTATATCCGTTACTCATAAAAAATAGCTTCTGAATTGTAAAAAGCAACAGATTTTTTTGGCATCAATGAGCCCAGTGTTTCAGCCACTTAAGAATTTTATTCTTTGACCTCATGCCTTTCAAAGCTACAGATTCTTTACTTTGATAAAAGCTGCCTCCAGAAAAAAAATAGATAGTAAATAAGTGAAAATAAAACCCTCCAAACTACTAGAATCCTAAAGAATTAACTGGAGCTTTTGTAGGGATGTGTCATTAGGAATATTCTGTCTTTAGCCTTTACAGGATACTGCTAATCATCTGGATGACTGGGGGCTAAGTAGGTCTATCTTGCCATTGATCAAGATAGCGTTGGGCAACACTTACAACTTCATATTTGTGAGTGAGGGAGACTAGTCAAGAATGTGCAAGTTTGGAACAGTCTTGGCTGACAGTGATGCTGAGAAGGTGGAGTTCAAGTTCATGCAAGGAGGGAGCAAGCAAAATTAGGATAATAAAGATAGTCTTTAAAAAAGCATTCTTTGAACTGTTCAAGGAACTGTCTGAAACTATTCCATAGGAAGCAGACCTGGAGAGGAGTCCAAGCAGGTTAGTAATTCAATTTCAGCTAAACTCAAGATTGAGAGTATTCAGTGTGGATTTATGAAAGGGAAATCATGCTTAATGCACCTGATAACTTTGATACTGATAACTTGCATTATGGGGTAGATGCTTGGTGGTGAGGAAGGGGCAGGAAATGTTATATATCTATTTCAGTAAAACTTTTGACACCATCTTCTGTAACATAGACAAAATGAGAAGTGTTAGAGAAGCAGACAATAAGGTGGCATAAATAACACCTGAATGCCAGAGCTTAGAAGGTTATGAGCGAAGCTTAATTGATTAACAGTCAATAATGATGTTCTCCAGTTCTTCTTTGCACCCCTTACTAAAACTGGTTCTAGCCTTTGCATTCCTGACCATATCCCTGCACATCCTAGCAACAGCCTTATAATCCTCACAGGGTATATGCTTGGGCTTCCACTGCTTGTACATTTTCTTCTTACTCCCCAGTTTGACCAGCAGATTCTGGTTTAGCCATGCTGGCCTCTTTTCTTCCTTTCCTGCCTTCCTATACCTGGTGATGGAGAGCTCTTATGTGGTAAGGAAAGCTTCCTTAAAGATCTACCAGCTCTGCTTTACTTCCTTGTCTTTGAGAACAAATTCCCAACTGATTTTGTTGACTAGCCCCTGAAGAGATGGAATTTAACTTTCCTAAAACTTTGCATTATTTTACTTTTTGTCTGTCCTGCATCCCTCAGGAGTGTGAATTCCACCATTGCATGATCATTCTAGCCCTACCAGACTCTAATCCTTATGCCACTAGTCATTCCACGTGGTGGTGAGCACTGGGTCCAGCATTGCACCCCCTCTGACTGGGCCATTACTTGGTTCAAAAAAATTGCCCATACTATATTCCAGGAGACTCCTGGGTTGTCAACAACTTGCTGTGCTACTTCTCTGGGAGATGACAGCATGGTTGAAATCCCCCAACATGAAGAGAGCCTGGAGACTGTAATGCTTATTATAGCTGGAAGAAGGAGGTTTCATCAGCAGACTCTGCTTGATCAGTGTATGGTCAAGTTCTTTTTTTGAGATTACAGTGCAAAATTAACATTACCAAGGTGGAATAGGTATTTATGAAAAAGACAGACCATGCTCATTTTTATTCACTTTGCAAAAAAAAAAATCTCAAAACTATTTTTAGTATGTCTGTGGGTTGTTTTGTTTTTATTCACAAAACAATCTGATACTTAGGCATTATTTAACATAAGAAATTTTAAAAAAGTTTTGTGTTGTTTTTTTCTTTGCATCCTCTGCCAATCTGACATTGCTATGTCTTCTTACTACTGTATGTTTAGTAAGTTTCTAAACTGTATAGTCAGTGAATATAAAAATGTTATAACTATGAAATAACCAAGAGAATTTGTCAAAGCAGATTATAATAACAAAAAGAGAATAGATAGAAAGCTTACCTGCATCCTGGGCTCACTGCAAAACTCCAGAGAAGGGATCACCAGAAGAAATCCTTTCCCACTAGTAGTCAGCTCTTAAATGAGTCTAGGAGGGGTGGAACCTGGCTGGGCAGGTGAATTGCCTTCACCTGTGTTCCCAAGGCTGACTCATTGCTTGCCTCAGATGATCAGAGGTTCAGGCCATGATTCAGCAGTTCCCATATATTCTATCCCTTCACAGCATGAACCAATGATCAGGTTAACTAAAAGGTAAGCTTTTCCTAATACAGAGATCTGCTATATTACAACGCTTATACAATTTCCATTGTGATGCATGTTGGTACAACTCAAGACAAGTGATGATCAGTGAGTATCCATATTCTTTTATAGGCCAGTGCTCGATGTTACTGGAGGCATTCTGTCATGAGGTGCAGGCCCATCCTGTGTTCCATCAGTCCCATGTAGACCATCATCAGGTGTTGCACATAACACAGTGACAGTTGCACAGTGACTGACAGTAACACTGGAATGCTTTGATGGCATTTCATTCCTGCTGGTGATCCTGAAGGCTTAAAGGCTTATGGGGAATAATACAGATGTTTCAGGGGTACCAGGACAGGAAGGTCTGCTCTCCGGGGCAAAATACAGGCCATATTTCTATCCCGGGTCAACACTTCAGCTTGTACAGGTGGCCAGGACATGCCCCAGTACCACACCTTCTGGCCAAATGTCTGCAGCTGCATAACTGTATCAGACACCAAAAGAGGTGTCCTGATCTGCCATAGGGACATAATGGGGGTCCCTTTAGCAGTGAAGATTGGAGTGTTGACCACAGTATCAGTAGGCCACGTACCTATTACTGAAGGGACTACTGAGCCTCCCAGTTCCAATAATCTCCCCCAAGGTGCAAGTAGACCACACCACTTGGGTCTTACCTGCACCTTCCAAGGCCATTTTATTCAATGGGTACTCAGATCTAAATTCTCAGGGCAGGAAACAAAAGATTATTTTCCATTATTAATCTGGGGTCTTACTTGATGTCATGGTTTTATGATTTTTGGTCATCAGTATTCTACACCATAACATCATGTAATGCACTGGGGGTGGGGTTTGATATCTGCCGAATGTTCGTCCGACGGAGAAGAGCTACATTTCCCCAGGAGGCTTTGCTGTCAGCAAGGGGATATAACTCCATGCAAGGTCACCTGATCCTTCTTCTTCTTCGCCTGCGCTTCGCTGTCTGCGCTTCGCTATCTGCGCTTCGCTGCCTGCGCTTCGCCATCTGCACTTTGCCGTCTGTACTTCAGTCACTCAACTGGACTGCACTTCTCACCCCAGCATTGTGGTGAGGTCTATAGAATTCAAACAGATTCTCTCTCTCTCTCTCTCTCATTGTATTTTACTAATACTATATTTAGTAAAATCATTTGTTCCACCTCAGATTAGTGCTGTTGTTTTCAAGTATTTTGGGGTCCCCTGCTTCCCCTTTCCCAGAGGCGCGGATCCGCAGATCCCTCCGCCCTGCTGGTCACGGAACTGGGCCGGACCAGCCCATAAACCGTTGACACTTGATTATCAGTGCCCATAATTTATATCCTAAGCAGATGGCCCACGTTGTCTGCAACATTCTCAGGGCACCGGGTCTGCCATCTCAGGGTCTTTCATTCAGGTCCCGCAAGGTTTCATACAGCCTTTTCACCCGCTCCTGCAGGGACTGGGAGTCTGTCTTCAGGGCAGCCTTAAGAATGCCATTATAACATTCAATGAGGCCTGGTGGAATTACCATTTGATGTTATTTTCTTCTGCCCAGCGCTATATCATTGTACCAGTAAAATGAGTTCCTTGGTTGTTCTGACTTGAGGTGTCCCACAGGCAGACATCAGTTTAGTGAGTGCCTTGATGGTATGTGCCTGGTTTGCTTTCGGTACAGGATAGGCCTGCAGTAGCCCACTTGCAGTGTCAATGCGGGTCATGGCATATCTCACCCGCTCAGACTAAGGAAGGGGCCTAATGTAATCAACCTGCCATCACTGGAGAGGATTGTGTCCTCTAGCAAGATGGGCTGTTGTTTTGGGCAATGATCTCGGTCTCATCTTAGATTAAGCATCACAATCCTAGTATGCCTAGATGATGTCAGGCAGCTGTATAGGCAGTCCCCATGCTTTTGCAGCTGCCTACATTGTCTTTTGTCCTGCATGCCATAGCTTCTGATGTAACCAATGGGTGATGTTCTCAGATGGTGAATTCTCAATCCATTGAACTCGGGCCAGCATGTCAGCTTCATTATCTCCTAGTGACTGTAAGGGCTGATGACCAGAAACATGGTAGACACATATAGTCCTGTGTTTGACTGTATTCCATATGTCTAACCACATGTCTTTGCCCCAGATTGGTTGGGCACAGATAGTCCATTCTTGGGTGTCCCACTGTGCATCCAGAGAGTGAGCCCCTGGTACACAGCCCAACTATCTGTGCAGATATTCAAAATACCATCACCAGGTTCCTTGGTTATAACCATCCACACAGCTCACAGTTCTGCCCATTGGCTGCTCTGACCATCCTCCTCATCAAACCAGATTGTCTCGGTAGAAGGATGGTATTCTATTGCTCTCACTCAGGTTGCCCTCGCTGGACCCAATTGTCCAACAGGTATCTTCAGGGATAGGATATTTACCCTCCTGGATAGGACTCTTCTCTGGTGGAGCAACCAATGTTTCTTTTGGTGCATCACTGTGATATGTCACTGGGCCTAGGATCTTCTGGAGTTCTTTCAAGGGTGATGAAGACAGACTTGTCCTTTGCTGAGGTAGGCAACCCATCATGCCACTGTTTGTGCGTGGGCCACCCCTGTCTTAGGAAGATGGGTCAGATCTTTCACCCACCCCTGAATTGGCAGAGTGGTCTTGACTATAACTGCAGCCATTTGACTTATTGGCTGTCTATGCTGCATTACAGGCAGTAGAGCCGACAACTGTTTTTCAGTCATACTGATTCTTTCTTCTGCTCCATGCCAGACCTGAGACCAGAAACCAATGTGGGTTCAAACAGAACTCTGGCATTGCCACAGGCCCCAACCAAAGCTGTCTTGAGTGATGTGAACATCCAACTCAGCTGGGAGGGTAGGATCAAATGTACCCAATGCCTGGGCTTGCTTAACTGCCAGTTTTGCCTGTTGGAAAGCATCCTGCTCTGTTTTCCCTCAGTCCCATAGCTGCCCTTTTTTAGTAAGTCTGTACAGTGGCCTTAGCAGCTGCACTAGGTGAGGTATAAAGGAACGCCAATAACCCAATATACCTAGAAATTCTTGCAGCTCCTTCAATGTTGTAGGGACTGGGAACACCTGAACCTTATCTATGACAGCACTGGGTAGTAGTTTGGTCTTTCCTGACCAAACCACCCCCAGGAATTTTATGGACAGGTGCGGACCTTGCACCTTTTGGGGATTTATATCCCATCCCCTCTGTTGTAAGTAGGCAGTTAATGAATCTGCCACCTGTCCTATTGCATCCAGTGAGTCAGATGTCAACAGGAGATCATCAATATAATAAGTTAACATTATCAGTTTTTTTTTCAGTTAGCCAGGTCACACACCACTAGATTGTCACAATACATTGGTGAATGCACATGCTCCTGTGGCAGGATCTGAAAGATGCACTGCCTGCCTCCCCATGTAAATGCAAACTGATCTTGCGATTCTTCAGCAATTGGGATACTGAAGAATGCATTTGCTATATCTAGGACACAATGATAGGTTTTTATCTCCCTACTCAATGTGTCCATTAGGGAGGCATTGTTGGGTGTGGCCACATGAATACACAGCGTGACCTTATTTAATTCTCTGTAATCCACTGTCATTCTCCACATGCCATCCAACTTTCACACTGGCCATATGGGGGAGTTATATGGGCTGTGTGCAGGTCTTATAATGCCCACTTTTTCTAATTACAGCATCATTCTCAGTATTTCATCTTGCCCACCCAGGAGTATATACTGCCTTACATTATAATCTGGTGTGGTTTCAGCAGGCAAACAGGCTCATGTTTCACATGGTCTCTTAATATTGCCTGCACTGCCTGGATACTGATACATCTCTGTCGAAGTCTCAACTCTCCCACAGCTGTGTGGAGAGCCAGACCCCATAGAATATCTATGCTCAAGATGTCTATTGCCCTAGTCCAGGCATACACCTTATACTCGTGGGGTGGGAGATGTCCAACCCCCAATTTCAACCATATTTGACAGGAATAGTCTGTCTCCCAAAACCACCAATCATCACTCTGTCTCCATCAAATTTGGTCACATCTCTGTAGATAATTGATGTTCCTGATCCAATGTCCACTAATGCCATAACTCTCTGAATATTTTTTCAGGACCAATAAATTGTTAATTCTACATAGGGCCTCCTGTCCCATCTGGAGGCCCTAGGGGGACAAACATCCCTCGTCACACCATGAATTGTGCTATGGCCAATTCTTTTGCTTCCGGTGGCTCAGGCATCATGGTTCGAGACACATGAGGCAGCTTTTTTTTTTTTTTTTTTTTTTTTGTCAGGAACAATGAAACCTTCTAGGTTCCATGTGGTTGTTGGTATTCTCTCTATAACCCTTACCCTTGTTTTCTTACGGTAGTTCTGAAGTTTTTGATTCTCCTTTAGTTGTCTGCAAAGCCAGAAAAGGATATGGCTGGGCTGGCAGTCAATCTTGCAAAGTGGACCCCAGCCCAAATTAAGTCATTAAACATTTGTTTTTGGGAGACCATTATGGGTCCCGTTTGAGAAGCTCAAGTAGCCAGCATCTTGGTTTTAGTCACCAGCAGGACCTCAGCTTCTTCTAATGTCCGAATGTTGCACCTAGTCCGCAGGCGTTCTGTTTCTGCTAGGTCGACCAACCTAACTGGGCAGCCTGCTGGACTACAGCTTCTGAGGCCACCAGGGGATTTAATACTTTAATATAGAGACTGAAGCACCGTACAAATGAGAGGGAGCTTGCTGTAGAATTAAGTCTCTCATTCCTGCTGAGAATTTGACCATATCAGGGCCATCAAATGTATCTTCATAAATTGCTTCCCTTACACTTAGTTCACAGATATAATTTTGAAGGTCCTCCATGGAGGACCACATCCCTGTATGTAGAGGTATATCAGATTTATTCAGCCATACCATATGGCAGGCCGCCTTTAACCATTCTATTGTAGAATGGTTTTCATTAACATATTGATTACCTGCACATAACCTCTGCCTGAGAGCAGGATGGACAGTCATGGTGGCCAACATGGCTATTTCTGGGCCATTCACCAAAACACTTTCTGCCCCAGAATCCCATGGTCTTAATAATCAAGCTGGTACACTTTCTCTAGGCTTCCTCTGTACTAAATCTATCAAATACCATTGTCGTGTATGGCCAGGCTGCTATGTGCAAATGAGTCTGGGCAGGGGGGCACTGATCAGGCAGCACCCCACTGGTCTGTCCTGTACTTTTTCTGTTTTCTGAGTTATAACAGGACAGACTTTTAATGGATCTATCAAAATTGGAGATTTGATATCTCATTTAGATCTGTTATTTTTCTGATCAATGAAGTCTGTTGATTCAGGAGTCTGCTCATTGTCTATTGAAATGTTACAAACTCAACCTATTGCAACATGCAGAATTGTTTTTTTCCCCTGTTAGTATGCCAAGTTCTTGCTCAAGCTTTTTGATACAGTCTTTCAAAAGTTGGTTCTCATCCTCTAAAGTATTATTCCTCATTTCTGCATAACTTAAAGCATTTCACAGTGGCCATGCCATTGTGGAAGCAGCTAATTGTCCTTTTTTGTTTTCTGATCAGTATATTTTTGCTAAGCCCCTGAAAGTAATCTGCCATGCAATGTGGGGAGATATTTCCCATAACATGTAGGGGACCCCATTTTTCAATGATAGCTGCTAGTTCATAGTAGAGAGATCCCACAAATCCTGGGATCTGCCCTAGAATAGTTTTATCTAGATGGGATGGTGTTCTCCCACTGACTCATTTATAGAAATTCCATAGAAAGGACATAATATAAATTCTAGTATATTTGGCCTGGCTGGCTCGCCAAGTGTATAGTCAATGAATATAAACATGCTATAATTATGAAATAAACAACAGAGTTTGGCAAAGCAGATTATAATAACAAAAAGAGAATAGATAAAAAGCTTACCCACATCCTAGGCTCTCTGCAAAACTCCAGAGGAGGAATCTCCAGATGAAATCCCTTCCCCCTGCTAGTCAGCTCTTAAATGGGTCTAGGAGGGGAGCTCCACCCCATCTGACAGCACAGGTGAATTGCCTTCACCTGTGCTCCGTGGCTGACTCATTGCTCACCTCAGGTGATCAATCAGAGGTTCAGGCATTCAGATTTAGCAGTTCCCATACACAAACAAATATTTATCACTTCTTCTGGTAACTTTTCCAGATCAAGTCTTGACAGTTATAATACTTTTGTCTGCACTTACTGTTAATAATACGTTCCTTTATATATGTAATAGCAAAACTCTGTTACAAAATTATATGGCACCATCACTACTTTATATGTTACTCTTATTCTTTTTAAATAATGTAATATTTTAAGAAAATTAAAAGTAATCAAGCAATATGCTGTACATGTATATATTTAGTTTCTGATCTTAGAGGTAAAAGGAGAACTTTTATGTCAGATTCTTCTGTTATTTTCCCCTCCTCTGCCTAGGATTAAACATGTTGTTTTGATTCAGTGTTTGTCTCTGCAGGGATCCATGTAGGCTGTGCTCACATCACCTTGTACTGTTCTCATTATGAGGTGGGGAATGTTCTCTGGTCTGACAGCTTCAGTAGATCACAAGACAGAGTGCTTTTGATGAGTGTGAAACTAATAAATGAGCTCCCATTTACACCAATGTCATGGTTTTATGAATTTTGGTTATGAGTATTCCACACCATAACATCATGTAATGCACTGGGGGGTTTGACTTCTGATGCTCGAGTTCCGAATGTTTGTCCAATGGAGAAGAGCTACATTTCCCCAGGAGGCTTTGCGGTCAGCGAGGAGATATAACTCTGTGCAAGGTCACCTGATTCCTTCTTCTTTGCCTGCTCTTCTCCGTCTACACTTTGCCGTCTGTGCTTCGCTGTCTGCTTTTCTTCATCTGCTCAACTGGACTGCACTTCTCACCTCAGCATTGTGGTGAGGCCTATCTACCATTCAGACAAACTCTCTCTCTCTCATTGTACTTTGCTAATACTATATTTAGTAAATTAGTTTGTTCCACCTCAGATCATTGCCGTTGTTTTCAATTATTTTGGGGTCCCCTGTTTCCCTTTTCCGGAGGCACGGATCCGCAGATCCCTCTGCCCCGCTGGTCACGGAACCGGGCCGAACCAGCCCGTAAACCATTGACAACCAATGTGAACAGAGCCAGACCTCAGGCCAAGCCAAAGGAAGTTTCCATAGGAGACTCCCTCCTCAAAATAGGCCCTGATAAATGTGAGTGGAGAGCTGCATGCTCCTTTCTCTCCTCCTGTTTCTCCCCTGTCAATGTAGGGACAAGGGGGAATGGCTTTAAACTAAGACAGGGGAGGTTTAGGTTAGATATTAGGAGGAAGTTTTTCACTCAGAGGGTGGTGACACACTGGAACAGGTTGCCCAGGGGGGCCTAGGGTGCCCCATTCCTGGAAGCATTCAGAGCTGGGCTGGATGTGGCTCTGGGTGGCCTGGTCTGGTGGATGGTGACCCTGCACATAGAGGAGGGGTTGGAACTGGATGATCATTGTGGTCCTTTTCAGCCCAGGCCATTTTATGATTCAAGAAATAGAGAATCATAGAATATCTTCAGTTGGAAGGGCCCTACAAGGTTTATTGGGTACAACTCCTGGCCCTCCAAACTCGAACACTATGTCTATTCAAGACAAGTCAACACTATGTCTATCACGGTTTCACCACTGTCCAAATGCTCCTTGAACTTCTGTAGCTTGGGGTTGTGACCACTGCCCTGGGCGGCCTGTTCCATGCCCACCACCCTCTGGTGAAGAACCTTGCCCTGATTCCCACCCAACCCTCCCCTGACAGCTCAGGAACTACAGGCCTGTCAGCCTGACCTTGGTACCAGGGAAACTTATGGAACAAATCATCTTGGGAGAGATCACATGGCATGTGCGTGGCATCCAGGGAATCAGGCCCAACTAGCACGGGTTTGTAAAAGGCAGGTCATGCTTGACCAACCTCATCTCCTTGTTGTGAGAATCCTTCTTTGTTTTTTGGCTCAAAGCTTGCTTCCTGAGGTATTTCTTGTGATAAGACCCCGAGTGATTTGTTGAGGAGGCAACTAATGGGTGCTAACTGTGTGACAATCGATATCGCTTTGGGAACATTTGAAAGCCCCTTCCTCCAGAGCTGCTTGCTCTGTAGAAGAGCGGATGAGAGTGCTCAGGAGTGTTTACTGGCAGAAGATCTGGCCTGTGACTAAACAGCTCCAGCTAGTTGTGGGAAAATTGGGGAACGGTACCATCGTGTTCTGTGAGAAACAGGATGCAGATGGGCATCCCTGCTCCCTCTTATCTGCTGGCAAGGCCCGGAAGATGGGAACAAAGGAGTTTCTGCTGAGATCCCAGAGCCAGAAGCTGACACTCAAAGGAGAGCTGACTCAACCACTTTGGATTTGAGCTGTCACTCCAAAGACAGCTGACTCGACCACTCTGAAACTATTGAAAAGGGGCCATCATCACCATGGTCGTCTTGTCGTCGTGCTTCTCGTCGTTGTTGTCAACAGAACAACTCTGCCTGACGACCCACCGCTACTGAAGATCAAAGACTGAACTATGAACCACGCTGGATCCATGGTGGTGACTATGTCCCTCTTGCTGCCTATAAAGACTCCTTGCTTCTTCTCTTCTATCTTTTCTATCGCCCTCCTTCCCTTCCCCATTACCCTAATTCATAATAGTGTCCGTCCTCCCCTTCCCCATTTCCCTGATCAAGATTTGTAATAAACTGGTCGGACCGACATTTGAACCGTTGCTTCTTAATCTCACGCCGGGTATAGAGATAATAAAAGAACCTCCTCTCCCTCCTATAAATTGGAGCGAGACACTTGTACAACTGGGAGACCAGCCTGATAGATGAGAGTAAGGCTGTTGATGTAGTCTATCTGGACTTCAGCAAAGCCTTTGACACAGTTTTCTTGTGGGGAAACTGGCTGCTCGTGGCCTGAACAGGCATACTCTTCTTTGGGTAAGGAACTGGCTAGAGGGCCATGCCCAGCGGGTCGTGGTGAATGGAGTTAAGTACAGCTGGCTACCCGTTACAAGTTGTGTCCCCCAGGGATCAGTACTGGGGCCCATCTTGTTTAATATCTTTATTGATGACTTAGATGAAGCGATTGAGTGCACCCTCAGTAAGTTTGCAGATGACACCAAGCTGGGAGGTGGTGTCGATCTGCCTGAGGGTAGGGAGGCCCTGCAGAGGGATCTAGATAAGCTGGATCACTGGGCTGAGGTGAATGGGATGAGGTTCAACAAGGCCAAGAGCTGGGTCCTGCACTTTGGCCACAATAACCCCATGCTGTGCTACAGGCTTAGAGATGAGTGGCTGGATAACTGTGAAAAGGAAAGGGAACTGGGGGTGTTGGTTGATGTTTGGCTGAACACGAGCCAGCGGCGTGCCCAGGTGGCCAAGAGGGCCAACAGCATCCTGGCCTGCATTAGAAATGGTGTGGCCAGCAGGAGCAGGGAGGTGATCATCCCTCCGTACTCAGAACTGGTGAGGCCACACCTTAAGTATTGTGTTCAGTTTTGGGCCACTCACTACAAATAAAACATTGAGGCCATGGAGCGTGTCCAGAGAAGGGCAATGAAACTGGTGAGGAGTCTGGAGTGCATGTCTTATAAGGAGCGGCCGAGGGAGCTGGGATTGTTCAGTCTGGAGAAGAGGAGGCTCAGGGGAGACCTCATTGCACTGTACAATCTCCTGAAGGGAGGTTGTGGTGAAGAGGGATTTGGCCTCTTCTCCCAGGCAACGAACAGGACCTGAGGAAACGAGGTTTAGGTTAGACATAAGGAAGAACTTTTTCTCTCAGCGAGTGGTCAGGCACTGGAATGGCTGCCCAGGGAGGTGGTGGAGTCGCTGTCCCTGGCAGTGTTCAAGAGGCATCTGGATGATGAGCTGCAAGATATGGTTTAGTGCTTGTGGTAGCAATGGTAATGGGAAGACAGTTGGACCAGATGATCTTGCAGGTCGTTTCCAACCTTGCGATTCCATGATTCTATGATTGTCAAAATACCTTTCTATGAGGCGTCTCTCCAGCCTCCTGTCCACCAGTCTGCACAAATATCCAGAGTTACCTTGTCCTATTTGCTATCATTGAACTTTATGCAATTGCTGATTTCCCAGCCCTCCAATTTATCAAGATCACTCTGCAAGGTCTCTCTACCCTTGACATAATAAGCAATTCCTTCCAATTTATCATCATTCACAAACTTGCTTAGTGTACCTTCAAGACCTTTATCCAACTCATTGTTGAAAATATTAAAGAGAACTAATTCTAAATACAAGCCCCACTCGTGAATAGTCAGCAGCATGGTGTTACTCAAAATTAAAAAAAAAAAGTTTTAACAAGCACACTTTAAAAAACAAAATGAAAAGTTCTTAAATTGAACATTTGTAATTTTATCATCATTCACAATGTCTTGCTCTTTTCTACCATTAGTTTATGAAAATACATATATATATTATTGTGTAAAGAAGAGCATGTTTTGACCATAAATGTTGCATGTGCAAAATTAGAACAACTTCAAGCAATTCCAAATATAATGAGGAAAACATGTATTCTGTTCATTCATTTATATTACAAATTCAAAGTGAAGCGTGTCAAAGGAAATTCTGACATATTTTTAGTGTCTCATTTGAAGATAACAAAATCTCTGAACCGAACATTTTGATAATAAGATATTTGCAATTGTTTCACTATCTTTAAGTGCACATTTTTTTTAATGCATGACACTGATAGCAAGAGACTTTGAATTCTTATTAATGTCCTAAACTTTGCATTTAAGATTCTTTTTACTTAATCTGTCTTGAAAGAAGTGCTGGAAGGAAGCAATAGACAGTTAGAGCACAACCTGTATGCAAGGTTCATTTGGATAGAAGCAAAATTTATTGTATAGCTACAGGAAAAGAAAACTGTACCTAGCATATGCATAGTAATATGGTTAAATCTTCAGTAAAGAGCAAAATAAAATAAAATCTAACAAACAATATGCTGAAATCTTGAGATTATTTAACCCTAGTGAGATACAATCTCTCAAATGAGGGTCGAGCCCAGAGATGAAGAATACATTTTGGTTTCTCAGTTCTAATTATGCTCTTTGGATTATAGGAGCAGCAAAATATTTCAGTTTCAATTTTCTGAGCTAAACATACCTGTGTGATTTAAAAACAAAACGAAACAAACATTAAAAAAAAAACCAGTATGCAACTGCTGATGTACTAATTAAGGTATACCACTAAACAGCTATTCTAATATAATAGTGAATGAATTATAAATATACCTTGCATGATTTTCAACAGGAATGAAAGAGTTCCTGTCGACAACGGCCTTATTCTGACTTTCTTTACACACAAACTATGTAGTATCTTTCAATGAGAATGCATGAGAAGAGGGTGATTGTAAATTAACTTTTGCTTCAATATGTACAAATTGGCTGTTGTCCAGCAGAGCGGTAGAATTTTTCCAGTAATGTTTTTTTCCATTATCTCAGAAATAGAAAACTATCATGTAGTAGAAAATTAGTGGTGGAAAAATTTCATGGGAAAACACAAAAACAAATCATAATACAAATCAAAACACACGCACACAAAATGAACGACACTCCCCCTCAAAAAAAAAAAAAGAAAAAAAAAAAAAAAGCCAACACATGCAAAGAAGTACTTACAGAGAAGAAAAATTTTGTACAGTAGAAGATTATATGTTTTCCTCCGATTTATATTTTCAGATACATCAGCCTCAAATGACCACTGCAATGTAAAAGGATGACTGACTTTGATTTCATAATTAATTACAAGATCAATGAGTGTTCCTCACAGCTGGGTGTTAAGCTGTCATAGAATTTAATTCTAGTGTTCTAATATACAGTATAGGCTTTTTTTTTTCTTCAAATGTCACACAGAACTGACCAAACAAGTTTACAGAATACCTAATGAGAAAACACTACATCATTCTTAACACAGAGCACAAGCAAACAGTTTTATTCCTGTTTGTGCAGCTTAACCTTCTGCAAAAGTAATTAGGTCTATAATTAAAAAGCTATTTGGAATGATTAAAGCCCTGTTATCTAGTGGCATTTAAAGACAAATGCAAATGTCAGAAAGGATGAATTAATTAAAATTACTATTGAAAAGAAAAGAAGTATATTAGTGTAAGGACTAGAGGATGTTATTTACTGAAATGTTACAATGTGAGGTGATGTTAGATGTTCAGAGGATACGGTGAAGGTTGAAATAATTTTATCTGGCATTTTTGTATGTACTACCTCATTTCATGTCTGCTTTCCAGGCCTGTGAGCAGTACTGAATTACTGAGGGAGAATAGATACTACGACACTGCCAGATATCAGATAATCTTTCATCTAAGATGATCTTTACTTCTAAGTAAAATTATAGAAGTGTACTTTATGCAGTCTGTGTCCCTCCTTCCTTCCTTCCTTCCTTCCTTCCTTCCTTCCTTCCTTCCTTCCTTCCTTCCTTCCTTCCTTCCTTCCTTCCTTCCTTCCTTCCTTCCTTCCTTCCTTCCTTCCTTCCTTCCTTCCTTCCTTCCTTCCTTCCTTCCTTCCTTCCTTCCTTCCTTCCTTCCTTCCTTCCTTCCTTCCTTCCTTCCTTCCTTCCTTCCTTCCTTCCTTCCTTCCTTCCTTCCTTCCTTCCTTCCTTCCTTCCTTCCTTCCTTCCTTCCTTCCTTCCTTCCTTCCTTCTGTCTCTAATGCTATTAACACATGAGACAGAAAAACAGTGAAGTAGTATCAAGAATCTTTTTGACTTTTAAAAAAACTCCCTACGGAGTGTATTCTTAAAAGATATGTCCTCATGAAGCATTTCAGAGCATGCTTCTAGAGCAGATCACCTGTGGAAGAAAGGTGTCTGTTATCCCTAATGTGAGAAGTGGAACTAAAGAAGTATGTTTAATCATTGAATAGTCCTTTCTTTGTGCCAGCAGGATTTGCCCTGTTCTGTAAGGGAGATTCTGTTTTCAAAGTGCAGAGCTTGATCTCAAATTTTTATACCATTGAACAATTGCTGTAATCAGCTTCTGGATCAAGTAATGCCACTGTGGATTTCAAAAGAATATGTTCAATAAATGGCTTAACTGGATACTCACCAACTTACTTTTTAAAGGCAACAATGCTGATTACTACGTAAACATTATTCCTACTGCATTGTTAAAGTACCATGACAAGCAAAGATTAATTTTCAGTGTTTACTCCCAACTGTTAACAGAGGAATCATCCAGGTTTCTATTACTCACTCAGAGGTAGCAATTCAGATGATTTCTTCTGACAAATCTCTGTTTATGAGGATTGTGTCTTTTAAAGTCCGTTACAGTAGTTCAAGAGACACTTGATCAAGAATGGCTCTGTAAAGAAAAAAAATCCTGTGAAATATATGAATGATAAATTATAGCACAGCATATCAGGTGTCTTAAAGAGTCACTGTGGAAATTAGTTATTAATTCTCAAAAGGTACAGTTCCAAGAAAGAGCTATAACTTTTTAAGTGCTTTGAAAAATATAAAATCTAGACTTAAAAAATATTACATTTTAAACAGAAGATTTGAGGAAGATTCCTATTCACTTGAAAGGGTAAAAGAAAGCTCAGCCATACTCATTTTTATAAATGATATTAATTACCCATAGTTTTACAAAAAATATTTTGTTATCTGTTTAAATGCAAATTTTGTCTTCAGACTACATGCACATAAATACTCTTTTACTACCTCATAGGCAACTGTGAAGGCAGCGTAACCTCATGACCAAATCTTTTTTCCTGGAAAGAAGGTGTACCACTCAGGCACCATAGAGTGTTCAGCAAATGGCTGGGACATCCAGTCAAACGTGGGAACTCAGAATGCTCCTGCACTCTTCAGTGTTCATAACCATAAGATCTAGATCTACCCATGGGCAAAGTCTGCTACATTACAAAAAGT
Source organism: Tetrao urogallus (assembly GCF_951394365.1). Classification (NCBI taxonomy): domain Eukaryota; kingdom Metazoa; phylum Chordata; class Aves; order Galliformes; family Phasianidae; genus Tetrao; species Tetrao urogallus. The sequence goes on along the minus strand of NC_136815.1, from coordinate 42,820,693 downwards.
GTTAGGGCTTTGTAAACCAGACATTTTTAGGACACTAAACTTATACTGCTTTCCACATTTACTGCACCTGTATGCTTTTTGAGAGGGAGAAAAATACATTAAACATTTTTACTAACACTGTTGTGAAGTGTGAGAATCCTTTTTTGTTTTTTTTGGCTCAAAGCTTGCTTCCTGAGGTATTTCTTGTGATAAGACTGATTGATTTGTTGGGGAGGCAAGTGATGGGTGCTACCATGTGACAATTGTAATCACTTTGGGAACATTTGAAAGCCCCTTACTCCAGAGCTGCTTGCCTCAGAAGAGAGTGCTCAGGAGTGTTTACTGGCAGAAGATCTGGCCTGTGACTAAACAGCTCCAGCTTGGTATGGGAAAACTGAGGAATGATACCATCGTGTCCTGTGAAAAACAGGATGCAGGAGGGCATTCCTGCTCTTATCTGCTGGCAAGGCCTGGAAGGCGGGAGCAAAGGAGTTTCTACTGAGATCCCAGAGCCAGAAGCTACCACTCCAAGGAGAGCTGACTCAACCACTCTGGATTTGAGCTGTCACTCCAAAGACAGCTGACTCAACCACTTTGGAACCACTGAAACTGGGCCATCATCGCCATGGTCACCATTGCCGTCATCGTCGACGTCAATAGAACAACAATGCCTGACGACCCACCACTACTGAAGATCAATGACTGAACTATGAGCCACGCTGGATCCATAGTGGTGACTATCTCCCTCTTGTTTCCTATAAAGACTCCTTGCTTTTTCTTTCCTATCTTTTCTACCGCCCTCCTTCCCTTCCCCATTACCCTAATTCATAATAGTGTCCATCCTCCCCTTCCCCATTTCCTTGGTTAAGATCCGTAATAAACTGGTCAGAGCAACATTTGAACCATTGTTTCTTAATCTCACGCTGGGTATACACATATTAAAAGAACCTCATCTCCCTCCTATAAATTGGAGCAAGACATAAAGCTAAAGATACAATGATAAAGTGGTAAAGATAAGGATTTCTGGCTTCTCATAATTATTTGCAAAGTTGGCTAAAGCTGTTACTGCGTAGTCATTTCCAAAAGCCAAAATTAGGAGTAGTATTCAAAGCTCTTGATCAAAAAGCATAATTTTTTATTGTTGAAAGAAAAAGGGTTACACTGGCTTGTCAACACTAGTGACAAAATTGTGAGCAAGGAAAAAGAGAAGATTTTTCAAAGGTTTAATTTTTATTGGCTTTTTTTTTTTTTTTTTTTTTTTGTGTGTGTGTCTAAGGTAGCCACTTAAAGTGGATGGGTTACTCATCACCGACTTCTAGGATCAAATGATAACAGTTGTGCTGTGAATTTTTGGATATACCTTCTCTGATTTTTTGTGGTTTTTTTTCTTTGCATTGCAAACCCTTTGGTGATGGGGCTGGCACTATAGCATACAATGTCTCTCCATAGTATTATTCTGTTTCAGCTTAGGGCATTTATACAGTATTGTGATAAAAATTGAATCATTTAAAAGAAATTAACAGTTGACTATTTTCAGATCTCTTACAAAAAACAGTCAGTGAGATTGTGTCTTTTCATTTCCATTTGCTATTATTAAATAATTTGATTAAGCTATTAGCATGTTAAATAAATTACTGTTTACGTGCACCAAAGCCTTCTTTCTGGAAGATTTTGTACAGAACACAGCAGGGAACACAATGTCATTAACTTTCAGCCCCAGTGGGAGTTATGACTTTATCTGAACACAAAAAAGGTTATGCTCTAGGCATAACCTCTGCAGTGAGATCTTGAATCTGAACTTAATTGCACAGTGCTTAGTAAACAGAGAAAACACCAGAGCTGGTTAGTTTAGTCTCCATGTGGAGGTAGCAGGTTAGACAGAAAGCACCGGTAAATTTCGAGGTAGTTGTGCTTTTGCTTCCTTAGTTAAATAAAAGAAAAGAAAAGAAAAAAAAAAAAAAACTAAACGGAAAAAATGGGAAAAAACAAACAAACAAACAAAAACCAGTAAAAGTACCAAGATTGAAAAAGTAAACAATAAGTTGTTGAAATTTGTATGGAATGCAGTTGAGAATTGGAGGTGCTAGAAAAGAGTTCCTTTGTTTGGCATCATTCCTGAACCTAGAAAGGAGTCTTGTTTTCTCTAATCTCATTCCTGTTCATCATCTTTTCCTCTTTTTTAATCAAACAGTTTTTCTTACAGACTGTGTTACATCCATCTGAGCTTATGTTTCTCTATGTGGGAAGGGACTGAAAGGAAGAAATTAGCACAGTCAAGGAAGCCAGTTGGAATAGTGGATATATTACATTGATTTATCTCTCTTATTCTAAAAACTAAAAGATCAATGCTGTTTTGTTATTATTTTTATTTTTAGTGATCTGACAAAAAAGCCATAGGCTTCAAAGATCTTTGTCATCTCTCTTTTCCTGTGATTGAATTTTGTCGTAAGACCTTCAGTCAGAAAACCTTCCACTCAAGACAGATTTATGGTAAGTTATAAAGACAAAGGAAATAAGGGCAACAGAAGTCTTCTCACTTTTCTTCCATGGAAAGATACTGTAGGTGTTTTCAGTACACGTGGACTTGTCTGTTATAAGATCCAGAAAATTAGCACCAAGCATGACCCCTGCTTCTCCTTCAGGGACCACTGGATAGGTAATGTAAGACAGAGTTGTTGCAATCCTGTTTTTGACTTCTCAGAAATAATTTATCAACTTTGCTGGAAAACCTTGGCCAGAGTGACTGTATGCTCTTTATCTGTGCAGCTTTTCCACAGGGGGCAGATAGAGAAGGGCCGAAAAGTTGAGTGAACTAAACTGTACTGTCCACTTTAATTCCTAGAACAAACTCAGTTGTACCTTTCTGTTTGCATTTCCCTGACTAAAGGATTGAGCTCTTGTCCAATAAATCTTGTTGATTCGTTTTTTTGTTTTTTTTTTTTTTTGTTAATGTAATAGACATCATATACCCTGCTGCGGATGTTACTTTTTCAGTCATTGTTTCAGCTGCTGTTTGAGAGTTCTTGGCCTCTCAAAATATATGAGCAGTTATCTCATCACATCACATTCCGCACAGTTTGTTTCCATTTAATATATATCCACTCAGATGTGGTAGGATACTTAATTATTAAACCAATAAAACTAGCAGACCCCTAAGTACTAAATTTATTCTCAACTGCCATATTCAGAAGTAAATGTAAGTAAGACTATAATTCATATTGACTTAAGGGACAAGTATGTTATTAAAGCTTTTTTGGTGACAGAAAGAAAAATGATCTGTGTTTACATCCTGATAAAAATATATGCATATACATATATACTTGCTATTACATGAAGGCCTCGCTAGAGTATTCACTACTGAGCATTTAGGGATAAAATTTGTGATGTGAATTTTGGAAATTCAGTGTTGTATTCAGGTTATTGTTTTATTTTAATTTCTGCTGTTTCTGTGGGGAAAAAATATAAAAAAAAGGATAAAGGATTAATCTCATTCCCCACTCATCCCCACTGAACATTCTTCTGGAAGAAAAATAAGATAAAAGGGAAGCAGAAAAAAGACATTTTTTCAGTGATGAGAAAGGGTGTAACAGATAGCTGTAACTTAAGTTCTATGAGTGAAATTCCTTTAGCATTTTCTTTGCTGCAACACTTGTGTAGGTGAAGTGACCTCATTAGATCTTCAGTTCATTCTTTGAAGCATCTTCTGTATAGAGACAAAATCAGACCACAACAGCCCTAAAATCGTCTGCTTATTTTCTTTTTTTCTGCCAGTGAAAAGCTAATAAATGATATGTCACTATGAGAAAAGAGAAGAAATTTAGCTGAATATTTATTTTTGTAAGTGGAACTTTGGATGTATGCATTTCATACGGTTTCTGGAAAGTCATCAGTTTAAATGTCATTAGATGCATACCTATGTAAAGCCACATGACAAAGACACAAAGTAAATGGATGAGAAATGAGATCTAGGTCAATTTCAGGAAATTTATGAGCGTAAAACCTGATATTTAGGATGTTAAACCTTCTCTTTTATTTAGTATATTCTTAATAACTTTCGTTATGGTGTCACAGAGAATAAAATAATAATGCAAATGACCATGAAAAAACAGATGATATCTAAACCATCTACTTTTGCCACATGCCCAAATTACTCCTAAATATAGTACTACTACAGTGTGGAACCCTTTAATGATCATTCTAAATTTTTTCTCAGTTAGAAAAATCGTTCCATTAACTGAAAGACAGCAGATTGGAGATAGACACTGGCGAATGATTTGAAAAATAAAATAAAATAAGGCAACCACTAAAATGATAAAAATATGATGATGTATTCAGATTTCAAAAGAAGACTTAGCAGTCTAAATGAATTAAACACATGTACTATGAACCTAAAGTTATGATCTCAAAATCAGTTAAATTATGAAAAAACCTCAGTTCCATATGAGTTACAATTAATGCCCTATTTCCCTGAATTTATTCCACACAAGTGCCTCATTTTCCATAAAAACGAGTCTGAGAAGGACTCCTAGAGTAGATGCTCCTCTGCAAATATCTTCCAAAGGGCTTGAACCCATTGCAGTATTCTGAGAGGCTCAGGTTCGCTTCAAAACATATTGAGAATTGCCACTTATTTTTAAATGACAACATGAGGTGACAAAGAGAAGCATTCGTGCCTTCTTTCTTTTTTTATGTGTTTTAGTAGTTAGTTATTGTGATCTAGTAGGCAAAGCCTGTATTCATTTTCTGGTTGAACACCAAAACATTGAAACTCACCTTTTTTTGCAAGGCACTTGACTAAGAGTGGATATGAGAGCTTTACTTAGTCTTCTCATTCCTTATCATGTCATTGAGACAGTCATTCAAATTGTCCTGTAATTTGGATAGATGATAACAGCAGCTCTCTGGAAGGGTGTAAGTATTATTCACCAGCCTAGATGAACTGAGGATGCAGGTGGCTCAAGGAACTCTGGTGATGCTGCTGCAACCAATTCAGGTGGCTCATCTCATCTTGGGGAGAGAATCAGTGCATCACAGAGGATGGGAACCTCTGGATCCTTCTAGCCCAACCTCTGCTCAAGCAGGAACATCCAGAACAGGAGGTTATTGAAGTCTTTTGAGGGAGTAGACTCCACGCTATGAGGAACCTGTGCGAGTGCTCTGTTACCCTCAAATCACAGAAGTGCTCCTGGTGTTTTGAGAGAACCTCCTGTGTTCCAGTTTGTGTCGTTGCCTCTTATCCTGTCCCTAGGCACCACTGAAAAGAGCCTGGCTCTGTCTTCTCTTGCACCCTCCCTTCAAGTATTTGAACGCCTTGCTGAGATTCCCCTGTGCGTCCTCTTATCAGACTGAATAGTCCCAGGTATTTCAGCCTTTTCTCATAGGAGAGACACTGCACTCTCTTCAGCATCTTTTGGCCCAACATTAGACCTTGCTTGTACATCCATTTTACTCTTGTATTATGGTGCCCAGATCTGCAGATAATAATTCAGATGCAACTTCCCCTACCACTCAGTGAAAGGGAAGAATCAGTTCCCTCAACCCGCAGGTGATACTTCGCCTAATTCAGCTATTACCATAGCATGAATCTGCCCTTTTTACCAACAGATCAGATTTAACGATTCACTGGATAATTCCTGACCAACTAAAGTCAAACAACATTGTTTTGGTGATGTTGGTGGGACCAGAATTTTACCTTATTGTTTTATGAGGACATTTTGTAATACAAAGGCCTACGTTATGAGCAGCCAGATAACTTCTTCTACCTTTACCACTGCTTTATTTATGTGCATTACTTCTCTTGGGAATATTACCAGAGTGGTGACAGGGTTTATGTAGCTTTTTTTCCATAGAAACCAATATAGGAATACTGTGGGATTAAGAAGGTCGTTGTATTGCTAATGAGTGGTAAAGTTCAACAATAACTTGAGTCGGATGTAAACACCCACAAGGCGCCTAGCCCTTACATGTAACCAGTCTCGGTTGCTTGGAAAACAACCTTGGTTGCTTGGTTGCTCAGGAAAACTGCTGCATTGCGCGGATATAAAATGTTCTAAGCATCTACAGTAAAGGTCTTTTGTTCTGTGCCAGCAAAGGAGTCCGCACCTCTTTCGCCACACCCGCAAGGGAGCTTGATGCCATCTTGCAACAGAATATGATGTAAATAAAAGAAAGATAAAGTGGGGAGATTTTAACTACTTTTTTTTTTCTTTTTTTTTTTTTTTTCTTTTTCTCCCTACAGCAGTCTTACTCTGTTTTTTTTTTTGTTTTTTGTTTTTTGTTTTTTGTTTTTCTGGAAATATTCCCCTATATGTTTATGCCTTTTGTATTTCTAACATCTTAAAGTCAAAAAAGTATTAGAAGAGTGATACTATTTTCCTTTAAGATATGACCAAAATCTTAGTAGTGAATATCAATACAGTGTCATATTTACATTTGGGGAACTTTTGAAAATAGACTCATCTTGAATACTTGAGGATTTAATCTTAGGCTTAAGGGCATGGAATCAAAGTGAGACTTATATTTTAGCTTTGGGCATTGTCTCTTCCAAGGGAATAATTAGCATGTAGTTTCTGAAATTTATCATGCAGTTTATATCTAAGGAAAAGCAATTTGAATAGGTTTTAGACAGATAGATTTTAGTCAGAGCCTAGACATGTTCATATAGGTACAAGCTGTTCCTAAGCTAAAGACAACAGGTATACCAGGAAACTGTTCTACTAACATCTTGTTAAATCATTATTCTTATTGTATAAAGCATTCTGAAGCTTCAGAGACTTTCTCTGAAAAAATTAGCAGGTATTCCAGATGATGGCTACTCAATGAAGTACTACAATCAGCTTGAAATACATGGGGTTTGTATCTGAATTTTTTTTTAAGTTTAAAAGGGCACATTTGCATTTCAGTTTAAACTAAGTAAATACATTCTGAGCTTGGCAGGAAATACATATAGAAATTGCAGCTTTAGATATTCACAGATATTTAAGTAGTCTTTGAAGAGCAGCAGCAGCAACAAAAGACACCTCTGAAGCATTAAATGAAGAATGCTGTTCCACTAAGAGTTTATTCATAACATATTATTAGTAGTCCTGGTGTACTGATGCGAATTAAGCCATTAGGTAGCTTGGGTTACTCTTTGTTTCTCAGAGTAAACAGTAACAGAGTGGTCTTCATTAGCATAATTTTAATAAATATATATATAACTGACAATGCCAACAGAAAGATTTTAGCTTGTTATATCTGTTAAGACATATATCTGTTAAGAGCTATGTTTAGAGTAGTGTTCATAGCTTGGTTGAATCTTTAACAAAGAATTGATTTCACAGTGAGACCACTTAATTTAAATACATTTTCCGATGAACACTAGCTCTTGTTTTCAAATGTCACATTCAAAATCAAACGCTGAGAGCAGAAAGCCTGTGACTACAGAATAATGGATTTTGTATGCGTATTTTCAATAACATATAACAGAAATCAATGTATATATTGATTATTTAAAGATTGACAAAAATAATTCAAACTATTCCCACTTCAATAATCAAAAATTATTTCTCTTAAAAAATCAAAAGAATTCTGCATCTATTTCTTTTGTTTGCAAAAGATTCTCAGTTTATATGTTACTCTCAGTTATATGTTTAAAGAAAAATTAAAATGTAAGGCATATATGAAGTACTGCTAGAAAATTTCTGAATCTAGTGAAATGAATTGCTTCTGCAAACAGCCAGTTAAAAGGAACATAAATCTGAATTTACAGTGGCTGACACTTGAGACTTGGTGAGGGATTCAATTTATATTCACTCACCATGCATTTTACTGCCATAAACTTCCTTTATAAAAAGGGAATAAAAAGTAATCTTTTCTGACTTAGTAAACAGCCACATCTAACCGTTCTTTTCAACAGCACTGGCCATGTCCATGGAAATTGATATTCTGTATATAATCAGTGGTTAATGCTAAAATTCTCTGCTTCTAGTGATAGTGATTTTTTTTGCAATTAAGCCATGAGATATGACAGGATGTGTGTCATCTTGCCTCAGGTGGCCTATTAGAATTAAAGCTGAAGGCCAAGTGACATAGCCATCTGTGCATTGGTACTGTTTCTGTCTAATACCTTCCCCCATGTCTCCACTCCAAGGACTTAGCTTAGTTACTAAATGTCCCTGAATAATATATATAAATAATTAAAAGTAAAATAGAGTGTGATATATTAAACATTTTATGGCTGTGCTCAGAGGTTGTACAAGGTTGACGTCCTTCTATATAAACATATAGAGAGACTGGTATATACCTTTTATACCCATTGCAGGATATGTGTACTTTGTCTAAACATATTGTTTTTTGTTTGTTTGTTTGTTTTGATAATCAAACTGAGAGAAAATAGAATAGATGGGTCAGGTAGAATAATTTTTTTTCCTTTGTCTTATTCCCAAATTGCTTATGAACATGAAGTTCATAAAATGCAGGGGAAAATAAACAAAATTCCTTAGGAGTGAGCATAAATTTCTAGTGACTGAAGTTCACCAACAATTTTTTTCTAATTGAAAGTATAATGTAAAATGATGTGCATCATTACTCCAGGCATGACTTAAAACATGCCACAGACATCATCTACCCAACTCTTCATACCTTCTGTCCAGCTGTCCTTCCTGACAGATAAAACAATCATATAGATTGTTTTTCACAAGGATTCAGATCTCTTCTGGAAAATGAGAGAGCTGAATGTGAATCTCCTACAGCCTCAGTAAGCATATCAACTACAAGACTACTGTACAAAAAGGCAATTCTGTCTGTCTTTTTTCATAAAGATGAAACTGTCTCTTGGTATTTGGCAGGTATAAGAAATCTCCTGGTTACAGGCTTAATGAAAATTATGAAATTTTTATTGTTGTTTGTATGAACTTAGAACGGTGTCATCCTTCAAAATAAGGTTAAAATCGTGTTCAGTGCTCCAAAATTATATTTATATGCTTATTTAAACTTTGATAAAAATATATACTTGCCTAGTCATTGGTAAGGGAAGAAAAATATATAAATATTACTGTTATGTGCAGATGAACACTTTAAAAGTACTTTTCAATCTTTATGTGGTATCTAAGTTATCAATAAGGTGAGTGGGCTAATTTGGTTTTAGCCAGTCATGCTTTGGGATCAACACAATAAACATAGAAGAATTTCTTGTTGTTTGGCCCTCACAATCTAACCTGCAAAATCTTGTCAAGAACTTCCCTAGAAATCATTTTGGTGATTATGCTTCCTGTTGATTATTTATTCCTGCTTCACCAAAATACATGTATCTGACATTTTTTAGCAAATTTGCACTACACAACAGCAGAAAATGCATTTAATTTATAAACCTAGATATCTTACTGTGTTACAGTTTATATTTATTTACTTGATATTGTTTTCTATTGATTGTTACTCACAATGTTTTATCTACAAAATGTAGAGTTACACACACAAAAGCATTTCAATGCTTGTTTTCAAAAATTATAATTATCTCCATAGTCTGTCATGATTATGTGGGTTTCAGTCTTCAGGACTGACAATTACAGCATTTGAACATCGCTCAGAACATGAGCTGCTTGGATGTATGCACCTCTGACATATTTCTCTCCTTTTTTTTCTAGTAGAAATAGCACCCAATCTCCAGTCAAATTTAATGACAAAATGTCATACATGAAGCTGTAAAAACTTAGCCAAAGGGACTTCTTTCCTTGCAAAATGTCAGAAATGAAAAACTGTAGCCTCAAATCTGATTTCCCATTCAAGCCACCTGGCCAATTCCACTGACAATAAGTTCACTTGCTAAAAGAAGCACCGTGAAACTTTTTTGTGTGCAGTTTGCACACAAACTGATAACGAGCAAAAGAAAGAGCTATATCATCAATATTTTTTTTCAGAACAATAAGGAATATTTTTGGAGGATCTTGCTGTTTGTTGATTGAAATATAATAAGGTACAAAAAGCTACCTGTTATAGGTTTTTCCTTAGCTGTAGATCTCCCCAGGCATCGGAGGACTTGAACTGAAAAGAGCAAATCTGAAGCTTTGCTCTTTGCCACTTGTCAGCACAAAGACTGCTGTAAATGGCTGTCTTACTGTTCCCTTTCTCTGTCATGACCATAAACCTCAAAGACACAACTTGGGGAAGAACTGAAGGTTTGTTTTGAAAGATATGCTCTAAAGAAATTCTGTAATAGTAAACACTAAGCACCCACAAGGTCGGGAGCAATAAATGAATACATCAGAAGTGAGGACTGTTTGAAATGAACACCTTGCAGGATCATTAAAGCTGTACATTTACAGTAAGAAGACAGAAAAAACCATTTATCTCATAGGCCACCAACAGCGCTCCAAAGAGAACAGAAGCCAGATCATCAACATCAACAGAAGCAGAGAACATCAGTGATCACATTAAAAATAAAGCAACTTAGGGATGAAAGAATATAAGTTCATACTGGTGTTGTAAAGACTAACAAAAATATGAGGTGTGGGTCACAGGAAGGTAATAAACTCATGTAGACATAGATCATTCAATTTAAGTAGTGTATATATCCATCCTACAGCCAAAGTGAGATAAATACTGGAATATGTTAAAGGCATAATTATTCATTATGTTTATATGGTAATTGCAGCTTACACATTTGTGGGTTGCTTTTTATTATTATTATTATTATTTTGTTTGTTGGTTTGCTTCTTGGCATTTTTGTTCTGTTTTGTTTTCAGACTCTCAGGATCTGCATTTTGAAACAAAAGCCAAGATCTCTGTGGTTTACTTTGGACAATTCATATTATAGCCAACTCATAATCTCAGTTCTGTTATGTTGTCAGAAATTTATGGCTACATATGCAAACAATAAAATCTCCCTTTTCTTCTTTCTTCCTCTTTCTTCCCCTGACTGTGTTTTCACAGCATTAAAAATCCAGCTTTCTGGCTTTGCACACTTTTGCCTTTTCAGAAAATATAATATGAGTGTTCTAATCTTGATATTATTTCTACACTAATATTTATTTTTCTTTTGGAGAACATAGAAAATGTTCTGAATAGCTTCAGAAGATGCATTGCAAAGTATGAAAATAAATGTTTCACATGTTTTCTTTCAAAATCATGTGAATATCTATCTTTTGAGTTTTGAAAAATGACATCATAAACTCTGCAAAGATATGATTCATGAGAATAGTATATATTCTCAATATTATTCCACAATATTATAATTAACACTTTGCAAAGATTAAAATCAAATCAGGACACAGGTTCTGCCTTTTAGTGGTCCTCAGAGTAATCTCTCCAATTCTCCAGTGACATTTAGGGAGGAATTCATTTAGGAATTGAAATTTAGATATCTTAAGTTAATCACTTATGTAGCCAGGATGGGAAGTAGAAGTGTGAGGGGAAAACAAAAAAACACAAAACAAACAAACAAACAAGATATACACTTAAGACAACAGTTCTAATGTGGAAAATGTGCATAAATTGAGAATTATGAGTCACAGACTGATGGATCTTCCCTCTTTTCCTATTGTGTCTTATGAATTACTTGTGGACTCTTTGTATTTCCTTCAGGTCTTTGATGCTTTCAAACAAGCAAAAGGAAAAATTGGTCTCAAATGAACAGGAATGGAGACTTTTGACAATTCGTATGAATGCTGACAATTTTTAATTAATAAGTTAGGAGGTGAGTGGCATGCTAGTCAGAGCCCATGCATGGGTGAATAGAATTTTGTCATTCATAGAAAAATGCAGCAGTGCAGTGTTTGTAGGTGTTTACACTTTCAATGTGAGCTTTAAAGATGAGTTAAGAATTAATTATAATATTTGTGTTGTGCTGAAATACTTCAACACAGGTAAAAGCAAATGATATGCAGGCATTAACCACATAGAATTGCAGTGCAATCTGTTACATTCATTTTTCTTCTCAGTGCATAGCAAGGCTGGAAATTGAGAAAATAGGAATAAATGAACTTAACATTTTGATATTAGAATGATCTTTAATGCTTCAAAGTGAAATAACAAAATAATATCACTGTCATTTTACCCCCATAGTACCCCAAAAAAGAGATGTATTTAAGTCATGGACTCTGATCGAAGTCTAGTTTTTAAAAAAATCTCAAACACAGCTATTGATCGAATTATACCTGTGTCCTGTTCATTTTGTTACAGAAAAGGCTTCTTTAAAAGCACAGTTTACAGTCAATCCAAACCAAAGTCCTCTGAAATCAATGGGAAGGTTCCCAATTTCCATTTTTTGGTTGTAGGTCTTGAGGGAAAAAATAAAAAGGTTAACGACTTATTTAGTTTCTATTACAGGGATATTCTTTATCCTACTGTTTTTCAGATCATATCTTTTAAAATGTTGAGATGTTCCAAAGCAGAATGAGGAAAATTTAAGGATGTAAGTTCATCTAATAAGTCTTTTAACTCTGAAGTATATTTCACTCCTTCCAAAGGGCTTTTTATTTTCCCTTTATTTTCTCTTTTTTTTTTTTTTTTTTTTTTTCCTTCTGCTCTTCTCTATACTGTTTTTTAGTTTTTATGCTTAGAGTGCTCAGCTTATAAAACACCTGTAGCCAACTGGTTATAACCTGCAGCCATTTTTCTGGAACCAATAATTACATTTGTCTCAGCAGTCCTTTGCTACATTTACTTTTCTTTTGATCCATAGCAGTAATGTTAGAAACATTCAAGTGTGGCAGTGTATTTGTGCAGAGCTGTCTTGTGAAACAAACACAGAATTAGCATACCTCTTTTACATTCTTCACTTTTTTTGCATTGGAGATAATCATAGAATCACAGAATCCTTAGAGTTGAGAGGGACCTCTGAATTGCATCTTGTCCAACTCCTGTGCAATAAACAGGGGTACAACAGCTAGATCAGGTTGCTCTGTTGATGATATCCTGTTTTTGTGATTATCATTACACTATGTTTTAATTCTACAACATTTTGAAAAATTAGTGACATATTAAGTAGTTTAGATAGTAGAAGGAGATGATGGACTATCTTACCCCAGGCAGAACAAATCTTCTGGTATCTTTATTTATTTATTTATTCTCAAATTTCCACCTTGCCACATCCTTTCACATCATGTTTTGCTGGGTAATTCTAATATATATCAAGTCACATCATATAAAATAGAAAGTAATATGACAAGACATGGGGCAGCAGGATGAAACTTGCTGAAGTTTTAAACCCTTTTTCTTCTTTCTTTTACTTTTCATATGATGCCCTAAAGCACAGCCTGGTCAAAAACACCTTGCCATAATCTGGGTCCTATGATTGTTAGGATTTTATTTCAAAAGTTGCAAAGTTGACTTTCCCAACTCCTAAAAGCTCCCTCATTAGACCTTCATTACTTTTGTAGGCTGAGAATCTCTTCAATTAAAATACTTACCTTTCATTCAAAAACAGAAATTGGAAATTTCTACTTCTTCAGAGTTCTTTTTTGCCAGAACTTGTGTTTTGATTCAACAGTCAGTGAAATGAAATGAAATCCAGAGCCTGGTTTCAGAGATGTTGAACAAACAAAACTGCTGTTCAAGTCATTCGAGTCACTGAAAGCTCTGTGTGCTCAATATCTTTATAATAGAGCTCTTCCTGTTTGTGCGACCTATTTTCTATTTCATCTACCCTTTGTTTCAAAAGTACTTTTAGTATTACCAAATGACTTGACTGTGCTATAAGAAATGTATTTGTGTCTTCATAACCGACATGGAGAATATTTGTCCTTTTATGAGCCTATATATATCAGCATGAGTGAGGATCAGAAGAGAGCATTTATTTTATTCTTAACAGAGTATATTACAACAATTGAGAGTTTTCAGTTCATGGAATGGCACAAAACTTTTAAATTTTAGGCATCTTTATCAGAGCATTCCACCTTGAAAAGAACAAACTATACAGCAACCTATAACTCATGTTAGCCAACTAGGTAAAAAAATCAGTATTTTTTTAGGCACTCAAGCTGTCATAAAGTACTAATAGATCTAGTTCAGGGATCCATTTCAGTAGAAACCAACCTGCTACTGGCCTGAAAATTTATTTTATTTCAATCTCATAGAAGGTCCAAGACTCTATGTCTCAAGACTTCTATACAGAGAATTTTTCGAAGGAGCAGATACAGATTGTTACACTTCTTAAGTAGAAACATTATTTTAAGTCAGCATTTTTCTCTTTTCTGCATTTCCCTGGAGATACTCCTTCCTCCTTAGATAATATTGGTTAATTTACCAGAAGATTGCATGTAGAAGTAAATTGACGGGACCTCATCTGGCCTAGTGCACTTTGATAAACTCATAACAATGGGGAAAAAAATGCTAAACTGTTATTTGAAGGATAGCAAATGAGAATAAAATAAAAGTATTTCCATATAACATAGTTCTTCAAAATGATCGATAAGTATCCGTAATTTCTTTCACTACTCAGCAGAGTTTAAGACAGTCATAATGGTACAAATTTTATAGAGCTCATTTATCCCAGCAGCATAATATTCCGATATACACTTTCACCACCAGTAGCTCTTCTTCAGCTAGATCATATTCCACATACACCCAAATCTGAAATTCTTTTAATAATTGTGGTATCCGTCCTAGTTTGAGCTGGTACAGAATTGCTTTCTTCAGAGTGTCTGGTATAATGCTATGTTTTGGTTCTAGTATAAAAACAAATATATTGATAACACAAATGTGTTTCTAGTTGCTGCTAAGCACTGTTGTACAGTCAAGGCCATTCTCAGCAAAGGGCCCAAGGAGCTGGTAGAGAACAGAATTAGGACAGCTGACAAACTGGCCAAAGTCATATTTCATACCATATGACATCAAGCATAAAGAATTTTGAAAGGGGTGGGAGTGCATCTAGCTTTTCTACTTCTCAGGGGGCTAGTTGGGCATCGGTCAGGTGATGGTGATCAATTACCTGTATATCACTTGTTATATACATTTATATACATATATAAGTCACTATTTTCCTTTTCTCGTAATAAATAGTTTTTCTGAACCCTCAAGTTCTACTTCGTTGTTTTTAACTCTCTCCTCATCCCACTGGTAGAGGGGGAGTGACTGAATGACTGCATAGTGCTGAACCACCTGCTGGGTTAAACCATAACAGAATCAAAGTAAATATAGGCTCAATTTCTTCATCTCTTCAGTTCTTCTGAACATCAGTGTTTTTCCACACAAATGTGATTTGTCAACATTCTTAACATATTGGCCTTTCACAAGCAGAAAAAAACATATCCCCCAAAAGCTCCTCCTCAGTAACTCAATGTCTAGCTGCTTCAGTGAGTTATTTAACACTGTTTTTAGAAGAAAAGATTAGACATTTCCATTCCACTGAACTGAACTGGTCTGCTGCTGCTGCTGCTCAAGTCATTCAATTTTCAATGCTCTTTGCCCTTGAGATCAAAAGTTTAATTTTCACCACTCAAAAGATACAGACCGTGCTATTTTTGGAGTTTGACATAGAAAAATGACCATCCAAAGTTGTTTGACCATATGTAGCAGTGGATGGAAAGAAAAGAGGCTGGGTAAGAGGATAAAAATGGCTATTTATGTTTAGGATGAGCACCTGGGCCACAAAACTTGAAGAAATCTAATTTTTCAGTTCACATCTTCTGTATTATTCAAAGATCTTCAAGCTCTGCAATCACTTTTGTTCATACTCTCTAGAAACGACAGAGACTCGTTAAACTAAAAAATGCACAAGCCAGAATCCAAAACAAAAGTGACAAAAAGATATATGAAATACTTTAAAAGCACCCTCCGTTCTCCAACACTGGCTTGCGCTGCCCTGCTCTCTGGTCGTTCTAGTCTGTGAGGTATTAGGTATTCTTACAGAAGTGAGACAGTGCAACTACATTATTGAAGTAGATCCTGTACTTTCCTGTACTTTTGAAGCCTCACCAATGGAAACAAATTATTTTTATCTCTGCCTTCACAAAACGTTACAGTAGGAACAAAAAATTATGCTTAGAACTCAGCGATAGCTGACTAAGTCACCATGTGCCACAAGTTTATACATCAGTATTTTCCCCTCTATAGTGCTTTTCCAACATTACATCTTGTGTTAAACCTGTTTTAAAACACTCCTTCAGGGTAAAGAGAAAAAAAAATGTGGTTTCCAGCTGGAGTATAAGTTTCTGATGAGATACTGCTGCAGTGCCCCTGTACATACATGACTCATCTCAGTGTAGAAACTTTTCTATGAATTTTATGATTAAGTTTGTTTTTTTTACATGTCACAAAATGCCATTCTTTTTCACTGAAGTCAGTGAAAGTATTAGTGATGGTTACACTGAGTGTTGATAAAGCTCATACATGGATTTTGCTGCAAAGTCCTCAGCAGTGTTATAGAAGAACTGGTAAGCAGCAAGAGAGCCTAAGATGGGCAAATTTGCAGATTTTCTAGATGGAGACCAAGTGGGTTTACACCAATAACACAATGTTTTCTACGAGTAAGGTATTCTATACTTCATACATTCATTTCCGAAGCACATCAGAAAATCATCCAGACTTCTAAAATATCGTTCAAATAATGCCAATATTACCTCTGATGTGAAATTTAAGACCAGTTCTCTCTTTTCACGTGAGTAAAAATGATTCCTCAATTTAATTTTACTGCTTACTGATTTCCTTCATTTTTTTGAGACTTTAAAGTCTTATGGAAATTAAAGAGTAAGACTATTAGCTACTTCTCATGGGATTTACAGGACTAAATAAACTGTTTCTTTTTTTTTCTTTAATTTTTTTTTTCAATATTCATATATTCCATTTTCATCCAGCAACTGTAAAAATGCTTCTTAGCTATTAAACTTGCTACATATCAGGCTGTGAATTCAAACAAGAGCAGCAGTGGTGTTGAAAATAATTACAGAAGATTTTATATGAAGGAGATATTCTGTATACCAAATTAATGGCATACCTGCTTTGAACTGAGATTTGCAAGCGATGTGTAAATGGCCTGGGAAGCCTTCATCTTAGCACTGTTATACTCCCTCGGCTTGTAGATGACTTTACTGTTAACGTGTGCAGTGTGTGTGAGCTTTAAATGGACAGAGGTAATTTAGCAGGCTAGGAATTTAAAAATGTAAGTGCTTATCAACCGATGTGGCAGAGCTGTTCCATTAGCACTTCTGGTAGAGTTGCAGCTTTGAGATGCAATGTGGAGATGGATGAGCTCCAGAGTAACCATACTTCCCACAGGCTGCAGGAGCCAGCGGGACAGCCTGTCAAGCCCACTAGGTTCATTAAGCTCAATAGAACCCTGCAGGAAAAAAACAATTTCTAAAATAGATTTCAAAGGCTCCCTGGGTTTAAAAGTTCTTGATTCTTTTCCACCCCACCATGCAGAGAAATCTCTGCTTCTAAAGCACAATTTACATCCCATGAATAAAGAGAGTTCTCAGAAAATATCTTTTTGTTCTGTTTGATACATGTGCGCTGTCACTTTTATTTGAAGTAATTTATCCTATTCATCAGCTTTACTCACCTAATTTTGGAGTGAAGACTTACAAGCAAACCAAAAGTAGTCACTTCGTTGAGAAAAACACTTTACTTGGCAATTCCAGAAGTGCTAATATTCACATCTTGAAATGCCAGACTGCATTTGCATTCATTGTCTCCACTGTGGATTTGAGGGTATTGAGAGCTATGCATTTATTGTTGATGATTTTTGGGAAAGTTGACATCAGCCTGTTGCCAGGACAGAAACTGGAAAAAAACTCTAGCTTCAATTTCACAAAATTTGTGATCTAATGTATGCATACATTTTCTGATGTGGTACAGTGTTATAAACACCATATAGTTTGTTGTTTTTTTTTTTTCCTCTTTTTTCTATTGCAATAACTTAAAGTAAATATTTAGGCTAAATAGAAGTATGGATGTGATCCTGTGGTGATCATACTTCTACCTTTTTTCAAAGGATAATACAGTTCTAAAAATTGCCTAGTTCCTTTCAACTGAAGAAAAAAACGACTGAAGAAAAAACGACTCAGATAAGTAAAGAATAAAGTCTTATTAACAGTTCTGTATTTCAGTCTCAGTGCTACAATGGCAGTCTTTGTGCCAAGGGAATTGTTCGTGTGAATCAGAAAAAAGATGTCTGAAATTTTAAAAATGTACAAGTACTGTTAAAATGTTGTCACTGGAATTCCAGCTTATGCATGTAAATTCCCTATTTTAACACAGCAGCACCTCCTGTGCAGTCTCACCAAACACATTTTAACAGATGTTGCAAAGTCCCCTATTTCCCAGAAGACAGATCATTTTCTCTTGTGTAGAAACATGGAATCTGAAAATTATTTCGGTTGGAAGGGACCTTGAAGTCTATCCAGTTCCAACTCCCTGCCATCGGCTGGTCTGCCTCCCCTAGCTCAGGGGGCCCAGGGCCCCATCCAACCTGGCTTTGAGCACCTTCTGGGATGGGGCACCAAATCTTCTCTGGGCAGCTATGCCACTGCCTCACCGCCCTCTGAGTAAAGAATTTCTTCTGTATATCTAACGTAAATTTTCTCTCTTTTAGTTCAAAGTCGTTGCTCATTGTCCTATCACTACACTTCCTCATAAAGAGTCCCTCTCTAGTTTTTTTACAGACCCCTTTCAAATACTGGAAGGCTGCAATGAGAACCTTCTTCACACTGAGCAAACCCACCTCTTTCAGTGTATCTTCATAGGACATGTGCTTCAGCTCTCTGATGGCCCTCCACCCAGTCCAACAGGTCTGTGTTCTTATGCTGGAGACCAAGAGCTGAACACTGCAGGTGAGGTCTCAAAAGAGTGAAATAGTTGGAGGGAATCACCTCCCTTAACGTACTGGTCATGCTTCTTTTCATGCAGCCCAGGATATTTACATCTCTTGAGATGCTATTTCATTCTTTTATTGTGTCCTCCTGAGACTTCCAGCCCAAATTAGTTGATGGAAACTTAACACATTCAATACTACCTTTATGCTAGGATTTAAACATAACTAACTTCATCATGTCAATGGAGAAAGACCCATAGAAGGTTTCCAAGTTGTCACTAGCAACTAGAAAATAAATAAAGCAACTAAGATATGAAACCACATATTTAGAGAAGGAAATATCAAATATCAAATTTAGATGATCTATGACACAGCTCTTCTATGAAATCACAACAGCTGGCAATCCTGGGAAACAAACAAGCAAATGAAAAAAAGTCTGCTCTTGCAACATTTAACTTTGCTGCCACACAGGGATTCTTCAGTTTATTCTCCCTCAGGAACAGCAAAAGGAGCTGTTGAACAGAGGCACCAAATAGAGAGTGTCAAAGAAAATGACACACTTTCTATGTTCGGCTCTTTACTTAAGCTGCCAGTTTCCGTGAAGAACTGAGCAAAGAGCTTAGTGTCTGTAAAGTTAGTTTGTTTTAAGAGGTACTGTTAGGCAAGTAAGGCATTAAAAATCTTAAATTACAAAGAAATAAGAGGATAAATAAAAGAACTATCCATTCATGGGAAAAGTGACTCACAGAGCTTAAAAACACTACTGGAAAATTCTGAGACGTTATAATGATGACACTGGCACTAGAAACTGTACAGCACAAAGTAGGATGGATGTTCAAAGCCATGTGTGGGAAATGAGTCATGCAATGCCCATTAGTGTCACTGAAAATTTTGCTGTGAAAGCTCCATACTTTTCTGAAAGTGTACTTCTAAATATTTAATACAACACTTACAAGCAAAATTTAGCATGGTAAAGGACTCTATGCTAAATCTCTGCATCTTCATTGTTCTTATTGTGCTTTTGTTAGTAGCAGTTAAAGCTTCTCTATCAGGCCAAACCTTTTGTCTCATTGTGCTTGTTTTAGATTGATGGATTTCTCCATAGTATTGATACTTTAATACAACATGTGTAGATTGAATAGCAGAACAAGTTTATGTCAGCAAAGTCATTTTGTCACTGGGAGCTTCTGCTTAAATATTTCATTTAAAAAAAAAAAAAAAAAAGTTCCTGCCTTATGAACAAGCTTGACAGTTGTCAGATCAGACAATGAGAGTGCAAAGAGTTATATTCCCTCTTTTCCTTGCTCTGTAGCTTCTGTCTGAGTAGATATCTGTAGTACACATGAGAAGCTATTCATGTAGCACATATTTTTAGCCAAACTAAGTGAAAAAGAAAAAGGTGAACCAATGCTTTCAGAATTCTCAGTTTTGTGCTATAAGTAAAATCCCACTTAATTCATCACAATGTGAGGGTTAATGTCATCTTAGCACAGTTTTTCACAAGGATCTGTGAAAGCTGATGCTTATATCTGTGAGACATAAAACCCACTGCAGTCAGCTAAGCATGCCTGAGTTACTGACATACAGCAACTTGTAGGGTTAGTTAGTTTATAGGCAGGAAATAGAGGATGAGATATATTCCTCCTTTCTGACAGGAAAAGAAGTGTTTAAGCAGGCTGGTAGCAGTAACAGGTTTGTGACTGAAAACGATTGAATTAATTAACTTGCTCTATCTGCAAGTAAAACAGAAGAAGAAGAAGATCAACACAGCCAGAGTTAAAGCAATGGCAACAGCCGTGAGAAAGGAGGATACCTCCCAGATTTGGACAATGGGAGCAGGTGATTTCAAGTGAGAAGAAATTGGCAAGGGCCAGAGTCTGAATAGGCAAATAGAACATTAAAGACTGAGGAGTGCAAAAGTCTGAAATGCTGAAGTTCTATTTAGGAAACTAAGATTTCTTCAGTGGGATTCCTTGGGGCTGCTGGCTATACCTTGTAGATACCTTGTTCATTCTTGTGACTGTCTGTCATAGGTTGTTCACTGTTTACCTAGACAGAATAAAGCATGTGAAAGTGGGAGAAAAAAAGTGGGTATTTATGATTCATCATGCAGCAGCTCAGATGAAAAGTAAAGACTAACAGATCCATTTTGGATGCTGAAAGACCTCTGCCAGACTGCTTGACTTTGAGTAGAAGATTGGAGCAACTAGAGGAAATCTACCTATCTCTATTTAAACATTTAAGAAAAAAAAATAATTTTGTACCAGTTAGCAGGTACCAGAAAGAAAAAAAAGAAAAAAAAGTTGTTCACAGTTTATTTACCCACAGTGTTTTGTTCTGAAAATCATGTGGTGAGTTTAATAACTTTCATTTGAATCAGCCTGAAAGAGTAAATATCAATTATAAGTAAGTATGACAAAGATTAATGCTGTATGCAAATGAAATGTAAATATATAGTTAGAAACAATGCAATCATGATTGTAAACACAAAAATATGCAGTTGCAATAAGAAGAAGGTTTATTGATGAACAGAAAAGTTTGATTAATCTGTGAGGGATTATTAATTCTTAAAAAGAAACACTCTAATCATTGGGATCCTTAATCATATGAGACTGTTGAAAAGATATAGAATCAGATGCTAATAAAAGGTCTTCAACTTATTGAGCAAAAAAGATTTTCTGCCTCTCTGACTCTACATTAAGAGAAATAGTCATACACTCAATAATAAAAACTAGGAAGAGGAACTGAAATGGTGAAGTGAGTGGAGCTCAGAGTCTGAACCACTGTAATATGCCATGTGAAGTTCTCTGATATGGCTATCACAAAAATATAAGTGGCTGCCTGATATCTGGAAGGAGTTAAAGGCTTCTAGAAATTCCATCTAGAGTCCAACTGAGCAGAAGATTTCAGATATCAAAAGACTGCACAATATGAAGAAAAGATTAATAACAGCACAAACAGCACAGGGGAAAAGAGTAAAGCTATGTAGGAGAAGATTAATGGACTACTATTCTGGAAATAAATTGAGTATTTATTAGTTGAGTAGAAAAGAACTGCAATGGAATGTATGGCAGTCAAAACCATGATTAGCACTGGCACAGAAGCCATGGGCAATACTTAAGGAAAATAGATAAAAGCATATGATATTGTGACTTTAAAACTGCATTATTATAAGAAATAATATTTTAGCAAGTGGAATCATAACACTCTTTTAATTGGACTTTTTTCAGCAGTAAGCCCTTGTATTGAGGGATTATAATTATTTTTTTTTTTCCAATAACTCAATGATTAGAAAGATATAATTTCAGATGTTGTTAAAAACATCTTTTCATAGTGGAAGCTATCTATCCCAGGCCCTAAAGGTCAATAAATGATTCTAACAGTTTGTAAGGCTGATTTAATGTTCTTACAAGAAGGAATAACAATGAATATCTATGTTAACATCTAATACAACTTCAAACATGTCTATTGTGACACTAGATGCTTCCAAAAGCTTCAGCAAACTCAAACAGTTGACTTTGTCTGTTTATGTAGTCAAAAAAGAGCTTTATTGCTACTCTTCTGCCAAACTTGATTGCTATGCGGTTTCTGAACATTTACACATTGTCAGAAGTTGTATCTGACTGAAGATGGAGCAGTTTTTTTCTACAGGTTGTATTCAAGGAAAACTTGCAGAAGGAAATGTCATCCATTAATGTACCACAGAAATTTTTCTAACCACAGGCTGCTGAAAAAACACCTGAAGTGAATGCAGTAATGTTTCTCCACATGTCAGGCCCAGAACTAGTTAAGGCTTTGGATAATTTTTAAGAAGGAAGAAAGAAGAAAACATAAAATCTTTTGTTGCAGTTAGCATATACTACTGGGAGATAATGTAAAAACAGAAAATACTATTTACAAAAGTATTTTTCATCTCACAAATTAGCTGAGGAAGCTGCATTATGTTTCAGTAATGCTGTCTGTGGCTGAAGTTTCGATAAAGAGCCATTTGTTGTTGTAACTCCATAATTTATTGTGACCCTGCAATCTGTTGTGAACTATACAAAGATGAATACAAGAGCTGAACAAGAGAGCTCTTGTAGGGACTTTTTGACATCTTAGTTTGACATCTTAGGCCTACAGAGGTCTCCACAGAGTATCAGTGAGTTCTTACATTCCCTGCAATGCACCAGTGGAAACCATGAGGAGAGATCAGAGGATGCTCTGGGCGACAGACTATAGACAAAAGGCAAGCCCACAGTGTTGAATAAAAGACACCTTCATAGTACTTCCAGGAGAAAAAAACATTAGTTCCCATGTTCCCATATAGACAGTGTATACTAGGAAAGTAAACAAACAAACAAACAAACAAACAATCTTTTTATAGATAAATCTTTACGTATTGGGGAAATAGAACCAGTAGTGCTCTCTTGGTTTCAGCTGGGACAGAACTGATTTTTTTTTCTTCATAGTGTCTAATATGATTATATGTTTTGACTTGAGGAGATAAACAACACTGATGACACACCAACATTTTAATTGTTGCTGACCACTGATACACAGAGGCAAGGACATTTCTATTTTTCAGTTTTTTGCAGTGTCCTAGCAGTGAGGGGTCTGAGTAAGGAAACAAAGAGCTGGGAGGCAACAGAACAAGGACAGCTGACCTAAAATGGCCACAAGGATGTTCCGTGTCATATGATATCATATGAAAAATGCTTGGAAAGCTGAAGGGGTTGGCTAGGGGGTCAGCTGCTGCTTGGGACTGGGTGGGAATTGATTGTCAAGGAGTAGGCAATTGCACTGTGCATCTATATATATATATACAAAATACTATATACTTATATAGAGAGAGATAGTAATAGTATCATTAATGTTATATTAGATTTTATAAAAACATAACCATATGTATGTGTACATATATTTAATTGTCATTACTATTATACTTTTTTATCTTTCTTTTCTGTCTTAGTATAGTCTTTATCTCAACCTGTGTGCTCTACTTTGCTGCTTTTTTCTTAGATTCTTTCCCCCATCACACTGGGAATGGAAAGTGAGCAAACTACTGTGTGGTTCTTAGCTGCCTGCTGGGTTAAAACACAGAAAATATTAAAGTAGTTTGAGCAGTCTGTGAGATGGGTAGTGCATCCACAGAGCAATTACTAACAGAGATAGAGAGATCATCCCACTCTGCTCAGTGCTTGTCAGGCCATGCTCACAGTACTGTGTCCAGTTCTGGCCCCACAATTTAAAAAAAAAGACATGGACAGACTGGAAAAGGTCCAAAGGAGAGCAATGAAGATGATCAAAGAGCTGGGCAATCTGTTCTGTGATGAAAAACTGGAGGAGTTTGGTCTTTTTACACTGGAGAAGAAAAGGCTCAAGCATGACCTCATCACACTTTTCCAGTATTTAAAGTATCCTCTTTGTACAGGATAGAAACTCCCTTTTCACAAAGAAACATATGGAGAAAACAATGGACAGGGAATTCAAATTGCACAGAAATATTTCTTGTTGATACAATAAATATTTTTTTTACACTGAGAATTATTCACTGAAGCAACCTCCCCAGCAACGTGATAGAGTGCTTATCACTGGAGACTTTTAATACGTGATTAGAGAGGGTGCTAGATGGTCTCACTGAGAGGGTAGTTGGGCATTGAAACAGGCTTCCCATCGAAATGGGGATTTGAAGAAGCATTTAGACAATGCTATTAGACATAGGGTTTGATTTTTGGGTGTTCTGGTGTGGAGCAAGACATGGACCTGATGATCCTTTCTAAATCAGAGTATTCTATGAGTCCCTTTTCTCACAAGATGTCCCTTCCAACATGGGCTGGATTCCATGATTCTTTATTGAAACATAATTTATTTTCTTTCTATCTGTCTATCTATCTATCTATCTATCTATCTATCTATCTATCTATCTATCTATCTATTTTGCACGTAAATATCAAATTGTTACTGATACTTGAAAAATAGCCAGACTGGCTTAGATTCTTTTCTAAATATTTCTGTGTATGTGATATATATTCTGAATATACATCCAAGGCACAACTGCAAAATGAAAGACTGTTCATGTGCGACTTGTACATGTGTTTTTCAATGGAAATTTCAGCACTGCATGTGCGAAAGATATCCTGCAGTGTCATTGGTTTCTTATATTTTGAGTGGAGCAAAATGTGTTGCAAAAAGAAGTGAATCATACCTTTCAGGTGATTGACATTTAAACAGCAGCACCATTTATGAGATGATGAGTGTAACTTTCAATACCTTTTGGACCACATGAAACTGGCCTTTTACACATTTATGATTGTGTACTACATCCTTACCATTCATTTTTCACAGACTGAGACTTTTCAACCAAATTTATTTATTCTGATTTGGAAGGAAGATGAATGCTTAAAATTTCAGACTGAAATAAAACTTAAAACATTTAATAAATTTCTGAATGTCCCTGGAATTAAATCAAGGTTTTTGATTGCAGTGCTGGCAAGTAGGTTGGTGATCTGTCTTTCTTCTCACCATACAAGAGATCATCAAGCTTAGCACTGGAGCAACTTTTCACCAGACACGGTTTAAAAACTGATACAATACTCAGCCTCTTGTTTGGGAGTTAGGAAATTAACAGGTAAAGCTTGCCAATAGGTCTCATTCAAACATTCAATTTCCCCAGATGCCAGTGGAACTACAGTGAAGTTGATAAAGTTAGAAGAGAAGAAATTGGTTATCTTCATTATAAAAATGCTACAACCTAGCAAAATAATGAATATGTTATTGTTTCATCAAGAACGACGAAATGTATCTGATTGAAGGATAGGAGAAAGAAATATATTAAAAAAAAGAAACAGCTTTTTATAATATTAAACTCATGAGAGTTTTTTTCCTTTAAAAGTAATTTCTTCATTAAAACTGTAATTGAAAAGGGACATGCTGTTCAACAAGTTCAGTTTTTATATACGCCATAGAAATCCCATGACGTGTCTAAAAATGAAATTCATATTAATCACTGACGTCCTAATCCTCCTGATATAAGATCTATATTCAGGGAGATGTTCTCTTCTGAAACACCAGAATCAACTCTGAAAATGAGATTTTAGATTAGCTCTTTAGATAGTCTTCTCATAGGCTCATCCATATGAAATTTGCTATGTGCTTCCAAAGCATCTGGGGATAAAGAGCTTCTCACAGTGCCTGCATTTGTCATACACAGTTAAAAAGCTAAGGTACCATTCATACACTTCACTTTGTAGCTCTTCTGAAAACATCAATCACAATCTGCCACCCTTTCCTACAGTGATTGGACAAGTCACTGTTCTGCTCACAGAATAAACCTCAAGGTTATTTTTCCTTAATTATTTTGGTCTAGACTAGAAACTTCATAAAGAGTTCATGAAAAGGTTTGTGAAAAAGGCAGGTTTAGAAAGAGACATTTTACTATCTTACATCTTTAAAATGCGCTCAAAAGAACAAATAAAATGCAATGCATAGGAAGTAAAGTGAGCTGCTGATTCTAGTAATAACTGTGTATTAGAATTCCATCAGAATTGCCATGAATAAGCGTTTTACTATAAGCAGTAAAAGTACCAAAGCCTACTTTATTTTCTAATTCTTTTCCTCCACTCACATTCTTTTGAAAGGAACTTTTTGGTACAAGATTTCTCCTCACATTTCAGAGTGGCAATCCAAGTAATAAGAATATGCAACACATGAAAAGGTCTGTCACAAAATAATTTACAGTGCTGAGGAAACATATTAAATATATGGAAGAACCAGTCAAACCACTGAACTCTTTCTTTTTTAAAGAACAGATTGGGCTAACAGAATACAAATCTTTCAGTTTGTAAAAAGAAAGAGGCATGCTGCATAGGATATAATATTCATACCATTCAAATCTTTTAAAAATTATATTACAATGATTCTACCTGAACTTTACAAAGCAGAAATCAATTTAACTTCAGGAGCCATTTCTTTGTTGTTCTCATTGTTTTATGGTAGATAAATACTTCTGCAGTCTTTGTAAGCAGAGAAGAAAAGTGAATAATACAATGGAAAGGCACTTCCAAAATGTCTTAGCACCTTCAGTACTGTATTTGTAACATCTGCATTGTCTTAATCACTTTCTCAGTAGGCTTTGAAAACGTACAAAACTCCATCATTTCTGCAACTGTAGAAAACTAACAAATTTCAAAAACAATCCATGCACTGTATGAATGCTCTCATGTTTGCAGCTTCAAGGATCAGTATGAACAGATTTCAGCCCCCTTTTGGGATGATTTAGAAGCTTACCATCTCATCAACTTTTTAAAAACTTAATAGCATGTTCTCTACAGACGTTCAAGGTAAACTGTCTGGGAATAAGCATTTTTTTTTCATTAAATATAATATGCTGTGTTGCAAACATAGAAAATTGGTGTCCCTCCAGAGAAACTCAGCCACTGCATAAGATTCAAGCTAATCTAGTACACCATAAAATACTTTTTACTCTTCAGCTTCCTTCAATTTACTATAAAATTACAATTTTTACTATGAGGCCTTCACATGGCCAGGATGAATCCTACTACTAGGTCTAAGTAGGAAGAACTGGAACATCATATGCTTTGTATTGTAAATTAAGAAAACAATCAAATTTATGTTTCTTTTCCTTTCCTGAAAATGACAAACACTGTCCCCTGTCTTACATCACTTCTCAGAAATGGCAGCCTCACTGTTCATAAATCCTAGACAGAAAGATGAATGTTAATTTGCTGAAATTCACAAAGGCAGTATATTCTCTATTGAAAAACAATGACAAATATATTCCAGCATTCTCAACAGACTCAGACTTCTCTGAGGTATTCCTGTGCCTTAACAGACAACTGTTCCTTCTCAGCCTTCAGACTCACTTTAAGTTTTGCCATAGAAAGCATCCCACTTACTACAGAGACCTGTGGCTTGAGGGGTCTTTTCTCCCTGTATTTCAGCTCAGAAATCCCCAGCTTCTTTTTTCAGATCTCCCTCCATTACTTTTCTTCTGCAGTTATACTAGTTAAGGAGGCTGATTTTCTATGGGATGAAGCTAACCTGATTTTTCATTGCAACCCATTTGCATAGGAAGACTTTCAAGCTAGCACCATGTAGAATACATGTGATGCAAGCTCTAAATGGTAGATTCCGTATAGCCACACACAAACAAATTTACTTAGCAATAAGAAATAGTGAACAAGAAATGAACAGGCAAAGTTAGATTTCAAACTTGTGCATTTTGAAAATAGTTTTTTAAAATTTAAAGTGCTTTGCAGAGAGATGAATTTCCAAAAGATGGATCTGTATGCATGATCGCTAGCAATTGTCAAACAGTATGTCTCATTCATTGATTCAGGATGAATCTGCCTTTTCTGTTTCTTGGCCCAAGATTACTACTTTTCACATTTGGTCAAATGAAGAATCTTTCTAAAGGAAGTGCATACAAGTGCATACTTAAGTTTTCACACACTCTTAAGCTATAATGGAGCAGCTCAAAATTAAGATCTAAAGGTCAGATATTCAATGGAATCAATATATGTTAGTCATCTTGCCTTATTAAGCAATATTTAAAAATTCCATCTGCACATTTTGGCAGCTAATTTTTTATTTGGAAGATCTAGACCTAATTACTTTCCTGCACACAGACGACCTCAAGAGGTCTAGTGGTTTATTGTTTTCTTGATTTGAGACATAAGCACCTTAACCCTTTTATGATACTGAAACATACTGGCAAAGACAAGAATATTTTTTGAAGATCTGTGATGTTTAAAATGTAAATGTCAGATTTATTACAGAGGTCTACGGCCTACAAAGAAGGTAAGCAGCTACAGTTTCTTTAATTGCAGTGGAAGTGCATTCATTTTTACGAGTTGAGGGTCTAACTCAAATCTTTTACAGCTGAGTTAATTATCAATTTATTTGCTAGCTTTGAGAATGTCACACAACTGGCTATACAACTGCAGTACAACTCGACATTTAGCTTTTGCCAGAAGTGTTTCTATTAAAAAATATGTATGCATGGTATGCAGAGTAGAACTACTTCCCTGCTGACTGGTGCATGTAAAATAAGACATTCCGAAGGGAAGAAAAGAAACATGAGGGAAATTAGAAATTGTAATTTCACAAAAAAGAGAAGTAAGTGAATTACAATAACTACAATCAAGAATTTTAACAATAGTATTAACTAGTATTAGTTTGGGTGTAAAGAAGGGGAGAATATTCATCTAATTATTTTTAACACAGCATAAAAAAACATTGTGTTATGGCTTTGC
The DNA here is from genome assembly GCF_951394365.1 of Tetrao urogallus. NCBI lineage: Eukaryota > Metazoa > Chordata > Aves > Galliformes > Phasianidae > Tetrao > Tetrao urogallus. Next base: position 42,791,731 of record NC_136815.1, on the reverse strand, counting down.
GCAAATATGGAAATAAGGAAAAGTCCCCAGGCTTTCTGTCTGCATTACTAAACTCCATCAAAAATCATTGACTTGTTTGTAAACTGTGCCTCTGTCCTCTCCCTGTCAGAGTTTCCATGGTGTTAATGCGCCTGCACAGTTTGAGTGGAGCCTGATTCTCCAGACTGAAGATCATGTGAGGAGGTGAGAGGACCTGATATCTTAAGTAGTAGCTTAGCACTGTGTGAAGTCAAGAGATCTTTAAAAATTTAAACTAAAATATGTTATCTTACATAGTGTAAATGATCACATCCCTAGGAATCCATGAAATACACTAGCTAAACAAAAAGCCTTTCTGCAGAAGAATATGTGAAAAAAGCACTTACAAACTGAAGCTACTTGAGATTTACCCTGAATAACATACAGCTTTTAGTTTTAGACTACTTGATCACCTACCTTGGCAAATTAAGTCAGAGATTATAGGACTAGAAGAGGATCCTCCTGGAAACAGATTGGCCCAGTGATGTAGGATGAGCCCTTAAAGATCACTTCCCATTTGCAGCAGATCCCTGACCAACTACAACAGCAAGCTGCTTGCCACAACAATGCTAAACCAGATCCTCATTCATCCCAGCCAAAATGGTTCAAACCCAGACGGTTTTGTCCCCAGAAAGTTTTGAGGGAGGGTGAGTACAAAGGTGATGCAATACGGCAATATAACTCCCTGCAGATAGAAATGGGAATTTTTAAGACAACATAAATGGTGGTAACAACTGATTCTTATCTGCCTCACAGTGCCATATGTGATTGCTCATGCTAGTGACTTTTAAAAGAACTGTTAAGCTTCCAAGTCTGTGGTTCTGATCGGTCTTGCACATCATAGGACAATAAAAAATAAAAGGAACACAAGAACTTATTTTTCTCTTCTTACTAAAGCCATGCTGACTGTAGTATAGCTATGCACTTCTTTAGTATGTTCCTGGTTTCATCTCTAAGCATATATTTGGCAATTAATGATGATAAAATAAAAGAAAAAAGCTCATTAAAATATTTATGGCCAAACAAAAATGAATAAGCCTCAACAAATTAGCAATGCAGCCAAATAATTTCTTTACATGTAAAAAGGAATTATCAATGTGTGCAAGATTCTCTGCAGACCAACTATAAAGCAAAATAATGCATCAAAAAAGTACATTACAAAATAAAGTAAAACACTAGCACTTTGACTAAGCCACATATGTATCATCAGGCACATGACCCTTGATATGTGGTTTGGCATCCTGGAGATAGAAAATTAGCTACATGAAATCAAGAGCGACATGAGGGAGAGCATGTGGAAATTCTCAGTGATTTCTTACAGCTCGGCCAACTTTTACAGCTGGGGACATGAAAATGGTTCAAAATAGCTTTTCATTTTTAAAAATATTGCCACAAGAAGCTTCAAAGCATGACTTGCTAACTAGAAAGCAAATTAAGTTCTTCCAAATGTATTGTTAAATACAAAAACCATTGAGACTTCTTTTTACAACTAGGAGAAAGAAAAGGGAGATCATTAATTCATAATTTTTACAGGGATTGCAATTAGAGGTGTTGCCTAGAGCCAAGAGTACGGTGAACAAAATATGTCCACTGCTGCAGGTACTTGTACCTCCTCCTGCTCTTTGTTTAGAAAGATCAAATGAATGTGAGTTTCCATGCTAGACTGATCCCATGGTTCACTCTCATCCCTTATATCCATTTATGTTCAGCATGAATTAGGGCAGCCAACTTGGCTGCCATAAAGCTACTTGCATGCAGTGCAGAGAAACAGCTCTAGAGCAAGTATGCTCTGATGAAAGAAATAGTGTGATGGGCTTAAAGCATCAAGCTGTTTTCTACGCTGCTCAGTTTGGCCAGAATTGCCTGCATCTCAAGATATTTTAATATAAATGCAGTGAATTAAAACATTTCTTGAAGAATGAATGGAGTGATAAATAAAAATAATGGATGGAGATTAGGATTGTCTCGCTCCTCACTGGCATGTGGGATGGCTTGGCCTCAAGGAAAGTCATTATGCTTCAGTGCTTTTCCTTAAGCCAGAAGGTCTCATTGTACTTATCCAAGTGAAATCCTCATTTTAAGTGCCTTCAAGCACAGTCTTCAGTAGCATCTGCTTTTTCTTTCCAGATGCATAAAAAGTAATAATTCCTGGCAAATTGTAATTGCAGTTCATTAGCTCAGAATGTTTATGAAAAAGCAAAAAAGCCAAGTAAAGTCAGGCGTGGAGGAGATACGGAGTTTATTGCTGCATGTTTCCTGTTGGCTGTTATGCATGCGAACATGGTTTCTCTCTCATTCATGCTGAGGATGTAAGTTAAGAACTGCACTGAAAGACTAATGCAATTTAAAAAATTGTATTCAACTTTATACATTATTAAATAAACGTGTGATGAAAACTGTGTTTACATCATTTAAAATAGAAAAGGCTATTTGCTAAGTGTATAAACTTTATTTCTGACACATACTTAATCCCATTTTCAACTCTGTGAAAGAAAAGTAGAAATATTCCGAAGTCTTTAGATAATTTTGACTTAGTCTTCAGTGCATTTTTTTCAACATTATATGGGTACTCTGTTTCTTCAAAAGATCCCCTAAGAACTAAAAGGTTAAATACATCAGTGTTTTGGTATATCTCTGTAACTTGCAATACATTGATAATTAAGACTATTGTGAATAGCAAAAATTTTAAGAGTAAATATTAATTAAATATTAATATGCTTTATTACTCATTTTTTTATATTATTACTCTTTTTTTTTTTTTAAATTGCTACCGTAAAAAAATCTAATAGTAATAATATAGTAGTAGCATTACTAAAGTGATAGAAAGGAGAAACACTGTGTTGTGGTTCTACCGGCATTATAAATTAAATAAACTTCATGCTGCTGCTTTCTGATTTAAAAAGACACAGTCACAATAAAATGTCTTCAATACACCAGAAAGTAACATTGAACATATTAAATTTTCCCCAACTCTTTTTGTTTAAAATACTGTTCAAAGAACCACCAATACTAAAACTCTTTTCTTCATATCCTGACCCTGATCAAGTTAAACAGAATGTTATAATTGACTTCCAAGAAACAGGATTTTACCTAAAAAATTGTAGAAAAAATACAATCTAATCTGAATAATAAACATGTTTAGAGTTGTTCTAGCATTGTAAGTTTCTACTTCTTAGTAAAGTGTTACACTTCACAATATTTATTTCAATGTTAATTACTTCCCTGACTATGCTTTTGCTTATTAGATAATGGTGATGCATCTGGATCCAACTGATGCAGAAAGACTTTGTCAGTTTCTTGTTATAAAAGGCTGATTTTATTTTTCTCCCTCTCATTGTGCAGCTAAGAACATACTCAGCCTGTTAACCTATGTATTTTCCTGGATCATCTAAGTAGTATCATCATTAGCATAATGGCATTGGCCCAGTGCTTTGGAATAAGAACAAGCTATGTTTCATTTCAGAATCCATGCACGAAAAGTGCTAATAATGCCCTGCAGAAACACATAATGTGATTTTTATGAATCACACCTAGCAACTTATTGGGAGTTTGTGCCAGATGGATTTCTGATTAGATTTGAACTAATTTAGAAGCCTTTCTACACTAAGAGATGTCCATTTAAATCCTGATGAAAAATACATGGGCTGACCAAGTATCAGGTGATACTAACAGCAATTTTAATTTGTTGAGTATTTCAGAAGATCTAAATAAAAGGGTTTTGATTTTGTACTGTGTTTCTGCTGTTGTTCTTCTTTTGTTTGGCCAGGAGCAAGACCTTTACAGCAAGTGGACCACTCCTGCTTGAGAAATGTTTCACTATCTACTTGTTCTACATGCTTTCTCGCTGGTTATGTAAGTAACACGTGGTAACACTAAAGGGTTCAACCAGAGGTCTGTGCTGCCCTCCTGTTAGAGGAATAAAATCTCTTCAATAAATGGTCTATATATACTGTAGAAGATGGACAGATAAGCAACATCATATTTAGTCCAAAAAATATTGGTGCAGTATGATACATTAGTAAGCTTTCCTTTTCAGGTCACCGGTATTTTTTGAAACACAAAATCAAGAAACAGCTTTACAGCCTTTAAAAAATTACTGCATGCTCACAGGATAAGTTTTTAAGAACATTTACTAGTCCCTAATTGTTGCCAATTTAGCAGGTTTTTTTACTCTTCTTGCCGTATAGCACAAAAATATCTTCTATTTTTAACTCTGTATAATTTCTTTTCTAGCCTAAAATTTCACATGAGCTCCTGTTGTAATCTTATTACTCTGGTACTTTCTAAATTACAATTAAATCCCAGTATGCAATTTATATACTTCTAAGTAAATTACTTGACTTAAAAATATAAATTTCCCTTGGTGTTTCAATACAGGAACATCTCAAATGTGTAAAGATGACAAAGAACTCCAGTGCACAAATTACCAGACTTCAGGTGATATGCACAGAATTAAAAGCATAGCTCTTGTAGTAATATTTTATTCCAAATAGAGCAATAAAAAGTAGCTAGCATCATCAAGCCTGAGAGTTAACACTATATGAGTTTTGAAACCTCGAGATACAGGGTAACCACGAATCCATTAAAGTAGGGAATTGAGTCAAAGATGTTCCCATTACTACTGCACTGATACAACAAAATGAATTATGGGACTATTTCTAGACATCCATGTAGTGATGAATGACAATATAAATGTAGATGCACCCAGAAAAACACAGAGCATTTGAATTTTATGCCAGCTAAGTGTGATGGGAAAATATTGATTTATTGAATTTTTAGATCAGAAATGTAAAAGATAAAAAAGGGGAATAAATTCACTAGAACATTCTTAAAAAGGATGGTAGATTGAAACAAAAGGTGTTCATATGCTAAAAAGAAGATATGGGGTACAGATACTGGAAGTCTGAGGGAACTAATTGTCACCAACTTACGTATATCAGCATTTTGTAGCATTAGTCAACACTTCCCTCCTGGAAATGATTTAACACAATTTTTCCTCTGAACATCCTAAATAATGCCTTATTAAAACTTAGAAACTACAATTATTCAAGGGAATGGTTATGCATATTAATGTTTATTGGTCTGAGGACATGAAAAATAGCACAAAATCTCCAGTTAATTCTCTGTTAAACTTGCAAAATGGAGCTCTCTGAGGAGACTGGGCTTTTAAAGTAAACGGTTTCTCCTCAGGCATTAGCTTGCCCATATTGCAGGCAATATCATATATTAAGATTGCAGTCGTGATATTAAAAATATGCAATTCAAATTAAATTTAATTGGAAACAAAGGAGTAAATCTACCACATTACTATTCATTGATTCATTGATTGGAATGCCTGAAGAAACCATTCTGATCATCTATGTTAACATCACAGGACTGTACTCAATAATTTCTGTATAAAGCTCATAATTCATACTTGAGTATTATAGGCATTGCGATGTATAAATCTCTGTTATTTTGTGTCTTCTAAAAGGACCTCTAAAGTTCTCAAGTGATGAAGCAATATTCCAAATTATTAATGTGATCTTATTATTACTATTCATGAAGTACTCTGATATCCAGGATGAAATCACAGCTTGCCTGTGCTAGGGACAATACAAGTGTGTTCCAAAACACAGTCTCTCCTTCAAGAAGATTGGCTTCAAGTGGCAGACGAAATTGAGGCATATGAATTGCCTGAAGGTCAACAGCAGAACAGGAAATACAGAGTTCTGCTCTAGTTGCAGAATTGTACTGCTGTGAAGCAGAGTAATCTCTGATGTGCTGCCCTTTATTTTTTTTCCCCAATGTATCGATCCTTCTGTGCTTCTTTCCATGAACTGAATTTTTCTTTCTGCAGAAAATTATGCTGCTGTTTTCTGTTTTAAAAACAATGAAATATAAAAGCAACCCAGCAGATTATAGTTATCCATTATCATTAAAAATGGAAGGTACTCATGCTGGATAAATGCTTCCACTAAGGTGCATCTCCTGGAAGCATCTACTGTTATTTTTGTTCAGTGAAATGTGAGCTCTGTCTCAATGATAATGGAGAAGTGCAACATGGCAGATTTTCAGCACTAACAGACTTGTGGCTGTGTCAGCACCTGAACAGTTGACAGATTAGCTATGCTAGTTCTTCTCCTACTTCCATTTGAATGTCATTACAGTGCCTATTCTGCAGTATCTTTCACTGAGATGTTCAAAATCTTGCATACCTTACCTCCATTCCACGCATCAGTCACACTAAATCAGCCTATAACAGTTATCTGAAAAAGAAATAGTTCAGCCTAAATTGTATTTTTTTAACAAGAACAACAACAAAAATCATTAATAAATCATTATATACACTGCACAAAAAAGAAAGGGAGAGGAATAATCATATTTGTTTCAATTATTCATATTTTTGTCACATGAAAAGATTGTGTGCTGCTGAAACATAATAAGGCCTGACAGAAGGCAGCCCAGTGCACAGGCTGTAAGTTCCTGGAAAGGAAATTCCAGGTCTCCTTGTTGATTTTAGGCACAAATTAAGACCAGTTATGCTCATGTATCTGTATTGCAAATACTACTCTGTGCAGTATGGGTAAGTCTATGTGGTTTCCCCTGGAGCCTCGTGTTTTGATGCAGTCACATAGAGCTTTCTAGGCTGCATTCCACCTGCAGGACCTACATTTCCCATACTACTTGTGGGAATGGACTTGTAATCTTTCTTCCTTGGATCAAACTGCCTCAGCAAAGCATTATAGAGATCAGGTTTCATCTCATCTGTTCTACTGGGGAAGCAGATGATGACAGTGAATTTTTGTTACAATCAGCCTACAATAAATGACAAGTGTGGTGAGGCAATGGAACATGTTGTCCAGAGAGGTGGTAGATGTCCTATCTTTGGATGGGATTCATATCCTAGGCTGGATGGGGCCCTGAGCACCCTGACATAACTGTAAGTGTCCCTGTTCATTGCAGGGGAGATGGACTAGGTGACTTTTAAAGGTCCCTTCCAACTCAAACAGTAGGAATTAACAGTTCTTCAGGGATATTTTCCTTTCTGTTTTTGGTGGGTTTTATTGTTGGCTTGGTTTTCCTAATTTTATTTATTACTGTGGAAAATAGTGACCACGTAATCGTGCCATAGAAGACAAAAGATTCCTAGAGTGGAACAAGGGCAAAGTAATTGAATCTAGAAGTGCCGAAAAAAATAATGTTTCTAAAGGGGCAATACATAAGGGGTTATCATGGTCTGAAATAATTATTTTAATGAAGATTTAAATTAATAGTCATAAATGAATATAGAATGAACTTTTATTATTTCAGACTATTAAATATGTGGCCACTACAGATTAAAACTATGCAGTATGTCATACTGAATTATTGTTCTTCTGTAAAAAGAAAAGGGAATTTAACATAAATGCGTTATTAGCTAAAATAGATTCAGTGAATATTTAAAGCACATCTAAATTAATTTGTAAAGACCTAGAGGTTAACGAATAAGTAAAATAGTTTGCAGTATTTGTTTGCTTTGTCAAAAGCAAATCACAAGAATACCAGGGAAAATTCAAGGCAAATCAATCATATGAGTCAGAATTTAGAAGATTTGTTGTGCAGGGAACACTTCATATTGTATACTTGTATATTTATTTATGTACTTATAAATGCACATATTTGTTTGCCTGTGTGAGCATTTGTGCACAATTAATTGGACAGTGAATGAATTAAGTTTTCTTAGCACATAATGTGAATTGAATGGTCAGTTCTGAACAATTGGTAACATCTATCTATGGTACTTGCTCTTATCTAAAGCACTCATGCAGAAAATTGGCTACTTCTTCAATTTCTAGTACAGTGAAGTTCTAAGCCTGGTATTTCTGTATTTTTCTAAATTCAGTTGAGAAATGGACATTTGGCTTTGGGACAGATCTGAGGTTCTAATGAAACTGTTCATTTCAGTGGGCCCAAGATTTCACAACTTGTGTCCAGGCTGAGTGGTACATTGTAATAGTTAATTTCTGAGACTGAATTGAAAAGCAAATCTATTTTAATATATAATCTAAGTGGGATTTTATATATGAATATTTTTAAAAAGCAGACGCTAGTTAACCTAGTATCTTATTATTTTGTGAAGCATATCATCTATTAGGAGAGAAACTGAACAGACTTTCAACTCTTAAGAGGGGGAAAAGTATGACTACTAGAAAGGATTTCAGAATTTTCCAGTTGCTTCCTATTATAATCCATTTAATTCTGGAAATAAATGGACTGATCTTTATGGCAACTGACACTGAACAGAGTATGTTCCTTAATACATTAGAGTATTTGCAGTTTTTACTTTGATTTTCCTCCCAATTAAATGTAAGAAATCTGCATTCTCTTCCACTCTGTTTCTGTCTCCTTGTGACATGGTAAACATAACGAAAACTGAGTTAGTGCGATCTCTTGCTTTCCTCAAATGTGGAGAAAGAATGTGCCTTGATCAGTGGCCATATTTGCAGACGGAATAGGCAGGATCTCCAGAAAGCGTAAATCAGGGGCAAATCAATTCAAGTTGATAAAGCTGTAGCATCTTATAGAAGCTGAAAAACATAACTGTATTTTTTAGATTAGTTCAAAGAAATTTGAAATTATTTCTGAACAATAATTCTAGAATACTCATAATCTAATTCCTGTTAAAATCTGTCTTTCAAATTAAGTAGATAAATATTTTATATCTGCATCTGTGCAAAATTCCCAAGCAGGTTGCTGGAAAATACTGGTATATAATGATTTTGCAGTATATTTTTTATTTTTAAAAAATATCTTATATTTATGTTATATTGTATTATATTATATATTATGATTATGGTTTAATCTTAATGTACAAATTTTCTTCAGGGCAAGTATATAAAGGATTGTTAGAATATTGGAACTTTTATCTGTAGGCAAAATAAATAGCTCTCTCTGTGTTAACAGCAGTGGCATACACTGCCTATGCAATCAATTATAATTTATATTTTGTTAGAATGAGAGTATCTATAGAGTAAAGGATGAGCACTTTCCATTTTCTGTTGCTAACCAATCTTTATATAAGTCTAACAAAGATTGCATTCCTGTTTTACCTTGCTTTTAGATGCAACCAGCTGACTATAATAAGGATGAAGCAGCAATCCTACTTATTGCCTCCCATTGCGAACACAGTGAAGTTGACTTGCTCACTTTCATGTCAGTGGCAGTGCTCTGAATGGCATGATGAAAGTGTAGACTTTTACAGTACATAAAAACTTTCAAGTTTGACCGTATAATGACACAATGCAATTTCAATTAAATGACAGGAATCAAAGTTTTTCACTTTGAGATCCTTAGTGTCAATTTGAGCCATTAAACCTTGTGAGAAATATTCAGACTTAAATGCCAGTGGAGTAATCCTTTCAAATGCTATGAGTTTCTCTTAGGTACTTTAGTCCTTGAATTTAAACGTCTAAGTTTGAAAATGTTTTCTTTAACCTCCTGCTATTTACCTATCTCAGTCAATTTTGCCTCCAAAAAAGTAAACAGGAATGTTTCTGCTAACAACGCTGAAAACAGTCCATATACAAGACAGAGTTCATAAAAGGTGTTTTTTTTACTTCAGATTAATAATAGTAACACTATAATACGAAAAGCAATATTGATCCTGCAATTCAAAATAAGATATCAATTTGCAAGGAAATCAAAAGAAGCAAGACAAATCTATTAGTAATAGAACATTATAGCTTTGATGTTTGTTATCTTAATTAACTTAATTGATGTCTACCTTGGAACAAATGACAAGTCTTGTTCATTTATTTTGACAAGTATCCAAATTGAAGATAGGTCCTACTTGTTACCATCTTTGTTAACTGTTCTTATCCAGCTTGCAGAAATTTGCTTTATTTGCTTTCCTCAGAACAGACTCTTATCCCTGACTGTTGAACTCCTTTATGCCTTCTCAGATTTCAGCCTGCTCCTTTATTTTCCTCTTTTGTGACAAGCTTTCTTTGTTTCATTATTCGCATAACCATTTCCAGGAACTCTTCTATACTGAATTTCCTTTTCTTTGATATGAATCTTGAATGTACAAAATTACTCATGAAATCTTAGCAGATCTTTGCACATAGCATGAGAGAATTGCGTTTGTCTGTTCCACAATGTCATCATGTGGATGGTTTAACATCACCGTATTGAAATGAAACACTTCTGCCCTGGAAAATCAAAATTTCAGGATGAAAATGAAAATATTTGTTGATACAGAAAAAGTCCAAAAAGTGTTTTGATTTTGCTAAAATTATATTTTGAATAACATATGTTGAATATTTTAAGCTGTTCTAAAAAGAAAGATTACATATACTAAACCATTATCTTTTCAGCTCACTTCACATTAGTAATTCTTTTCCTATAATAATCATACTACAAAATGAAGGGTTTTTTGAAAATACTATCATGTAGTTTTGTTTTGTTTTGTTTTCTATATCTTAAGCTTTACCTTCAAAAGCCAGCAATTGCTGTTCCCACAGGTGAGTGCACTAGGATGATTGGAAGGTGAATGTGTTTTAGGGAACAATGCAAAGAAAAGGAATTATATCTAGGACTCTTTAGCTGCCTTTACATCTATGATAAGACGGACTTACACTGGAAAGCTGCAGAATTGCAAAGCCTCCAGTCCAAATTTGATATGACATGAAGCTTGAATCATCATACCAAGAAGAAGATCCTCTGATCTTTTTGAAAATCATTTTGAAAGTCATTTGAAAATGAGAGCAAATGAAAAAGATGCAAGCTGTAAGAACACCAGCTTTTCCTGGGCATAAATAAGTCCAATGTAGTTGAGGTACTAGAGGACTCCACATGTAATCTGTATCATCTTCTTAACAGATTTTTGAGAACATATTGTAATAGCTGAAGTCCAAAACTGGAGAAGGTTTAGATCACTGTGGTGAAATCTAGAGGAAAGACTGCAATTTCTTGAACTACCTACCAGACATTTTGCTTGAAACAATTTGAAAATAGATTTATTTAGAAATATCATTGTATGCAATTAATAGAGGACTGTAAGTGCCATATAAATCTTCCAGTTTTCAAAACTTCCACAAATTTTACAAATACACATTTTCAACTCTTATTAGGATAAAACATCAGCCAGCTCACTTTTACATATGGTCTATTAAAGCAGGGCACTCTGTTTTGTGTTTAACTGCTAAAGCACAAAGTTGTTTGCTATCAGCACACTAAAACCCTTTCAACCCACTAAAAGTAACACTCTTTGTTGCTTGATATAGCTCGCTGAATAAGAAGTCTGATGGATTAAATTCCCAGCATGCCTCAGATATTGGGCATCGCTTTCTCCATTATTCCAGAAAAGGATGAGCCTGGATGCGAAATAGAAACCTCTCTAGCACAAAGGTAATTGGAGGTAGTAAATAAAGATTGCTACATGATTAAAATATTCAGCAAATGTGTTTATTTTTAGTCTTGGATGCTTAAGTTGTGACTAGACTCATAAATTAAAGATGTCTGGGATCATTCTCTGGCACTGAAGCCAGCTGGCATTAATGGCCTCTCTATATTATTAAAATAACTTTTCTGAACCACAACTGCCTTTTAGATCTGTCTATTTTCCAGACATACTCCAGATTTGTCTGAAGAGTGTTAACTGGTCCAGTCCACTGATTTTTCCAACAACTTAACTATGTAGACAACTGAGTTGTGATGTCCTGAACTATTTACTTCCTCAGCTCTTCAATATATTAGTTTGAATTCATTGTATGTATGTAGTAGCTGTATAAGTTAAGTTTTCTTCTCTGCTTCTGCTCTGCATGGAAACACAGAAAAAGAAGCTAATATTTTTTATTATTATTATTTTCATCCAGTCAGGCAACAAATCTGTTTTTGTATGTTCGTTTGGTATGGTTTAGTTGTTTGTTTCCATAAATTTTTGTTAGATAGATCAGAGAGCAGTGACAGAAGTGTAGGGATTTAATATCTTTCTGACTGGTACAAATAAGGACACACAGAATCTATTGGTCATAACAAAATGAAGTTAACTTAATATACTTGCTCTGACAGTAACTAATATCTGGTACCTATGAAATAGTAAAGTGAGAAAATAGTGCTGGTTATTTATGATACACATTGTCTTATACTGCTACAAGTAAGTCATACATAGAAGAGGGAGTAAATAAGTTGCTCCCTGGATAACAATTAAGGAAGCTTGATGTTTTAATGAATGTTGCACAAGATGTCCATTTGCAATATACCAAATATGAAAAAGCTAATTCCCTGATATTGAAGCTATGTAAATCTCCCAGATTCCTCCAGAATGTTCTCCGGTAATGCCAGCTTTTCATTATCAACCATGTTCTATGCATCATTCTATGCTACACATGCACAGACCAGTTCATTCATGATCAGCAGGACTTAAAGATAGATGTTGTGCCTTTTGTCGGTTAGGATCCCAGCTTCTTTTTTTTTCAGTACTTGTTCTTAATAAACCTTTGATTTACTACTAAGAAGCCTTTATTAAATTACATTGTGATTTACCTTTTAAAAAGTCAGTAAGACATTGCCAGCAAGTTTACTGTTTAGATAGAATTGCTATCTCTTTCCATTATACATATACATCCAGAAATATTGGTGCTTATTTTTATATGCTATTCATTATGTTAGTACGTCTAATAAACATTCTTCACAGATTTAAAAATAGCAAGTGACTGTGATCCAATAAACAATAAATTTGACATAAACTTAAAATGAAGAGAGTAGACAGCTATTATTTTCATTTTACCTGAAGGACTGAAAGCTAAGCTAGTAAGCTGCCATATTGGTATTTAGGAGAAGCAGTAATAGGGTCACATATGTCCTTTCAAGTGAGTTTTCTTGCAGTTACTACTGAAACTTCCAGCAATCTCAGTAAATGAAAGCAACAGTCATCCACCTGATAGTCTAGTATCACCAAAGTGAGTAGGAAAACTCCTGCTGACTTTAAAACTCTGTATTTTGGCACATTTTCAAAGTTGTTTTCCATCAAATAGTAAAGTCACAGAACCATTCTAGCTTTACCTATGCCCAGCAATCATCCCCAAATCCTTCTTCAGTCAGTTTTCTGGTCACTATCTGCCCAGTTTAAGAATGAGATCTCCATGAAAACCTCCTCCTTGCATACATTCTGACTTCTGTTAAAAGGAAATGCAAATGTAGAGGCTGGCAAGATTCTGTACTGCGCTCTAATAAGACTGAATGATCAGAGGATAAGGACTAGCAAATGCGCTGCATAAAGAAATGCTGCCAGCTGCTATAGACACAGCCTGGGCTCTTACATCTTGTTTAGTCTTTGAAGCACAGCCCTGACTGCTGCTTTGAGAAAAACTCCAAAAGAATCACTCATTAAACATAACATTTACATTAATATCTAGTTGTTTTCACAAGAAATTCTATATCTGTATGCAACTTATGCATTAAATCATCTAATTCTTATTCACCACACCACAACTGCCTCTTTTAAATATACATCCAATCAACATCTGCACTTACTTCTGTATTTCTAAAACTGAAATAACAAAAAATACCTGATGCAGTCTTCAAAATCAAACTTTTTTTTTTCCAGCTAATAAAACAATGATATAACTTGATATATAAATGATATCCTTGATTCTAATATTGACTTTATTCAATAGACAAATTTTTCAGCCCTAATTTTTCCTTCCTTGCATTTCTGTAGAACTAAACACGGTAATTTAGTCAATGTAATGGATTTTTTGGGGAAGGTGATTACACTTAAGCAAAGAAACTATTCACGTTCCCATTGTAAAACACTCCAAAAGTCAGAAAAAAAATCATATTTCTTCAGAGAAATACATTTTGTACTTAATCACAAAATACTAGGTTATTATAAGATGAGCCATTACAAGCACGAATATATGAGACAGAAATCCCTTAGCACAAATTGTTTTACCACTTACAAACACTTTACATTAGCTGTACTCTGATTTTTTCCATCCCGACAAACTTGTTTTAATAGACTGTAATACACAATTCCTATCTCATTTACTTACCCACTGAAATGAAATGAAGAAGAATTTAAAGGCAGTAAGCTTTGAAAATGTAGTTTACTGAATTTATTGCTGTTTTAAATAAAATGAAATTAAAGAAGCACTCTGTTCCTTGCTTTGATTTCTGTTGACCAGGATACCATGCACACACACACGAAGAGCATTTCCTGTCAGAAGTGTGCATGAGTCCTTCGTTTTTGGCTCAAAGCTTGCTTTTGGAGGCATTTCTTATGACAAGACTGAATTATCCAGGAGATAAGAGGTGGGTGTTGCTGTGTGGCAATCAGCAGTACTGTGTGGACAATTTTACATTTGAAAGCATTTCTTTGGAGCTGTTTGCCCTCGGAAGAGAGTGCTCAGGATTGTTTACTGGCAGAAGATCTGACCTATGACCAAATAACTCCAGCTTGCTATGGGAGGTTAGGGGATGATACCACTGTATCCTATGAAGGGAAGGTACAAGTTGTTGCTTCTGTGTTTTGACTGACTGTTCATTTTAGACACAGGCTGCTGTGTCTACAACCACCACTACTGAAGAAAAGTGACTGAGCTACGAAACACTCTGGACTCATGGTGGCAAATATCTCCCTCTTCCTTCCTACAAATCCTCCTTGCTTCTATTTCCCAAGTTTTCTATTGCCCATCTTCCCTTCCCCATCTCCCTGAATGACAAGGATTTGCAATAGCTGGTCAGGCTAACGTTTGACCCGTGTGTCTTAATCTCACCGTGGGGTATATATAGATCAAATGAACCTCCTCTCCCTCCTATAAATTGCAGCGAGACAGGGTGTCACGGAGTTGACTAGATCAATCTATGTCCGTGACAGGGGCGACAGGCCTCTGCCCTCCCCCCCACCCCAGTCCCACAAAAATGGGAAGGAAGGAAGGGAGGAAAAAAGCAGCGGCAACAATCTATGGAGGAAAACTTATTTTACTATAATATCGGAATACAAAATAACACAATATACACAATTTAATTGAAATTGAGATTAATAAATCAGACAAGATGAGAGAGAGAGAGTTCCCGGGACTGAGTCAAACCTGAAAAGCTTGGAACGGCAGGAAAGCACCCTCCAGCACCCACTGCAAGGCAGCAAGAGAGCGCCCCCCCCACCCGGAAGGGCCAGATCCCGTGACTGCTGTAATGTACAGGGATAGGTACCTGGGATTGGGGCAGTGAGACTTTAATGCCCCGTACACTACATGATGTTTTGATGTGGAATACTGAAACCATAAAAACATAGAACCATGACACAGGGTGTTATCACATGAGGACACAAGGTTGCATCTTCTTGAGTTTTTGTGGAAGCAGATCTTCAAAACCAGGTACCATTACTTTACTGCATAGTGTGTCCTAAGAAGCATATGCAGTAAATTCTGTTTCTGTGACCTTTTCAGTATTCTGTGTTTTGACTGACTGTCCATTCTAGACACAGGCTGCTGAGGTTACAAACAGAAGAGGATAGGAATGGCAAGCAAATCAAGTTATAGAATACTAAAAAGGTCAGAGTAATACCCTTTGTATTACCCTTCAAAGAGCAGATGAGGCAGGAAAACTTACATCTGTGAAAAAATATAAATAAATAAATAAAAATTGCAATGAGTTTATTAAGCAAATTCAAGTTTATACCAAATAATTGTGATACTAAGAAATAACTGTAATATCTAATGCCCACATCTGGGACTGTTTTTTATATTTAAAATTTCTCAGAAGTTCTGTGGTTTTGTAATAACATAAATAACTTCAGAAATAAATTTGAATAAAAACCTCTTAAAGGAAATTACAAAATAATGTGCAGCAAACAAATGGTTTACCTACATTCACAAATTTTCCCAGCTATGTTTTATATTCATTGCAGGAATATAAGTATGTTTTAATAAAATTTTGGGTTTTTTTTAAAAAACACTGTTAGATTGCCAATGGTACTATTTAAAATTTCAGAATTCCTTGCAAAACTTAAACATTTCTAACACATTTAGGATTGATGCCTATCAAAACATGTGATTAGAGTTTAGTATCCTGTTGGTAAATCCTCAGTAATACTTGTAGCTTTCTACAGCAACACAGTTTTGGAAATAGACTTCCAAAATATTTATGTAGTACATTATTATTTCTAAAATATTTTCAAAATTCCCTAAAAGACGCAATAATGTGGAAAGGACATTATGTTTGCTATGTGACATTTTTAGCCAGAAATATTTTTTATTTTACAATAACTAATATCATAGAAGCAAAGCCTGAGTTTTAGTTCACTTTGCGTTCAGAACAATTTTTCTTTTTATCAAAT
Organism: Tetrao urogallus; assembly: GCF_951394365.1. Taxonomy (NCBI): domain Eukaryota; kingdom Metazoa; phylum Chordata; class Aves; order Galliformes; family Phasianidae; genus Tetrao; species Tetrao urogallus. The sequence goes on along the minus strand of NC_136815.1, from coordinate 42,775,410 downwards.
GGGCATCTTCATAATCCGATTAGATTAGCTGCCTGCACTAAGTTCTTTGTGGTCTAATAAAAATGGTGACCTTACGACTATGGAGCTGAAGAGCTGTGGAGTTGTTATGGCACAACAAGCACATTTTCAGCAGGACAGCTCTAGCAATCACTTCAAAAGCAAATTTGGAGTATATAGTTCACAGAGATGCAACTCATCTGCTTGGTATTTGGTACTGTAGTGATAAAATGTTCTCTAGTTCTCTGGTTCTCTAGTGATAAAAGATCTTTTAGGTCAAGCTATCAAATTTTTCAGAACAGCTAGATGCAGATCCCTGGCCCATATTTTCTGTACCTACTTTGTTTATTGGATTCTTGTTTATTGGGTGATATTACATCTGGACAAGATTTTCCTAACAAGGAGGTAAAGGAACTTGTTAAGGTTAGTTTTCTCCTAGCACTTATTTCTTGTATTTCTTATTTACTATCTAGTCTTTTGGAAGCAACTTTTTAGCTATCCTTGAAAAGAAATGTGTGCCCTAACTGTATTGTGCTTTTTGTGCATCTGTTGTAACGATTTAACAAATTTAATATCCAGGTGATCTTATTCATAACATTAAATTTCAAACTGCGATAGTGTCCAAATAGTGTTATGGAAAGAGAAATGTCTCTTAGGAGGAGAGTAAACTGTTCTTAAACATTCTCAAGGATTTACTCATCCACTTATACACAATGTAGTTCTTCACCCATCTAAACAAGCAAGGTTTACTGAAACAATAACTTTCTGCGTTAAGCATTCCAGTGCTTGAAATTGTGAAAATGGATGGGTCAACAGGAAAATAAATAAATAAATAAATAAATAAATAAATAAATAATTTTTAAAATTCAGTGCATTTCAAGCAATGAATCTCAATGCTAAGGGAGGTTAGAAAAAAAAAAAAAAAAAATCAAGGTTGCCAAGAGGTTGAAAATGTTATTATAATCCATGTCTTAGAAAAATCTCAGACAACAACTACCCACATAAAGTCATCCTTCAAGGTCAAATATTCTCTGCCATAAATAAATTATTCAGGCTTCTCATCAATTCAAATGTTGTGGATAGTTTTCTTTTAGAGGTATGGATGTCAAGAACATTGTTTCTTTTAATTTGGTTGAAGAACAGATCACCTAAGCATCAACTTATCAGCATTGTTTTACCAGTTTGCTTTGGGCGTGGCACTCTGGGAACAATTTTCAGGCCTTTGAAAGTGAAATTTATGAACATATTGTGTTTTCCTTCTCAGTGACAGTCAACATTGTTTTGTCCACCTATACCAGTGCTATTTATACAAAGACCACCCAGAAAGTAATGCCTCCTATATTATTATGTTGGCCCATGGCATCAGAGGCAGATGTTGGTGGTATGGCAGTAAAGGTGGAACCTTACCACCATTATTTCCTTACATTTTGTTGCTGTGTGACAGATGGCAGCAGAGGGGCAGTCAGACAAAATGAGGTCTGGCATGGAAGCACATATGAAGCAAAAGTCTGTCACTGAATTTTTCCATCTGGAAAAAATGACGCCAAGTAATATTCAGTGACACTTTCTGAACACTTTTGGAGACAGAAGAGTAGATGAGAGCACAGTGAGAGGATGTGTGTCGTGTTTCAGCAGTGAAGACTCTGACATGAAAGACAAACCATGTTTTGGATGGCCATGCAGGTTTTTATGAGCACAAGATGTAAGCTCCTGTTCATTGATGTTGAAAATGCAAAGCTAACGGAAGTGTCTGTGTTGAAAAATAGCATTTTGTACCTGAGAATTTCCTCTATCAAATAGCATTCTTGTGCTTTTTGTATCTGTTGTAGTTTCCATAGATACAAACAGATAGTATTACTTTCAGAGAGACCTACATATTTTTCCCTTTTTTCACCCTTCCCAACTATGATTGAAGCTTCTTGTTTGTGCTAAGGAGATTTCATTATTCCATGAGTGATTATTAGTGCCTTTTTTTCCTCCATACAAGATAGTTATCCCTTTTCTCATCTTTCTTTAAAAAAAAGTTGATAATTTGATACATACATTTTTTCTATTTTGTTTTCTATTCATTATGAACAAAGACTTTTCTTTCTCTATTTTGATACAACTACATTTAGGAAAGATTTTTATAACAGAAAAAATAAAAACAGAATTTTCCTGTGCAATAACTTCCATACTATATGTTTGTAAACTTGTCCCACAGCAGCAGGCATCAAAACTTATTACAGCTAAATGAATCATAGCAACAAGTAACATATCTTCTCTTGATCTTATTCTGAATTTTCAAACTAATAAGAAAATAACTTACAGATATTGGCATATTATTAAACTGAGTATATAAGTATCCAGAGTGATTAACTGGATAGGGTGCTTTTGCAGGTCATGAAGTACCCACAGGAAAGCTGCATAAATTGACAGTTTGCTTGCTCAGTTTGGCAATTTAGTTAAATAGCTTGACAAATATGGATAAAATAAAAAAAAATTCTTCTGTTTCTGAATATGTTAAAGATTAACTTAACCTCCAGTAGAGATTATATACATAGAGGAAAAAAAGAGCCCTTTGGTCTAGTAAATCTTTAAGGTCCCTTCCAATGTAAGCAATTCTATGATTCTGTGAAGACTATTTGACCTTGTGTATGTAATTGGATGTGTTTAATGTCTGTGCACTGAAACATAAATCCTGAAGTGCAATTTACAGGATGGTAATACCATTTTCCCACGGTCTATGAGTTGCATCACTGCGTTGCTGCATAGCAGCAATGTGAACAGGCAGCATAGGAGCAGTGCTTGACAGCTAATGGACCCACTCTGGTGCAAGGAGAGCAGATCATCTTATTTTTCATAGAATCACATTTTTAAATATCTTGTGGCTTTTTTTTTTTTTTTTTAATATGAACAGAATGAATCACACCTGGGTTTTCTTTTTTTTTCCTTTGGGAACAAGACAGGGTAATTCAAAATCCTCCAAATATTCTATTGAGGTTTTTCTTTGAATACTAGTAAATGTGACTCTTGAATTCCTCAAGAGCAAAGGGGCATAAATAATTAAACACATATGTCTAAGTACACAGTCTACAGTGGCTTCTTTCTAAGACATTTATGCACCTGTGTCAAAATACGTGCAGAAAACAGCCACCTGATACAGGTAAGCCAGGTGGCCAGTCAGTTGCTGTTCCAGGTCTTCTGTTTTGTAAACAGCTTCACCTGTTGTTTTTGCCCACCCCCTCTCTCATATGCACCTACCTGTTTGCTTGGGGGAATTCACTTAGGCTGGGATTTCTCAGAGGAGGTCAGGATCCACCCAATTGAAATTCTGTAAAAACTGGATGCTCAGTATCCTTGGTCTCTTCTATAAAGAGTCATCAGCAAGGATTCCTATGCATGCAGTGAGAATCCACTCTCAAAACTGAGATTGATATAGGCTACTGTTAAATTTAAAAATAAAGGAAGGAAGGAAGGGAAGGAAGGAAGGAAGGAAGGAAGGAAGGAAGGAAGGAAGGAAGGAAGGAAGGAAGGAAGGAAGGAAGGAAGGAAGGAAGGAAGGAAGGAAGGAAGGAAGGAAGGAAGGAAGGAAGGAAGGAAGGAAGGAAGGAAGGAAGGAAGGAAGGAAGGAAGGAAGGAAGGAAGGAAGGAAGGAAGGAAGGAGAATAAAAGAGCAAATAATAGCAATATTTGAAACTATATATAGGTTCAGAATGAAAAAACAGAAATGAGACACCCAAATATAGGTGGCACCTGACTTCTCAAATGTCACAGTCCAGCCGTTCTAGAATTCATAAGACAAAGCTGATGTGGGGAGATCATATTTTCTCTTGATTATCATGCAATCCCCTTAAAGTCAAAATTTCTTTCAGGTAAAATGTCACGGGAAGTAATTTCATTATAGCAAGAATTATGACTTGCACAGGAAGTTTCAGATTTTATACAACATATTTGAATAAAACTGAACTAATGGTTAGATCATGGCAAATAAATACCCAAGCTGGCATGGAAGTAAGAAGAAAAAGGGAAACATGATCCAAAAACACTGATAGGATCATTAGATTTCACAAGAGCATCAAGGTCATAAATCAACAACTGACACTTCTTAAACACTGTATTTACTTCCACTTCCACTGAGTTCAACCAGAATTAGGGTGTTGCAAATTTGTCTGAGGTTCGCCATTATGCACTGGATGCTTGCAGCTCTGGACTGCATTTCAGTGTCCATATTCCCTTTTCTGTCAGGTAGGAAGACTAATGCTCACCCTGACATTAATGTATTCTCCAGACATATAGCCATGATTTAACATGACAACCCCCCCAGACTACTACTACTGGTAAAGAAGCAAATGCTCTCTGTTCCTACATTCCTCCCAGTGCCCTAACTTGTGCTGTCTTTGCTAATAAATGCCACTATTCTAGATCTAGAAAAGAAGGAATATAAATATTTGTGGATTATATTTTAGGTTCCTTAAACTACCAATGAAATCACATAAAATTCCTGCGGGGTTATAAAGTAATGCAATGTGCTCACTATTCAAAAAGCAGACTGTGCTATTCTTTACCCAGAATCAAAGAAAGCAGATCATTCTTTTTGCCCCATGTTTGGGAGCTTCCAGTAATGCCTGAAATGACTCCTTTTGAAGAACAAATTCAGAAAACTGAAGTTTTCATTTGCCAGAGGAATACAAAGTGATATTAGTTGAAGTATTTAATTGAAGTGGTTTTTAAGGTGACATTTTCCATATGGGAGGAATGCCTGAGGTTTAGAGACTTCAACATCCATGATGCCCTGTTATGTTATCCTCGTATTGAGAAGAATCTTGTTAAAATCTGATGAAGCTGGAAATTGAGAGAAATAAAAGAATGTGGTGGCATACTATACAATCCTTTACTGATTTCAGAAGACATTTGAAATTATGTTTTGCAGTTTTATACATATGTTTAAAAGCCTCACAGTCATTTCTTAAAATAAAATACTCAGTTAAAAGAGGAATAAAATGAAGACACAGCTCTTCAAACAATTTTTATACATTCATGTAAGTTTATCCTTTCAAGGAAGATTTAAGTTTTTCTTCTGTCTTAATGTTTTAATATTCTCAGCTTCATCTGACTTTCTGTAACAGAAAAGTATTGGTGCTTCTAATGTTTTCACTATTTTCCTTTTACTCTTGACTCTGAATTACTCTTAGTTGCCTTTACCCTTTTCTCCTCTCTTGCTTGTGAATATTATCTATTTCTGTTAGAATGAATTATAGACTCTCGTTACTATCAGGTAAGAGCAGCATATCATGTGCAGCTGTAATGACAGATTACAGAATCATTGTATGGTTTGTGTTAGAGGACACCTTATAGACCATCTAATTTCAAATCTCTGCCAAGAGCAAGGACATCTCCCAGTAGATTAGGTTGCCCAAAGCCCTGTCCAACTTGTCCTTGTACACTTCCAGGAATGGGAATCCTCAACTTCTCTGCACAGTCTGTTCCATTTCCTTATTAACCATATAGTGAAAAATTTCTTCCTTATGCCTATGTAAACATACCCTCAGTTAAGCTTAAAATCGTTACTCCTTGTCCTGTCACCACTCTCTTATACAGAATCCTTCCTCATCTTCCTTGTAGACTCCTTTTAAATATTGGAAGATATTTACAGTCTTTCAGGCCCATTTTGAGCCTCTCTTCATATACTCCCCCTTTTAATTTACTGGGAACATACGCCCTTATAAACTTCAGGCATGTTGGATAGCTTTCTGGGAAGAGTGAGAGGTAGAGAGCCATTCCCTCATTCCTGGGAATCCTTTAGTAAATATTTGAAAACAGCAGTTTTTCTCCGGGTAGCAGTTCTACAGCGCATGAGGAAAACTAAAAGAAAACCTCTTTATCTTTCACTTTCTCTTTGGTTATATCCAAGTCACTGCTTTTTTCTCTTTTATTTTTGTTCTGGTTTTTCTACCATATTCTCCTTTAAATTCTTCAAATTTCCATTTTTCTCTCTTTTCTTTCCATTTCATATTCATATATGATACCATACTTCATATGATACCATATGACATATATATAATATGTCATTATATTATATCATATCATCATATATATGACATATATAACATATATGATATCATACTTCATATTTTATTTTCACTTTTTCATCTTCTATCCAGCCACTTTTCTTATTTCTTTTATTATTTCTATCTATCAGTTTTTACTCCTAACCTCTTCTTTCATTTAATAGGATTTTTTAAGGCATTATTTTTACATTTTGATGAGAAACTGTTTTTACAGTTTTAAGTGAACTTATAAAATAGTACTGTGGAGTTTCATGATTTCTGTGCCACAGGCTCCAATTCAAATCTACTGCTCCAACAATTTTAAAAAATAATTTATTGACACTTGTCAAATTTTCAAATGAGTTATTTCCTAAGCATAATGCCAATAGGAAATACTGTCACAAACAATTCTAATTTCCTAGAGAATACGGACTATGAAATTTCAAATTTCAAATTCCTTCAGATTTTAGCTGGTACCCTATACCACCTGTAACTTTTTTCACAAATGTCAAACAGTCTCACTTTATTAATTCTTAATAAGGCATTACTATAGTGTTCTGCTTGAGACCTTGATCTCTTCACAGCTTTATCTAAGCTGGAAAAAATCTTTTGCAAGATGCAGGGGGGTTTTTTTGGTGGTTTTTTTTTTTTTTTTTTTTTTTTTTTGCATAAACCTCTAGACTCAGTAATTTTTTTTTGCAGTTGTATCAACATAAATAATGATTTCATAAACAGAAATGTCTTCTCCTTTATTATGTGATATCAGACTCTGTAAGAAAGTGCTTTAGCCTTTTAAGATTCAGTAGCAAAACATTAGTCTGAAATTGGCATTCCAAAATGCTTGCAGATAGGTTCTGATCTGTGGGAAATTCATGACCAGCACACTGCTATTTTTCATCCCATTCCAGTATACTATATGTAGTTTTTACAAAGTAAACCATAACTTACATAAAAGGAGCTATGGCTGCAGTAATGATTAAAAAAATGACTGGAGCATGGACAGTATGAAACTTCCCATCCTTCTTGAATGTCAACAGTGTGCTGAAGTTATGTTCAGCACCACAACAATATTACAGAAGTCTACAAAATGTATGGCCTTTACCTAACAATGTAAAATGTCATGGTGCATGAGAGATCAGAAGAGATTCTATAGTTGCAGCTTGTAATAGTTGTGAGGATAAATCTGGGTAGATTTGTAAATAGGAAAATAAAAAATGCCAATTCCACTCCTTCCCCTAAAACAATGGGATGATTTAAAAAAAAAAAAAAAAAAAAAAAAAAAAAAAAAAAAGAACTTCTGTGGTGATAATTCATGATTCTATGGAATTTAATCTTATCAAAAAATAAAGCAAAATTATAACTTTGAGCGTTGTCACAGTGAGAACAGATAGTGGATAGTGAATGTTCTCTATCTTTTTGTGTTACTTTGTGCTTTTCCTGCATGAAATGCAAGCTACATGGAGATTTAAAGTCAGTTCAAAAATTGTTTTTGTCCACTGAATATCAAAATATTATTTAATTCAGTTTGTCAAAGGTAACACTTCTGCTTTAACACATTATACCCCAAGAAAAACAGAGGTTAATGCATCCTCATTTTCCTCTGATATCTGCTGTTATCAGGAGTTTTACAAATATATGTTCCCGTTGCTCATTTTGTTTCTGTAAAATCTGACAGTCAAGAGTGCCAATGAACTCAGCGTTAGTTCTACTGAAACGGGGAGCTTGCACCAAGGAAGAATCTGGACCTTGAAGTTAATCAGAGCTACACACATATATCAGAGAGACCCCCTTAAGCATTCCGCTGAAGCAAAAATGTGCTCAGCTATAATGGCATTTTAAAGCTAAGCTGTAAAAGCAGTCGCCCCACTTACTAACATGAAATATTAGGTTGGCGGGATAAATCACATCGTATGCTTAATTCACTGGTAAATTGCATTAGAGGTGTACAGTGTAGGAGTAGAGAATGCACACTGAGTAAAAAGCCTTGTTCTATCACTTAATTTCCTGGAATGCTGAAAACAGTTCTTTGAAATTTGCTGGTGTGTGAAATCCTCATACCTATGTGGTGCTATGGCCCATTACAAAAAGAGAACCTCATTATCACATCAAAAAGTATTCTACAGCAAAAGAAAGCCCTCATCTTCTCACCTTTCACACAGCCACCCCATTTGTTTAGACATATTTAACGCCAATACTTCTGAGTCAATGTCTGAAAATGTTTCTAAATGAATGACCAGCAACTTTGCACAAAGGATTCTTAAAAATTCTGCTGTGATAAAGTGTTTTGAACAGTCTTCAGAGACCTGTCAGGCAAACATGTTCAGTCTAAGCAAGGTCAGGTTTTTGTCTTCACCCTCAGTACCCCTCCCATCCACTACCTTTTTAGGTTTTTATTCCTTCTTTTTTTATCATCTCTTACTGATAAGGTCTGACTGTCCTGTCAAGGGTTCAGAAACCAAAGCTGAGGGCCCCACCAATGTCCGCTGCTGGAGTGATATAAGCGTCTGTTCCAGCTCCAAATGTTTTTCAGTTCCACTGATGCTGAAAGTCCACGTTATCTGAAAATTTGTCATCTAATGAGTATTTTATCTCAACTTGTTCTAAGAATAGCAAAAATAAGTCATGGTCAGGGCACAGCAGGTCCTAAAAGGCAAGTTTTTAACCCCACAGCTTAAGAATAAAAGTAAGAAGACAAGAGAGATAGCTGTGTGACCCTGAAGATCTCCAGCATGCACATCAAAAAGTGGCTAGTGCCATTAAAATTCCAGGCTCCCTGTTTCCACGTGGTTTAACTACTTTATATGTCTTACTTTTTATTTCACTGTTTGATATTGCTCTCTCTGGGCTTTTTTCTGCTTCTTGCAGTAAATACCAGGATGAGAATCAGCAGCATGTGATACATCAACTTCTGCTCTGTAAATTTCATGCTCTGTATAGGACAATGAGTAAAGCTGACAAATATTTTCTAAGTTGTCACATAAAATCACCCAGTTTTATATACTGACCTTGGTTTATTTCGTTTTTTTCTTTCCTGGACTGTGGCAACAGATGTTAATGTGGTATAAATGAACACGTCAATTTCCTCACACCTGTGATGACAAGTGTTAGGGAAGTTTACCTGAGTTCAACTTACCATTTGACCTCTACTTGTCATTCTTTGTTACATCAAGTTACTGCAGTCCCATGTTAAAGATTCTATATCATATTACACTGTAAAATATGGCATATTTCTTGGGAAAGATTAAAATTATCTCCTTTTTAGCTTTTGCTTAAAACTATACCACAAATTCAGTATTTCACTGGGACATAAAAATATTTTATTTCCAAGGGCACTGTGCATGAATGAGTGTAAACATTCAACTGACTTTCTTTAATATCATTTGCATTTATTTTTTTTTTAAATCAGAAGTCCAGTTAATGCTGTCAAAATATCAACTTCACAACTAGAATGCTAGCTGCCGGGAGACAAGGTTTAAAGTCGCTATTGCATTTTTAACACACTTCTAAGTACACTAGCACAACTTTAGCAGTGATTTAAAACAATTTTTCCTGTTGCTTTCATTGCAGGAATTCAACTAATAAGAACAACTATATTTAGTGGAAAAAATATCACATTTCTTTTTTTTTTTCCTCCACTGTTTTTCTCATTGAACTTCTCCTGGCAGACAAAGTCTCTTCACAGTGGTGGAGGTTTCTGTGAACTCCTTGATAAACCTTCTACCACTGAGTCTGATTCTCTGGAAAGGGCTCATAGTTTCAGCCTGTTGGTTTTACTGGTCAGATGGCTCAGAACCTCTTCATATTTCTCACAGAGTTAAAGCACAGCAACACTAAGAAGTTAATTGAAAAAGAGGAAAATGATAGCTGAGAAACTAGAATAATATTTTTCTTAAGTTTCCACAGAAACTCTGAAAACTTTATTTACTAGAGGATTATAAAAATAATCTTCCTTGCAGAGTCTCTGTTTCAAAAGAAATTACTAATGTATCAAACACAGCAGGTTAGAAGGAGCACCAGCACAGATAAGAGAGTGTTCATTCTCTTGGGATTCAAAACAGGGAATTTTAATTTTAAAGTGTTCTGTTTGTTTCCTTCTTTTCCTTCAAGACATGTTCGCTTTTTAATTTATTTTTAATTCAAAACAAGTTTTCTTTTGGATACATGTTAAATAACAATATCTTAAATTTCCCTTTCTCTGTGAAATGCTGCCATTACTGATGGCAGTAGCAGCAACTCCAGCAATGCACATCTGGAATAGAGTTGTTCAGCTGCCTGGGAAACATTTAGGGTTCACTTTGCCCTGGATCATATGCAGGCACACAGGAATGAGTACTTTACATTTTGTTTGTTCAGAAAAGACTTTCGTGGGCTTAATTATTGCTGTTAATTTTGAAGACTGGAAAGCAATTGCAGAAGAGGGAAGCACATAAGTACAACAGCATGCAGTCAGCGTTTGATGATGTGTTTATCTAGCAGTGTAAGTTAGTAGCTCAGGTGCAAATAGAAGAACTATGTTATTATGCAATCTGACCCAAGCAGGTGCAGAATTTCACTGTATGCTCTTCTGGAAGGCAGACTCATGTTTAAGAGCCAGCAAGGTGTAGAGATCATGACTACATAATTTAGTGACTGTTAAGAATAAATAATGAAGATATACTCAAGACTCAGTGCCACTCGGCAAAACATTGATAAGCTTTTGAAAAATATTGATTTTAGCTCAGTTTTCATTCATGAAGTGGTTTTGCTGATCCACTGTGAAATGAAACAACTGTATGACTTTATCCCATGTGCGCCTTTGAAGATACATGGTACTCTGTACTCTGCTTTCTACAGCTGTGACATCATTTTGAAATTGGGCTGACTGACAGGATCTCCTACATTTGTATGACACTATGCTTAGCTTTGATTAACTCAGAATGCTTGGAGGCCCTCAGTAAAACCAAGAGTAGTGCCCAGATACAGCCAGAAACATTCCATAATGCTACTAAGGTTATAGTCACCACAGAGCGAAGGACTCAGTGGGTCCAGTTCAGATCAGCTCCAGTTCTTGTCACCAAAACCACTGTAAAATAAGTAAAATTATTTAGGAAAAACCCTAGTCCCAGAGATTCTGAATAAATGCCTGAGTTTCCCAAGTAATCAACATCCTCTTTTTATTATTTCTTTTTTTCTTTCCGAGTTTATTTTCTTGTAAAACTTATTTCTTTTTGGAAGAAAAACAACAGGAATAACAATGTAAAATACAGTTCTATTTAGGGTTTCCTACTGAGCCTGCCACTTTGGTTGCCTAGCATCTCCCTCAAGTACATCACATAACAGGACTGGCACACTTAACTCTATGTCCCTCTTGTGAAATCCTTTTAAGTGTTAGGTAGGTGACTTACTTTTCCTCTGCTGAGACTGTTTGTAGCTAGCATTGTCTATTTTCTGCTTGGAGAATATTCACCTTCTGCTTAGTTTTGCATCCAAATTTCACTTTTAATTTATTTCTATATATTCCAGCTCCCCGGTGCTGCCTGAGGACATGAAAAGATGATATACTACCATTAGTGCATTAACGTAGAATAATACTGAGCTTTATGGTATCAAAGTAATCCTCATTGATCGGTGTCTCCAAAGACATGAGACAGAGAATAACAATATTAAGCAGTACAGTTTGCCTCCAGCAGGATCTTCAGCCCTTACTACGCTGCCAGGGACCACCTCAGTAACTGTATTTTGGACAGCAAAGGCCTGCTTACCCAGAGCAAGAATTGCATGCTTATTTCTATGCCTACGCAGACATTTCCCACAATGACAGCCCATGATCGTATCCATTATACTAAAACACCATACTGCTCACAGTTATTTTTTTATTTATTTTCCTCACTTTCTGATTCATTTATATTGCTCTTGTCTACATGTTATTTGTGTCTTCTCAGCACATAACAAATTCCTTTGATTACTGCTGCAATAGAATACACTGCAGCACAGAGCCTCTCTGCAAGTTCTGTTCTCATAAGTAGAAGAGAGAACAGAATCTAAACAACTTTAGAGAAGGGAGACAACAGAAATCTAATTTTGAAGGCATCAGTGAATCAGAAACTAATTTCTAGAGAAACTTGCTAAGAACAATTTGCGCAGCATTTGATGGAACATCAGAATTATATACAATGCAGAGTCCAGATTGCTGTGAGCTAGGAGTGACAGTACTGATGATGAAGCAGTGATGTCATCCACAAGAGCTGCTGTCCCACAGTGCTCCAGCAAGAGGAGCATGACAGGTTTTGTGATGTCAACCACAGCCCCTTTGACTGTTGGATACCTCTATAGATATAAAACAGGTCAAAATTTGATTCATGAAGTCAAGACAGATGGTAAGGATCAACAAGGCACACAGTAAGCATAACTAAATCATTGCTCTGTCAGGGACCAAGTACAAGGTCCTAAACATAAATGCAACTCCCAAGCAAAGGGTGAGGGATGGGAGAGTCTTCTCCAACTTGATTTTTAAAAATCTCTCAAAATTGCTCCATCCCTTCACAGCAGTGCCATGCCAGAGCTGCTATGAAACACTAATGTGTCTCCACTCATAGCTTTCATTTTAGTACCTAACAATGAGTTAGTTTATGAGTTATTGAATATAAACCAAATACAGACTATTATTTCATATGATGAATGCTATAAATTAAAATGCAACCTGAAATTAATTCAAATGCACTGACCAACATGACTGTCTTAACAAGTCGATTTATAACCTTATCAAAAGAAAGGGATTTGTCTGAAAACCTTATATTTCTTGAAATCATACTGCTTTTTGACTTCTAATTCTTTCATGCTAGTCCTTAATCTATACTTCCACTATTTTGCAAAATTTTCATTTTTTTTCTTTACTGATGGTGGTATAGATAATAAAAGGGTCATTCCTTAAGCGAGTATAATATTAGAATTATGTTAACAGTCCTTTAATCTCTTGAAATTGTGTGAGTTTTCCAGGATTTGTGAAAATCTGCACCAGTGCATGAAGTTAGTACTAGGGACAATCTGTGCAGAAGATACCTAGTTTTCTGGCAAGAGTCTCTAAGAGTTACTAAACCAAGTAATTTTTCCCACACAAAATGCAAAAGAGTGTGTTCCCACTGGTAGAATGTCTGCTTCTGCTTGTAGGCTTTTGTCTTTTCATTATACCTTACCTTCCATAGTTTTATCTACAGACAAGTAATGACTTAACAGCTTCTTCTCAGGAGACAAGTTCTGGTGTTGGCTTTCAGCTCTTGCCTTTCACTGTGCATTCTGGGAAGTCATCTACTTCAATTTTAGATATCCAGTATATTTCATCTAGTCCCCTTTCCACAGGTTTATTAAAAGTTAGAAGTTAAGGAAAGTTTCATAACCCCTTCCCAGGTTATCCCCTTTCCTAAGATGACTGCTCTGTTTCTAGAAACAGAGCCATCTAATCAGCCAGAAAGAAATGAAAAGCACTGTAGAGGTGCATCAAAATTCTGATTCCTGTAGGGAGCAAATAGACAAAGGCACACCCCACAGTTCTTGTATGAGAGTGCTCCATCGTGCTGGATCATTTCTAGTGAGAGCCATAGGCTGGAATTTAAAATACTTATTAAACAATTAATGACTAGCAGAGTTAGTTCTTCTTCACTGGGATACTGTATTTTGACATGCTTCATTTATCAGGTTTCCCTTCAAGCACACATACCTACCTGTCTCTTTCTGAATGCCTGGACCTTTTAATTCACAGGGTAAATTCAGAGATTGTTTCTGTGCACTGACTAACGTTCTCACAGCATTCTTCCTATATATATTCTTCTAAGAATATCCAACATCTAAAGGATCCTTTATTTTTTCTTTTTCTTGAAGTATGTTTCATACTTCAGTGATCTGTGCTTTTTCTATTTTTTTATTTTTTATTTTTACCCTGGGTCTATTGGAAAAAACCTAGCATACTTTTATTGTTTCAAGCCTTCAGAATTTCAGCTGGATTCTAGATCTTAATGTAGCTATCTGTAGGTTTGGTAGGTAAGATCACAATTATATGTCTGTTGCCTCACTATCTGAAGATGACAGCCTATTGCACCTAATTATATGTCTTCTGATTAATCTTTTCTAGACTTCACACCATGACAACTGAGCAGTCCTTCAAACACCTGAAAAAAAAGCCCTGCTGTGATAAAGGAGAAGGGAATACAGTTTACTGCATGTTTTTCTTTTGTGTAGTCTTGTTTGGTAGTGCTGTCATTTGTTACCTCAGGTCATTTCATAACCTTGATGTTCTGATTATTTCTGGGACAGTTCTTTCATCCTGTTGCTGCGCAGCCAATGCTGCCAAGTCTTGTATCTGAATTGGTTGTGGAGGGTTCATCTTTTATCTCTTGGGAGATTTATTTTTTTTCCTCTAACCATTCCAGAAGATTTGTCTTCATGACTGAAGGCTTGTGAAGTGATTCAGAACTAGCTGGGTTTCATAGTGAAGTAGCTGGTCGTCATAGTCTGATTCTCTACCTTCAGACTGCAAACTTGATATTAACAATCTAAACACAAAAATGTTTATTGATTAAGCAACACTGAGAAACAAATAAGATAACTTTAAAATCAGTAATTTAAACAACTAATATATGCACAACTGTTACTAATTTACAGTTAGTACCTTTGCATACCATATAATAAAAACTCTTAAGAGTTATTACTACTGTATGTTATGTCATAACTGCTACTGAATTACAAACCCCTCAGCCTTCCCTTCTACAAGTCTTAATATTAGGGTTCAAGTCTATTCATCTTTACTCCAACCTTCCTTTCCAAATTCTTCAGACAGATCCAATGGACTGGGTAATCCAGTGGATTTTCCCTTTGGTGTCTTAGTGATTTGGGGTTCACAATTCAATTTGCAGGCATAGTTGCATACAATCATTCTTGTAAAAATCCAGTCTCCTTTATTCTTATTCAGTTTTTAATCATTTCCTATTTGTTCTATTTTTTTTTTTTTCTCCCTTACAGTTCCACTTCTATGTCCAAATATCTGACAAATAACCAACATTCTGTTAATTAATTTTCCTCATTAGTTCCAATTCTGGTACATCTGTACTCAAACTTGATGTTTCTGATGATGTTCCTGAATTAATACTGACCTTGAATAATATCATATCATTACTTAGATATGAGTAGCAAGACTCCACATTCCAAAATTCTCCTGCAATTACCTTTTCCATGTTGGTGACATATTTTTCACCTAAACCAATTTGACATTAGCCTTTATTCCTCTACCTAATTCCAGCTGAGTACAATCACTTTCTTCTTTTCTGTGCAAATAGTCTGTATAGCAGAGAAGCAGAATGTTTTTCACACTCCACTTTTGTGTTTATGCAAAGTACTTGCTTCTGAATTGATTTTATGACTCTTCTTGGTTCCTTGCAGAGAATTTTGCTAGCTATGACTCCTGGTACTCTCAGGAAAGCTTTTGCAGCAGTGCTGAGCCAGTGATTCAAACTTCCAGTAACCACACCAACTCAAACAAATACTGTCCTGAAAGGTTCCCTCTTGCTTTTTTAACTATCACAACCTCAGGAATATTGTCTTAGTGTCCCCACTACACACAGAAATCAAGTGTTCAAATCACTGCACTGCCTCTAGGGGAGTCATTGTCATCTTTGGGATTTCAAAAGCTGTACTTTGCTGTTGATCAACAGCTTTGAACAGATTCTGTAATAGAAACATGAAAATCTCAGCCATGTTTAAGGTGTGGAAGAGAAATGGCTAATGGTTTGAAATTGCTTTCGCTTTTTATTGTAGTCAGCCAGTGTCAGATCTCAGAGTCTTCTGAAATATCCTTTGCTTCTTTACTATTCTCAGCCTTTGCTTGTTGCTGTCAGAAAGATGTCAGCTTAAAGCAGTCCACCCACCAGTTGCCTCAGGCAACCTTTACCAGCATCTTCTATGAAGTTTTTTGTATTTATATTTCCCTTCTCTTTCACATTGTCTGGAAAAAAGTTCTTCCTTCCCACTTTTCTCCACATATTTTTGTGCACAGGATTTGGATGTCTCTACATCTGCTCCCTAACTGCTTCCTCAATGAATCATGCAGTTTTTAAGTTTTGTGGAGTTTATAACCACAAGATACATCTTGCTTTTGGAATAGGCTTACAGATTAACCTCACCTCATTAAACAAAAATGAAATGAGAGACCTAAAATATGCTACAACAATTTCACTTCTCTTTCACATTAATGACTTGGCACTGAAGTATTCACCTTTTTCCAAGTGCCTCCCACAGTTTTCTGGTGACTTGTTATACAATAAGCACAAATACACAGGTACTGAAAAACGGGTTAATGGAGACTAGCACAAAAAAACATATAAAAGCCTGAAGACTTTTGTAAAATTTCTAAAAGTTCTAGAGACAGAAGATGTCATTGCAGAATCTGTTAAACAGTGTCTCATCTGAACTGCACTGGACCATGAAAAACTTTAACAGTCTAAAATGATCCCATTTTATCACATAGACTGGAGCTATCAACTTCCCAGAAAATAGTGCTTAGTCTTCTCAGGTTACTAATGTTTACTGGGGACATAAGAAAGAGCACTGTCCAGATATTCATATCTGTAAATCAATTTCTCTTTTAGTAGCTGATTATCAAACCATCAGCTGAAATCACTTCAAGGCAAAACTGCTGTTACTGACAGTATAATGTAGTTGTTGTGTTTTTTTTTTTTAATTTTAGTTCTGATGACAGAAATTACATCAATTATCTTGTCTAAGATATCTTAGCGAACTAACTGTATCTATTGTTGTGATGCCTGTGGCCACAAGTATCCTTCACATGGATCTTTCAAGATGCTTTTCAGTGGGGTTACAAATACAAGATATTATGTTAATTTCTTGGTTCTCCTCAGTTGACTGAGTTTTTATTTTTCTCACATGATCATATCACATAATAATCTTTCACATCATTTAAAAACCAGTAGGACTCCTGAAGTTAACAATTTTAGCCAGATTTGGAACACTACTACTCCTTGTGGCATGAAATGTCATCTGACTTTTCATTCAAAGTCTACTTAACTAAAAAGTTATCCTGTGCAAAACAATGTTTTTATCAACATGATATAGATATGTTAATAAATATTCATGCAAGCTGGATTATGTTTGGTAAAAAGTCATACTATAAGAGTCATTTTATAAGTAATTATTACATTGCTTCCTGTGGAAATTTGACTGTGTAAAGAGGCGGGATAAGAAATAAATGTTGATAGAATTAAACTTGCATGATACTAATCAAGTTTCAATATGAGTACAAATGGTATGTAACATTAACATGCTGTGGTTATAAGGGATAAGACAGGATAGAATTTTACATACAGTAGTGAAACAGTCAAAACCACAAAAGTGCAAACCTAACAAAAAGATTACTGCGTAATACCGTGTATCTCTAGGCTTTTCTGTAAGTGTTCAGTGATTTGCACAGCGAACAGTGA
Organism: Tetrao urogallus; assembly: GCF_951394365.1. Lineage (NCBI taxonomy): Eukaryota > Metazoa > Chordata > Aves > Galliformes > Phasianidae > Tetrao > Tetrao urogallus. Next base: position 42,757,922 of record NC_136815.1, on the reverse strand, counting down.
ACCATGAACAATTTTCAGAATAAATCCTATGGTGTTTGAATTGAGAATTTATGTAATATCTTCCCTGTTTTGTAATAATATTTGATGACCATGGAGATCTTACCAAACTCAGCATGCCATTTCACACCCGGTGCTCGGACTTGAATGCACACAGAACTAGAAACAAAAGGCCTACCAGGCCAATTCTGCCTTGACATGACTCAACTCCAACAGAAACAAGTAACTTATGTCTTTTGAACTGGATTACATAAGTTCATTCAAAACTACACACAAAAAGTGAAGGGAATTTGGCAGAAAATTTCCAAGCAAAAAAATAAGTTATAGATATTGCATGGATTTACATCCTTACTTCTTTCAGGGAAAGAGAGAAAGATGAAAAAGCAGACTTTTTCAGTGTGCTTTTTTTTTTTTTTTTTTTTTTTTTGAATGTATACGCAAAGCTGAATAAAAGTCATATTTTCCTAGAGGGATGATTTCCCGTGTGATCACTAGTTCTCTGTGCTGATTTACAGGACAGAATATGTCAATTCAATCAGCAAGTCACTTTTTTGCATGTATGCTGTACAAGCCGCCTGTGAAGTGCTGCCTGTACCACTGATTTTAAAAAGCAAAGGATCTTCAGGAGTTTTTATCTCTGCATGACTGTAGGGTAGGGATTTGAACAGAAAGGAAAACTACAAGAGGAAATTGGTTTGGACAAGAAGAGCTTCTATACATAACTCATTAATTTGAAGATGAAATGCAGTCTCTTAGAAACAAACAAAACAAAGAAAAATAAACAAAAAAATGAATTGTGTGATGGCTTACTCAACATGTTTATTGCTATGACATTCAGACCCATTTTAAGGATTATTACTATACTGCCTATTTACTGGGAACAGAATTACATGGATTCTTTCTCTCGGAGATGAGGGTAAAAGGAATATGGGTGAAACTAAACTGTCTGTTTCCCAATGTGCAGAAGACGTACATGACAGAAATACATGGTTGAAGGAAGTCTTTTTTTACCCTTGTTGTTTTTTTACTTTACTTTTGAATGTTGCTTTGGTCAAGGAAACTAAACGTGATACTAGAGGAGAAGCAGTACATAGTTGATTACATTTGCATTTAGTACAGGGCACATATTTAAGCTTACCATAAATACCTATTAAAACTAAAATTTGTCCTCTGAAACTGCGTTCAAAGACTTTTTCATCTTATTTAGTTAATGAACCACTGCACTTGCCTCCCATCTCACTGAAAACAAATTTATTGTCAATGTCTGGAGAAGAAGAAAGCAAGAAAGCTTTATGTGCTGTAAAGTGAGACAGTATCTTTGTACCATTTATGTCTATTTGCTCTTTGACTCATAGAATCATAGAATCATAGAATCACCAAGGTTGGAAAAGACCTAAAAGATCATCCAGTCCAACCGTTCACCTATTCCCAATAGCTCCCACTAAACAATGTCCCTCAACACAACATCCAGCCTTTCCTTGAACACCCCCAGGCTCGGTGACTCCACCACCTCCCTGGGCAGTCCATTCCAGTGCCTGACCACCCTTTCTGAAAAGTAATACTTCCTAATGTCCAGCCTGAATCTCCCCTGCCGTAGCTTGAAACCATTCCCTCTGGTCCTATCACTAATGACACAAGAGAAGAGGCCGACCCCCAGCTCACTACAACCTCCCTTCAGGAAGTTATAGAGAGCAATGAGGTCTCCCCTGAGCCTCCTCTTCTCCAGGCTGAACATTCCCAGCTCCTTCAGCCTCTCCTCATATGGCCTGTGTTCCAGACCCCTCACCAGCTTTGTTGCCCTCCTTTGAACACGTTCCAGGGCCTCAATATCTTTCTTGCAGTGAGGGGCCCAAAACTGGACACAGTACTCGAGGTGCGGCCTCACGAGTGCTGAATATAGGGGAACAATCACCTCTCTGCTCCTGCTTGCAACACTGTTTTTGATGCAAGCCAGGATGCCATTGGCCTTCTTGGCCACCTGGGCACGCTGTCGGCTCATGTTCAGCCGAGCATCAATCAATACCCCCAGGTCCGTTTCCTCTACGCAGTCCTCCAGCCACACCGCCCCAAGCCTGTAGCGTCGCCTGGGGTTGTTGTAGCCAAAGTGCAGGACCCGGCATTTGGCCTTGTTGAAACTCATCCCATTGGCTTCAGCCCAGCTCTCCAGCCTGTCCAGGTCCCTCTGTAGGGCCTCGCTACCCCCAGGCAGATCCACACTTCCAGCCAATTTGGTCATCGATAAAGATATTGAAGAGGACAGGCCCCAGCTCCCTGGGGAGCACCACTCACGACCGGTCGCCAGCTGGATTTAACTCCATTCACCACCACTCTCTGTGCCCGGCCCTCCAGCCAGCTCCTCACCCAGCCAAGAGTGTACCCATCCAAGCCTCGGGCTGCCAGCTTCTGCAGGAGAATGCTTTGGGAGACAGTGTCAAAGGCTTTGCTGAAGTCTAGGTAGACCACATCAACAGCCTTTCCCTCATCCACCAGGTGGGTCACTAGATCATAGAAGGAGATCAGGTTGGTCAAACAGGACCTGCCCTTCACGAACCCATGCTGGCTAGGCCTGATCCCCCGCTCATCCCGCACATGCCGCATGATCTCCCTCAAGACAATCTGCTCCATAACCTTCCCTGGCACCGAGGTCAGGCTAACAGGCCTGTAGTTCCCCGGATCCTCCTCACGACCTTTCTTGTAAATGGGAGTCACATTGGCAAGCCTCCAGTCTTCTGGGACCTCACCAGTCAACAAGGAGCGCTGACAGATGATGGAAAGCAGCTCGGCTATCACCTCCGCCAGTTCCCTCAGCACTCTTGGGTGGATCTCATCTGGCCCCATCGACTTGTGACAGTTCAGTTGGAGCAGTAGGTCTCTGTCTGTTTCTTTCAGAATCACAGGGGAGTTAGTGTGCTCCCCAAACTCAACTCATCAGGACCTTCTTCAGCTGTCCAGATGGACATAGCTTCTAAACAGTGCTGAAACACTGATTCTGTAATTTAATACTACAATAATATTCTGCCTTTAAAAGTGAACATTTCTTTACTCCGTCTTTTTTTTTTTTTTTCCTTAATTTCTCTTCATTAATTATTTAAAACATTTTTACGAGTATAAAATCCTAGCACATTAGCCACATTTGCTTCTTTTGCCTGGTCATAAAGATGTGAATTTAAAGATGAAATAAACACTAAGCCTTCTACTTAGAACTCTGTTCATTTTAAGTTTTACTTATGAAAATATTCAAAAATGCTATTTCACAATTCCTGAATCACAGGTAGTGAAGAGTGAGCCCCAAAAGATTATCCTCTAAGATTATATTCTTGGTCAAAGAACGGGTTATTCACTGTCTTTAGGAGACTATTAGTCATAGACAAAGAGCATAAAAAATTGAATGAAAACTTACCAGTAGGGGGGAAAAAAATGAAAAACAATAAGAATCATATTTTGCTACCTGGCAAGTATCTAACTATGAATGTTTAGGGTTTCACAATCAGGAAACCAATGCATTCTTAAAAATAATAAATAAATAAATGATATATATACACACACATATTATATATATATATATATACAGGCAGCACTTCACATATTATTATATATAATAAATAATATATATTATATATATATCTCCTTTGTAGAAGAATACTTCCTGAACAGAAATTTAGATGAAATTACCACAGAATGAAATTTAAAAAATCAACCCAGAAGCAAAAAAATGAACAATCAAACAAAAGTTATTTAAGATGTTATTTAAGGGATATATATCTTGAAAAATGCAGAAATAGCCAGTAATTCTCTCCCATCCAGTAAGCATTATACAAATTATTTTAAATTTGAGTAATAATTTGATGTAGCTTCTGAGGATAAATGATACATGTTCTTTTAATTACAGTTAGTTTATTGTTGTCTGCAGAACTTCTAAATGTAAAATACAATTCCATTCATTCAGCGTAAATTGCTCATTAAAAAATGATTAAATTTGTTATAACCATACAGGTCCTGTGTCACTGTACAGTCACACAACCAGATAAGAAAACATCTTTTGCACATAACTGACGAAAACACATAACTTCATAATATTAAAGAAATCTATAGTTTATTGGCAAATGTACAAATTATCTGTAAAAATTATTTATGCTCTTTTACATTCTTTTTATGCAACAAGACTAAATAGGGAATATGTAAGTCAGCTTGCATTTGTAAGACTGCTAAGTTAGCAATTTTTAAAATTTTGCTTCTCTTTAATGTTTTCATTCCTTTCATAATAAATATGTTTGATGGTGACCTGAAATCTCATGAGCAGTCGTAAGCAAATTTGAAGATAACTAAAAATTATTCAGAAGGAAAGAGAATCAATAGCTCCTGTAGAGGAACACATCATAAACTGACTGTATCTGACATAAAATGTTAAAAATAAATGAATAAAACAACAACAACAGCAACAACAACAAAACACAGAAAAACCAACCATACCCTATTTGCTTACAGAGTATAGACTGTGTAAAACAAAATGAAGCACTGCTCCTGGAAAGAGATGTAATTCAGCCTATAGTTAAAAGCTCTTCAAGACGGCAAGCCACAGCCTCCTCCCTGCTTTGCAGGTGTAATAGTAGAGAAAGACTAATAAATAACTTGAAGAGGGACTCATAAACCTATTTTTTCTCTAGGTATTCCTCTGTCAACTGTATTTGGAGACATATTTTTTTCAATTACTTCCAGAGGTTGACTGACTATTTTACTAGCAGTCCAAATGCTATTCAGATGTTTCAGACAGATTCTTCAGGTTTTCTCTCGGACATACTTTATTAAATTATTGATGATACAAACAATCACATTAATAATATTTCTTCAAAAATGTTTCCCTAGGTTTATTACTTGGGAAGAAACAGATCAATCATTCCTGAGCTTCAAAGCCTTTTCTCTTCTATTATGCTTTTTTTTTAACCCTTACTCTCATCACACTTCTGCAAAGACCAGCTTTACTTATACTTCCAGGCTTTCACCTGAAACAGCATGGTGTTGATAGGAAATCTGTGAACTTAAAAAGTCAGAAGTTAAAGTAGGATATGGGAAAATGCCTAGTGCATAAGAATGTTCTCCTTGTATTGCTGAACAAATCCAAGATCTGAACTGAAGTTGAGCAATATTTTTCCAGTTACCTTCCCCCACAGCAAGTTAAATACACAGTAGTAACACACAGTGTGGCAGAGAGAGTATCTAGAGCAAGGGGAAAGCTCTCTCAGACCAGAACACAATTACATTTAAACTATCTCACAACTGCTTAAGGCATGTACTACAATTAAAGATTTAGCATGCAGAATAATGATCCGCATGTTTTAGAGGAGTATTAAGTTCACTGGCAGGTATTATTGCCTGCTGCCATTACGATACTGGTGGATGCAGTTAGTTCGCTTCTCAGCAACACCTGTATACAGTTGCAGCTGCTACTTCTTTTGTCCTTTTCTCCTTCCTGCAATTTTGAGCTGATAACAATAACAATCATAGTGTATAAGAAAGTGCAGGCACAAGTTCAGACAGTGTTAAAGGTAATAATCTCTGGTTTGGATATAAAGGATTCCCTGGACTTCATGAAATCACAGGCATCTTCTCCCTACCTGGTAGAACACGTGCAAGGTGCTGCATACCTCAGCTTACTCCCTAGACAACAGATCTTATCCTGGCTGTGTAGTCCTGCTCAAAATCCAGTTCAGAGCACTCACTCAATTGTGTTGGAAAGGCTAGAAGACAAAATGCCTTTGATCATATTCTCTGTTATCACTGCTCTGTAACATTTTCCTCACCCTTCCTATACCTTTGCCTCTTTAGAGACCTCTCCACTCCTCAGTCTGGTCTTTGCTTTTGTGTAAGCTTTGGGGAGCTGGGAGCTGTAGAGACAGTGTGGCTTATTGGGGTATACACATGACACAACTTCATGGTACTCCAGCAGAAAGAGCAGAGCATGCCCAATAGTGACCAAAGTAATCCCATGCTGATTCACCTTCGGTTTATGATCCAGATCAAAGACACATATGGTCAAATACAGGCACAGCTGTTAAGCAGTGGATACCAGAGCATCCCTTGAGGAATGGGGTTTGAGCCCCTGCAAAGGTTATACACAGCTCTTCCAACAAACATCTCTCCTCTTTGACGCTGATGCTCTGCAAAAGCCATTCCAGAGCACAAGCAGCTAAACCCCAGTAGAAGTGCCTGACCTATAGGCAGAGGTTTTTGGGTGGCTGCTCAGCCTCTGGAGAACTGGACAAAACAGGAGACCATCTTACAGATAGCTTAAGCTGGAAAAAGTTTCTTTACTCTTCATGTAAATCACTGCTTACTGAGGAGTTGGACCAACTTTACCTTTCTGTTGTCTATTCCAAGGACACCTACTAAAGAGTGACCTTATATAAACATGAGGTGATGAGATTTTCAGGATGGCGAATGACTTTTTTCTTGGGATATAATCACAACTGTCAAGTACAAGATTCCTCAAAAAAAAAAAAATTGAATTTCTAGTACAAGTAATGTTCAGTGAACTCAATCAGAAATCACATCTGTCTGTGCAGATGGGAGACATTCATGAACTGGCAGCTCAGAGAACAGTGAGTGCAAGACTAGCTGCTAGACTTGTTACAAGTCATCTGTGATTATTCTTCAAGTCTTATAACTAGACAGCTATATTTCTTGATCCAAAGTATGAGAAAGAGTTCTCCATGAAGGTATCAGTAAATAGTTTGTTTTGCCCCAAAGCATGATTGCCTCTTCATGAAGCACTGAGGCTATCTTCTAGGATCAATGTTTGGGCAAGCATCCTACTGTGAGAAAGCTGCTCTTACTTCCCTCTTCTAAATGAATTTGAAAAGATTTTGCCACCGTACAGGTCTGGGACCTGTACAAATTTTGTCTAGTATCCCTTATATTAAATTATTTGTTTTTTGAGTGTATCTTCCTACTCAATGAACTGTTAGAGAAGCTTTCTGGCTGAAATAAGTAATAATTTGCTGAAAAATAAAGTGATGAACATGAGCTAATCAGGAAGTCTAAAGGAAACAGGAAGGGACTTATTGAATAGTGGAGTGCAGCACAAGCACCGCTTTGGGTTGCTAGCCTTGCTTCATAAGTCTGAGTATATATAGAAACTATTGAATTTCTGTCAAGTTCAGTATTCTTACCATAGCTACTAGGATTACCACCTGCAGGAATTACCTCCAATTTGAAATCTTCTGCAATAAAGCTTTGTACAGAAAAGCTTGAAAACTTGACCCAAGTTTACTCACAAAGTCCATATAGAAAAAATACTGCTAACAGAAAAGTACTTGTCAATGTTTCATCTTAGCAGTACAGTTCTCCTTAATTAAGTAAGCTTCCACTTCTTTTGGAAAAGGCTTTACATATATCAGAAGTAAAAAACACAAAGAAAGATGAGAGGAATGTTTCTACTTAATGTTAATATTGCTTTCTCACAATTAATCTTGTTAACAGTCTTGAGGATAAAGTTTCTATAAGCACTATTAGTAAGAGACTATGAAAATCATATGTGAGTGGGTAAATCTGATTTCTTTTTTCTATAAAGACGTAGATATTTAAAGTGTGGAGAAAAGGCTTATAGATTATTTTATTTTCTATCATTTTCCAGATATTGTAATTTAATTCCAAACTAAAAATTGGAAAAACATTGTTTCCAATGAAATGAAAATAATAAATAATGTTTGTACCTACTTGTTTCACGTTGATGAAATTAAAACATGTTCCTTCCAGTAAAAAGAGATTTAATATTAATATTTTGCAAATAAAATAAAAAAGAAAAAATCTGTTCCAAAAATGTCAAACAGAATATTTCATCAGTCACAAAATACTTTCTATATTTTCATATTACATTTTCACAAATATTTTTTTCAGCTAAGTATTCTTAATTAATAAATTGAAGAGATTTGACTACATCTGGAGATGGAGATGAAAGTAAATGAGAAGTGAGTAAAATTTTGAAACTGCCTCAAAAATCTCACAGCAAAATTTAAATTGTTTTAAATACTGAACTCCATCACCAATGAAGGACAAAAATAACAAAAGGGAAGCAAGTGCTTTGTTCCATCAGAATTATATTTTCTTTCATTAATTACTGAGGAAACAGAATAGATAGTGAATTTGTAGATTAAAAAAAACGTTTATTATTAGAAAAGGCTTTCTTTATCAATTTTCTTTTCCATAGGCTTTTCCTACACTTGTTACTTGTTTTTTGTTGTTATTGTTGTTTGTTTGTTTGTTTGTTTTTTAATAACTATGTGGTCTTTAATACTGCAATATCTATAATATTTAACAACTTCAAATACATTATCATAAGGCAACCCCAAGAAATACAAAAGCATTCTGTTTTGCCTGTCAGGTTATTTAATCCTTTGGGGTAAAGTTGAGTGTATCCGTATGTGTGTAGTGTATCTGGAAGAGCATAAAGTTGGAGCTCTTCTGTATTCAGTAACGTCAAAGGCAAAAGCAACTAATAAATACAGCATTAAAATGTACAGTCAACTCTAGAACAATATTTATCATGCCCTTCGCATCAATGAACTGACTTGTTCTTAAAACATTATTCTTTCTTATACTGCCCAATCTGATAGGCCAATCTTCCAGCAGATATTCAATATGCACAAAGACTTTCAGAGTGGAATTATCTGTCTCCTAGCAGTCTCAGAGTACATGTTTAGTGCAGTCACTTCAGATCAAACAAGAGTACCCCAGCTAGCTTTAAACTAACCAGCAAGCATTCCGGCTGCTCTTGCATCGCTGCGGCAGTTCAGAGCTGAGTGCAGACTGAGCTCTGTGTTGCTATGGCTACATTGATAGCAGTACCCAACCTAGTTAGCTTAAAGCTAGCATATGTTTCCCACTATGAGATGAAGCCTTGGTGACTGCCCTGAAGCCATGCCTGAATACTTTGTAAGAATTCAGCTTTGCAGAGCCATTGCAATGTGATTCAGAGTCAATAGTCCCATATGTCCTTCTAGTATTGCTGTCCCCCGATTTCACCAGGGCAGCATGTAGATTGAAGATACTTGGGTTGTTTTCTTTTCAGTTTAATGATCACACGTGTGCTGTTGCTGGCCTTCTTGATCTTCAGAGCTCATTGATGACCAAACCGCCCAGTATCCTGAATTCACTTACAATAACTAAACTGTCCAGTGCTTTCTATAGCTCTCCATACCTACAGGGAGAAGTTAAGATTTTGTCTGCCATTTGCCAGCTGAACGAGTGAAAAAGCCTATGTGCTGATTTAACAGGAGCAGAAGAGCCAAGAGGAGTAACCTGTTTAGTGCCTTTCCTTCTTAAAAGAAAAATTACATTTTGTATAGTATTTCATCTATCTCTATTCTGGCAATAAAACAACATAGCAAAGCTGTTTCATCTACGGCTTGTAATTGTTCTTTTTAAAGGTCTTTACAAGGGTGAATCATCCATTTGAAAAGGCACAAGTTGATTCCTGTGTAGAAAATTATCATCACCTAAGGAGTGCAAACATGGAAATCTTTGGGCCAAGACCTACATGTGCCAAACCTCATGCTAAGATCACCATATGTGACTAATGAACTATTACAGATGGTGTGAGCAGCATACTAAACTATTCCATAAAACCCTTTCTCTTATACTAAGACCACAAAACTATTGTTGACAAGACTATTGTTAACTGAATTAAACACTAGCCAGCAATTAGCACCAAACAGAAAACTAGCTCATTTTTTTTTCTTTCAATGTTTTTTCATTCAGGTTTCTCAATGCAGATTTCGGTTTGAAAGTATTTATTTTAATGAGTTGAAATTACATTGTAGAGATTCCTCTCTACTTTCTTGAACATAAGAGAAAGATCACATGCAATGTAAAATATTAAGACATATTTCCCTTATTTCTTTCTATATTATGTCTAGAAAGACTTTTATTTAAAAAAAATCAATTTTGAAGTCTTTTTTGTCTAATATGATAGTATCTAACCTTCTAAATGAAAAGAACAGAAATTACTTGGAGATTTCTGAAGCAGTCATTGTTCAAGTTCTCTGAAATCATAAGCACAGGAAGAAAGAATCCAAGAGGGTTAAGTAACATAAAACAAGCATTTTCTCTGTAAAAAAAAAAAAAAAAAAAAAAAAAAATTCTATAGCATTTTTATCCCATTGAAGATCTGAATAATTCCATGAGGTTTTTTATAAATTGCTTATATTTGTCATTGTGCCCACCAATTCAGAGCAATTTTATGAAAACAGAAGATAAAGTAAAATAAAAATAATAAAGTGATTAAATAGAAAGAGGAAGGGAATGGATACATGAAGAAAATTTACATTAAGAATCAGTGCCTTACATTAACATTGTCTTTGGGATTTGGATTTAGTTTGTAGGTAGCAACTGAACTGCAGTAATCGTTTCTTTGCCTCAAAAAATTTAATCTCAAAACCTAAAGGGCCTTTTATTGGAAGAATCCAAGTGACTGGACTGAATCCAAGTAAAAGGACTGAGCGTGTCCTCTGGAAGAAGTATGATACATTTAAGCTTTTACTTTACCAGACTCAGGTAAAAGGCTTGATTTTACCTGACCTGGATCATATGTGAGTACTCTTTATTTGATTGTTGATATGTTTTCTCTGAGTGTATCTTGTTAGATGTTTTTTACTGTTTCTTTGTTCCTTTGCTTCTTGAACTCTCACATTGTAATTAAGTGTTCCATAGTATTTGTCCATTATCTACCTACTGGGCAATATTATATGTATTTCTATTCTGACTGAAAGATACTAAGCAGAAATGAGAAAACTGTAAATGTAAAATGTAAGAATCTGTTTTTAAAGACCTAAGATGAGATTACTCAAGAAAAGAAATAGAATTTTTAAAATTGGTTTCCCATTTCCCAGGTTGATAGATTTCACAACACAAACGGTTTTCTCTGCCTTTTTAAGAAAACAAACCTAACAAATCTTTCTTCTTGAACTTAAAATGTGACTTTTTATTAAATACTCTAATTTCAATGAATCATCCCTTTCCAGCAACAACAACCACAAATCATACAGAAATTTCCAACTAGTTTTAGTGATAGCTGATTTACTGATCTGACCGAGGCAAATTTTAAGGTGACAGTGATGTAACATTACAGATGCATCAGTGTATTCCTGCAAATATGTGACAGAAGAATGATGTCTCATCATTACTTCTAACCCATCTCTGCCACGTCCAACAATGAAATGAGTCTTACCTCTTTTTTTATTAATCAAGTTATACAGTTGTAATTTCAGGTATAATTTTCCCTACCTCAAGTTCTAGAAAGTCCCACTGTACTATTTTATTAAATAATGATTTGAAACAAAATGAAAGCATCTTATTAAAATACGGCAACAACAACAAAAATCATTTTCCCTTCAAACTTCACGTTTTAAATGAAGAATGATAGATATTAAGTAACAGGATGAGCTGGATTTTTGTAATATGAATGTGAAGGCTCAAAAACTGGAATTATATGAAGTCTCAGAAGCAGAATTAATTGATAGATTGAAAGAATATGCAGATATTTGTTTGAAGCTAAAGATCTGTTGGGAGGCTTGGAAAAAGTAGAATGTCAGAAAGCATAATGAATGGATGGGTGACTGATAAGCATGAGTGAACAGCAAATTAAGTTAAAAAGGTAATTTCATATGAAAGAATCACAGAATCACCAAATCACCTAATCCAAGCCCCACTAAAGCAGGATGCCTAAAGTAGGTTACAAAGGAATGAATCCAGGTGGATTTTGAACATCTCCAGAAAAGGAGACACCACAGTTTCTTTGGGCAGCTAGACCCAGTGCTTTCAAAGTAAAGTTTTTCCTCACTTTCATATGGAACATTTTATTTCCCATTGTCCACATTTCCTGTGCCCACAGTCCATTGTTCCGAAAAGAGCCTAGTTCCATGCATTGGACTCCTGCTCTTTATACACTTATAAGCATTGATAAGGTCTACCTTCAGTCTTCTCTTGCCAAGATTGAACAATACCTAGTCTCTCAGCCTTTCCTTGGAAATGAAATGCTCCAGGCCTCTCATAATCTTTGTAGTCTTTGTTGAACCTCATATGATTCCTCTCTGCCCAACTCTCCAGCCAGTCCAGTTCATGGGTGCAGTCTCACAGTGTTTCTGTGATCATGGTGAGATCATGGCCCTCTCTAATTCTCTAATTCTTCTCTGTTTATTCCCCATGGTATATGCATTAGCGTATAAAAACTTCAGAGATGAAAAGGGAGCAGAGAATATAGGTTTTGTTGGGGCGATGCAAAATAATCCCCTATAGCTATATACACCCTTGAGGTGTCTGACCTTTAGGCTCATGTCATGGAAGGCGTTTAAGGAAGATACTTTGCTCTTCTGGTTGGCCTGGCTTATTCCTCAGCCAGTTGCAATGGTGTGGTATTGCCGTTTTGTACTCCACTCCCAAGTCCTTCAGTTTAAATCTCACCTCACTGGGTCAGCTAGGCTGCTATCAAAGATTGCCTTGCCCCTTCTAGACGGGTGGATCTCATCCATCTCTAACAGATTCATAGAAAGCCCCATTACTATAAAAATCAAAACCTTCATGTTGACACCAGCCACAGAGCCAGGAGTTGATACAGATCATGCATCTATTTCTAGCTTCCTTCTTTTCTCCCAGTGAAAAATTGAAGAAAAGATAACTTGGACACCAGCATTTTTCACTTCTATTCCCAGGGCTTTATATCCTTTGTTTATTTCTCCTGTGTTATGTCTTCCAGTGTCGTCCATACTCAGAAGTGATAGATGCTTTATTCACCTGCAATTGTAAGTAGTGCTCTTTGTCGTATAAAACACAGAAGAACCACTAAAGTGATACATTAAAAATCCCAAATTACATTTCTAAATTTTGAAATACAGTGATAATTCAAATAGGCACTCCATAATATATCCCCAAAATGGTGGTGCTGCAGGGGAGTCTCGCAGAATTGAAGGCAGAAATTTTTCTCTCTCTTTCTCTCTTTTATCTTTTTAATTCTCTTCATGGGTGCTGACTCTCCTTTATCAGACCACAAGGTAAAAAGATTTTGGGAAATGTAATAACAACGAGCATTGGTAGTCATGTGACCGCAGGACTTTATAAAAGCTGCGTATGTATATGCTTTGGGCTGAGTAAAGTAGAACAGAAGGGAAGGTTTTAGAGGTTTTTGTTAGGGTATAGAAGATAGGAGACCTGATTAGGTGCAAAGTGCGTACAGGAAATGGCCTCGATTATAAAGCAACTATGTGTATTGCAGTGAAATAGGGATGACTTTCTTGCTTGAAGTCTCTAGATTGTTCTTTCCAGAAAGGATGGCACAGCATCTGTGTTCCCAAAAATACTTTTGGGAAAGCCAAGTGCTTTTGAAGTATCTCAAAGGAGATTCTGACTGATCATGTCTCAAAGCCGCAAAACAAAGAGAACAAAATATCATTTTAAGCTGAGGATGTTGAAAGATATTGACTGCTGTAATAGCAACACTAAGTACTATTGTGATCTGAGAGAGCAACTCTTTACCTTGGGAGAGACAAACATAATGTTTCAGGTAGACAGTAACTATACATTTATACATTATACAATTATAATTCAAGTATACATGAATTGTATAGGACCTTTTTTTTTTTTTGCTTTTTAAATCCTAGAGAGGGGCTGTAAGTTTGTTCTGAATTAAAAGCCCCTCAACAGATGAAACAGTTTTCTGAAGGAAAACTCAAAAAAGGATTACCATATTAGAAAAGTAAAGTTATATGAAGTTGGATACCAGTGGGGAATTAACAAACATCTGAAGCAGCAATTCCAGAATGTTTCAATGAGCACTTCTTGCTCACCCACCAAAAGTGTTAACACAATTATGTGTATTGTTGAGACAGACCTTAGAAAACTTGAGGCTATCTCAGAGAATCTGTCTCATTATTTCTTGTTTGCAGAATTAAGAATGGTTTTGCTCTTTATAAAGAAAAGTAAAGCAATAGTAAACCCCTGGAAAAACTGTATATTGTGTAATAGAATATAATAGGAAAAGTTTCAATAAAAATAGATTTAATAGGCTTTGTAGAAATTCAGTCTCTGAACAATTGCTATAGATTAAATGAAAAAACAATAACATTGATTTTTTAATATTTTTTTTATGTTTTTTGGTGAACACTGAGACTCTTCATAGCAAAAGGCCAGGTGAAAGAGAAAAAACAGAGAAAGTTTAGCCTGGAAACAGACAGAATCGGGAAATGTGGAATTTGAGCTTTGGATTTCTCACTTCAGCTAAGTTCCCCTTGCTTCTTAAAACTTGAAAGCTATTCATTTTCTTCCATATAAAAACTAAATACACAGTAATCAGTATTTTTCTTATGATTATTTCATTTTCTGTCCAGTGTAATGACTAAAGTTCCCAATAATAACGTTCAACGGATATCTTAAAATATTTATAATTAAGTTAACCATTCTATTTTCAGTTGTCTAAAATAAGGCATGAAGTTGTGTTCTGGTGAAAATTAATTGAAATATTTCATTGATTTTTTATAAAGTGCTATAACAAAGGTTATAATATTTAGCTAATATAATATTTAGCTAATAATAATATAGCAGGAATTAGTGTTGAAATATGCAATAAGAAAATTTGTGAAAAATTTCTTAAATTCTAATAAAAATATTTTTTCTTCGTTCTAAAGGAAGGAGGTCACTAACATTACAAAAAGACTTGCTATTCTACCACTGCAAAAAAGTATCTATTTATAAGCTTTTTACTTTCAAAAGAAATATTTTCCAGTAGTAGATGATCAAAGAAGACATCTGTTGCTTTCCTATCTTGGAAAGATCAAGGCTTTTATTAGTTTGTAATTTTACTTTTTTTTATCTTTTACTTTGGACTGACACAGTGATACAGTACCAATGAAACATTATCCTACCTTTCTATGACATGAAACTTGTCTAGACTTTTCCTTGTATCATTAGGTGAACTGCCTTAGCTTCAACAGTTTCTTGCACTTCAATAGTTTTCACATTCTAGCTTTTTGACTAGGATTGAAAAGTAAAAAAAAAAAAAAAAAAAAAAAAAGTAATCTGTCCAGTGTTTTAGTATCCCTGTACCATTGTTGTTTATTTTTTTTTTTAATTGCTTCTCATGATACATGCTTATTTTTATGTGCATTTAAACAAGACTTTTGTACTTAAAAGCTTTGGAAAATGTAAATGAATTAGAAATATCAGTGTTCCAATATATCTCAGTCTTGGCATCAGAAGGCTGCAAAAGTCTTCTTATAAGACAGTGGGCATATGACGTCTAAGTGCTACCCCTGCTATCACAGCTGCACACATTAGCTGTGGAGCGAAAAGGTCGTGCTTGCAAAGTGTGTTGCCAAGGTAGTTATATTGGACTTGCTGTGTTACTTATGGAAAAGTTACTGGAAGTTATATGTAAAGGGAAAAGCTGACAAATGGTTTTGAAAATTTGGACAAAGATCTGCCAATAAACATTAATATATTTTTGCTTCAGTAACTACCAAAAAAAAAAAAAGTGAAAACAGAACATGACTTATATCAACAGTGACAACAGGGAACTATCAAAGAGTCACAATGACGTGCTGGTCTCTTGCTGAATGTTTCTTAAATTTTCTTGATCCAAAATAGCTCACTAAAATTAAAAAGTATTCTAAAGTGCTGAAATTTGTTGCCTGTCTGCTGTCTTGAACAGCTACAGTCTTACATACAACTGTTTACATATTTTCCAGAGAAAAATCACTACACTTATGGTAATAATGATCCAGCACTCAAAATCAAAATTTTTGTGATGTCTTGAAATGTATGGTTTCAGAAAATCACTTGACATAATCTAGGCTTTCTAATAACAAAAATATTCTAACCTCTCATGTCAGACAGTAAAGCTAGATTGCAGAGAGGGACTGCATAAATGAATAAGAATGAAGAAGATTGTCAAGAATTGTCCTCTGAAATTTGAAGTATATTTTGTGTTCACTTAAATTATACGTGGTTTTGTTTTGTTTTAACTGTTGAAGACTTAAGAGAAAAACATAGAGGAACTTGAAGTTGGGTATTTTTCTCTACTTCCTCTACTAGTCTGCTCTACTATTCTTCTACAAATTCTGATATAAATGTGACTTTGTTTTCATGAGATATGTTCTCTCATCCCTTGAGATGGGGATGAGAATTGGAAAAAGTAGAAGTGTGAGAATTCATAGATTGAGCTATAAATAGTTTACCAGATAAAGCAGAAGCTGCACATGCAATCAAAACAAAGCAACGAATTCATTCATCACTTCCCATTGGCAGGCAGGTGTTCAGCCACTTCCAGGAAAGTAGGACTCATCACACATAATAGTTTCTTGGGAAGTCAAACACCATAACTCTGAATGTCCAGCCCTTGCTCTGTTTCATTACATCCAATTTTATGGCTGAGCATTATATCATGTGATATAGAATATTCCTTCTGTCACTTTGAGTCAGCTGTCCTAGCAGTGTTCCCTCCTAACTTGTTGTGTATCTGCTGGCAAACAACTTGATAAACAGAAAAGTTCTTGGCTCTATGAAAACACTTCTGAGCAAGTACTAAAACATTATTTTCACCATAAATCCAAAAGACATCACTGTACCAGACACAAAGAAGAAAATTAACTCAATCACAGCTAGAATCAAGATATCCAGCTGCTCAGTTTTGGTGAAATCAACATTATTATCAGTTAATTATTATGAATTCTATATCTATTAAATTACTGAGATGTACTATGTACATATGTTTCTCATTATTTTCAAAGTCTTGGGAATTTATTTCCTTGAAGTTTTTTTTTTTTTCGTTTTTTTTTTCTTTTTCCTTTTTTTTTTTTTTTTTCCTGAAGAGCGGATGGAAGATGCAGAAGAATGGAATTCGTTTATTCTGATTGTTGTTGTCGACATTTCAGGTTTTCTTTAAATGCATATATGAAACAGCAGTATCTGAACACAGCCAGCAGTAGGCCCCAATGACCAAGAAGGTCAATAGCATCTTGACCTGCATCAGAGACAGTGTGGCCAGCAGGACTGGGGAACTGACTATCCCCTTGTACCCAGCACTGCTGAATTTTAGTATTACACCTTGAATATTTTTTTCAGTTCAACCCTTCACTTCAGGAAGAGTATTGGGAGGCTCAAACAAAGCCTGGTGCAGCAACAAATCTGGTGAAGGGACTAGAAAGCAAGATATATGAGGAGTGACTCAAGTGACTGAGATTGTTTAGTCTGGCAAAGAGGAGGCTGAGGGGAGTCTTCTCTGCTCTCCCCAAATACTTGAAGGGAGGTAACAGTGAGGAGGGTATTGGTCTTTTTTCTCGGGTGACAGGAGATAAGACAAAAGGAAATGGCCTCATTCCTCAAAAGGAAGTTGTGCCAGAGGAGATCTAAATTGAACATTGGGAAGAATTTCTTTACTGTGGTGGTGAGGCATTGAAATGGACTTCCTGCATAGTCTACACACCTGCTGGTATCTAAGAGATGTGACACTAAGGAAAATGTTTTACTGATGAGACTTGGTAGGTAAGGCTGACAGTGGCACTGAAGATTTGGAGGTCTTTTTTGACCTACATGTTCTAAGATTTGATGATTTTATGAAGTGAAACACCACATTTTCCTGGATTGCATAGTTAGCAGTGATGAAACATGGTGTCAACACTATGAGCTAGAGTGAAAACAACAGTCCGTGAGGTGGTCACATGCAAATTTCCCATCAAAGACAAAAGTTTAAGATGCAGCTCTCAGCATGTAAAGTGACGCACACTGTTTTTTTTGTGAGAGGAATAGACTGATTCTTCCAAATTTCCTGGACACTGGACAGATTATCTGATTGTTCAGTCATGACACTGACCAAGCTGAAGGCTTGAACTTCTAGGCAAGAGAAGAAGACAATCTTTCTCTCACAACAGAATAACACCAGGCCACATACCAGTTTGAAGACCATGAAACATATTGACAGTCTTGACTGGACTGTCCAACTACACTGACTCTATAGTCCAGATTTGATGCTTTCTAACTTCCATGTGTTTGGGCTGTCGAAAGATAGAGTGAGCAACATTTTCCTAGTAAGAATGCCATCACAGCACCTTAAACAGTGAAACAATGGGTCATTTCCAGTCGTGCCGAATTTTACAAGTGCAGCATGCAGGCTCTTTTTCATCACTAGGGAAAGTGCATAGCTAATAGTAGTCTCTATGTTAAAAAGTAGTGCTTTCTTGCTGGGAGTTTCATCTATCAAATACTGTTGTTGTGCTTTTTATATCCCTTGTAGATTCCATGGAAAGAAACAGGAGGCATTACTTTCTGACTTTCCTACATAATATAAAGAGCAAAAGTTGATGACTAAACAACAATTTATTTCCTTATTCATTATTCTTTCATCTGAATTTCAACTGTGTTTGAACTGTGTCCTTAGATAAAAGAGGTGTGGAATACTGACCCACCTCTTCTTGAGTACAAAGCATATTCATTCCTCATGATAAGTATATGGTGCTAAAGAAAAAGATATATATGAGTATTTGTGGAGATGCTGTGGATTGAACATATTGAATCAACATTCTTTTAAGTAAATTCTATATTTATCTGTTGTTGTAGAACATTTTCAGGAAAATAATTTTAGGATTGCAGATCTTTTTGTCTTTTTTTTTTTCATTTAAAAATACATTTGTATTGTTTATAAATCATATGAGGAATAAATATACACATTTGAAAATGTAGGAAATCCCTAGACTGGGGGAAGTAAAATAAATAAAAATTATAGAGCAGAATTATTTAAGCAATAATTACCAGTATTTAGCAATTGGCTGACTACTTAATAGTCCAATTGAAGAGACTTTTTTGATATGTTGATAAACCTGTCATTAATTTGTAGATAGTAACCAATTTTCAGGCATTCAGAATGTAGGAAACATTCCATTAAATTTCTAAATTCATTAATGTCCCCTGTGCACCAGATGGCATAGTATTAGAAATTTTTGAAGTGCTCCATAATTATAGCTTCTAACATGTACTAGCCTAGCTGTATCTTTGACAGTTTGTTACATACATTAAGGCTTAAAGTACTGCAAAATGTTGTGCAAATAACAAATCCATGCCTAACGTCTTGGATATAGAGGCATTCAGATAGAAAGGATCATTACTGTAAAAAACATACCTTCTGATTCTTGAGTTCAGTGTCTTTTTCCTGATATTCTGTAGGGCAGAGGCCATAACTGCATTTTAAGTGAGTATTAAAGCAGCTGAAAAACAGATTTTTGAAGACACTATGAGTAGACATCGTCTGTAACATTGCAAAAGTGTCTGATGCAGTAAGGAGAAATGAATCCTTCTGGTGAGCACCCTTCAGAGGTTCTCTTTTCTAGAGACCCCTTAGAGCTACATTCAGCTCTTTTTCAGCTTTATAGGAGTAAGTGGCAACTCAGCTCTCGAAGAACTTGACGAAAAGCATCAGAAGGCTTTTAAGCCAAAAACTCATACACATCAATTTGGAAGTAATAAACTGCTGGAACCTCACAGAGTAACTCCTCGGAATTTCAGAGGCATTGGCTTAATTTCCTAGCTCTTATGCAACATGTGAGGAGCAGGGGAGATTTAATTCCCAATCCAGAAGCTAGAGCCATGACAGGAACTGCACCTTGAAAGGATAATATATATTTTACCACTTCTGAGAAGCAGAATTCCCTCTAAAAATATCAGCTCGTCAGGCTATGATAGGCTATGCAGAGGAGTCATGCGCAGGATGATATCTATTCTCAGTTTGCCCTATTTCTGGATCACTTAATTCAAAGAACGGTGTCAGTGGAGACCAAGATGCTGAGCCACTGCTGAAACCAAAAAGTAACTCTTATGTTTCCTCCTGTTTCCTGATTGCACAGCCAGGCAGAACAGAAGCGTATGCAGACCAGGACTGTGCTGCATCTATGCTGACAACTTTGTTCTTTTCCCTCACTCTAGTTTTGTAAAAGCTTTCCTAGTGGACGTCTAGCATCTTGTGATAGTTTGAGGCAGCAATGCAACATTTATAGTACTTCTAAATCTGTGTATTCAAGTTCAGCTTTTTAAGTCATCTAATTTGAAAAGATGATCAGGTGAAAGAAACAAAAACACAGATCTATTTTACTGGTGTCAGGGTAACCTGATGTCACTCACCCTGATGGTCACATCACCATTTAACACTGTCATGCTGACAGATGTTAGTTCAAAAAAAGTCCCCCATTAGCTTACTGAGTCAC
Source organism: Tetrao urogallus (assembly GCF_951394365.1). Classification (NCBI taxonomy): domain Eukaryota; kingdom Metazoa; phylum Chordata; class Aves; order Galliformes; family Phasianidae; genus Tetrao; species Tetrao urogallus. Next base: position 42,737,694 of record NC_136815.1, on the reverse strand, counting down.
TGGATATTCTTGAATCCTGGGGTTTAAATTAAGAGTTAAGAGGAGGAAAATTATCAATCTGAAAGGGAATCATAAATGTAATAAATACCCATCCCTCTGTGTATCTCTTTGTAATAAATGCAAGTATTACACAAAACATAATATAGAGATAGGAATGCATTTGTTTCATTGATTCAGTTAGTTTAGCAGTTGGGCACTATCCACAGGTTGCAGTTTAGGTAAAAAATTCAAATAAAATTGCATTTTGCTACCTTTTGTCATGTATTTTTTCTCTGCATTTTTACTTTATTATAATTAAAACATATATTTAAGACACATACTAAAAAAAATTAAAATTAATACACAATTCAACTGATCACTGAATCTTCAGAATGCATATGCATATTTTTGCATGATATAATTCTTTTTCTTTATTCTTCATATTAAATCCAAGCTGTCCAAGCAGGTGCCTGGAAAGTAGGGTACAGTAGATATTAAAAATCATGTATTACCTTTCTTTCTTTCTTTCTTTTTTTTCTTCCTTTAAAATTTAAGACTATCTGACTTTGGTAACACTGTTCTCACCTATTACTGAGACAGGTTGGCTTTTCAAATCTGGAAATCACAAGAAAATTAATTTTGACCTAGATTTTTCTTTTTACTTTTTTCTAAACTGTTTGGCTCTGTCATGTGAAGGAAGAAGGCTTGTTATTTTTTAATGCACCTTACTGATGCTGAATTGGTTGTCTTCATCACTATTACTTCTCCACCAAGCTGAAGCATCAATATTTCAGTTAGTGATCTCCAAAGCAGAAGGCAGTTAGTCTTTCACGGTATTCACCAAGGCTTTAGGTGCTTCCTTCTCTCACGACCTTGCAGTTTCTTAAGCATGGATGCTGTAGATCTTTTTAGGTTAAAGGTTGTTATCACAGTCAAACAGCAGACATAGAAAAAAGAAAGTAAAACCTTCGTAAAACCTACATGATCTAAATTGAACATGACACAAGGAAAGATCAAGAATTTATGAAATGCATATCATTAGACAAAAAGGCATGTACTAATCTTGGTTTACATTTAATTTTTGCATCATAAAAATCCAGGGAGTATGTTAAAGGGATTGTACTTAATTGTAAGTAATGTTTCCCTACCTACTAAAGCTGCCTTAGTAACATGTTTTAATATATTATTAGGTGTGTAAGACAGAATTATGGTAATTTTTTTAAGATATTTGCTTAGAAGTGAAGGTTGAAATTAACTACAAAATAATACCTTATAAAGAAAAAAAACAAACAAATTAAAATTAGAAATAAATGTTCACCTCTAATTAGAAGATAAATGAAAATTGGAATGTCCAAAAAACCCATAATAAGTTTTTCTCATTTATGCGTAGTTCCTTCTTTAGGTGAAAAAATATGGATTTTTTTTCTTATACTTTGAAAATTATAGGTTTATTTTAATCCACCTATTTTTTTCTAAGCTTATGACAATGAAAATGACAAAACATTGAAAAATATTTATTTAATTTGGCTAAACACAATAAATGAAGAGTTACCTTTTGGTGCTGAAGACTGACATATAACAAACATGTTAGCCTCCTTACATTTTCATCTGAAGCAGTACAAAAACAATGAAGTCTACTGAGAATTAATATGGGCTCCAAACAAAAAAAATACGTTGAAGTCCCAAAAGTCCCTTTGCATTTTCCATTTGCTTTCTTTTGCACCCTTATCGAGAGAAAAAAATTATTCTGATATAGGATGGATCAAAGTAACTTCTGTATGGTATTATGTCTATGTAAGTGTATGGGTAAGGTAACCTGTGGGTCTTAAAGCCAACAAGTTCCTTTTGAGATCATGACATGGATGCAGGGAGGTCATATATTCCATGCTAGTTTCAAGTATATGAGAATGCAGTCCCTGGAAGCCTGAAAAAATTTCAAGTGGTCAATAATAAACTGTACTAATTATTAGATTTGCTATACTTCAGCAAAAAGGTAATGAATGTTAGCACCTGCATTTAAGGGAAATTAGATTCATATCTGATTATAATCTAGACCTAAAATGATATTGAAATTTGGATGTGAAATCATAGAATCATAGAATCATAAATGGCCTGGGTTAAAAAGGACCACAATGTTCACCTAGTTTCAACCCCCATATATATATATATGTGCATATATATGATATGCACTTGCCTGGTAATCTGATACTGCATGTTTGCTTTGTGCATTAACATCCAAGGAAAACTTCATGTACTTTAGTTCGGAAAGCTGATCTGCAATGATCTGCAAGGCTTTTAACTTGAATGAATGCAGTTAAATCAACTGGAAACTTTCTGGTTTTAATGAAGCTTTCATGAAAAGTGAGCATGATGAAAGGAGATAAAGCTCAAAGAATATAAATTGTTATAAAGTTAGAAAGCTAATGAGAGTTTGAAATTACAAATTGAGATTGACTTTTGTCTAAATGTAAGTTTTTAATTCAGTTCAAGGAAAAGATTTAAGACTGTTCCATTCTTAAATTTCCAGCGGAATCCCAGTTAGGTTTTTGTTAAAAAATTCATTAAATTAATTGATGTATAAAGAGTGCCAATACAAGCATTTGGAAGACTCTTTCCTCTGCCTCTAAACTCCTGTAGAATGATACTAAAAAGATAACAACCCATACAAAAGTTCAGAAAACACTTTAGCCTTCAACAATTGTCTTTTCCTTTGTCAGGGTTGTATATCAGTTTTGGAATTACTGTTGCGTGTACCAACATGGAGCATTCAGACACTCCAATAACAAAATCCTCCCATGCTTGTCAATGAAAATCAGCAAACAGACATGCTATTCAACACTTTTTCAGAAAAGAAACTTTAGAGCGGTACAGACAGCCAAGAAAAATCATTTAAAGATAAAATTACTTCCTAAGAATAAAGAAAAATCTGATCTAGAATTGAAAAATTGAAAATAAATAAATAAATAAATAGATAGATAGACTATGGATTTTTGGCTGGTCACAAATTGTTCCCATCATTTTAAGTCATTCTTTAGTCTGTTCAGCCTGATGCCGATGTCATTGGGATGGTATTGGGTCCAAGTGAGGCAAGTTCAGAATGATGTAATTATATTTGCGTCTATTAAAAGAGCTACTAACTTGTTAAACTTCTAACTTTTTTGTTTTAAAAAAAAAAAAAAAAAAAAAAAAAAAGCCTTTGGTCAACTGTCTAAACTATCTTCATCAGCAAAATTAAACCACTTCAGGTGAAGAAATTTCCCACAGGAAACAAACCAAAAAAATGTATTCAAGTGAGGACTATTAAAACTGTTATCTAACAGCTTTCTGTTAATGCTCCTTTAGTGGTGGATGGATAGTTAAAAAAATAAATAAGTGACAAGAACATGGAAACAGCGATTGTAAGAGAATGCTGTGGGCTTTGTTTCAGGCTCTTGTCTTCTTTTCCTTCGTTTTTAAGGTGATAACTACTGCCCCCTTCTGATAAAAGTTAAAAATTGTCCTCGTTTCCCGTCCGTGGTAACAAAGAATTGGTTTGAGAAAAAGTGCTCTGACATAAATCTCCCTGTTCTGCACACATAAAGATGGAGGTAATTTTTGTTAAAAGTTAAACCATTGCACAGTTAGAGTGATCCCACTGGAACTGTGGCCTTTAGTATATTTATTTCCTTTCTAACACTCCACAAAATTGTTCAGTAATCTCTTGGTAAAGTTGCAAATTGCAACAAATAACCCTCAAACAGATATGTCTAAGGATTACTGTTGACCAGGTATGATTTAAAACAAATTTAACGTTAAAGAAGGCATAAATTTAAAATACCACCTTACAACACCTTTTTCCTAGGTGCAGGTTATCAGAATTATCCTGTAGTCCAAAGAGGTCACTGTAGCTTTTAGTGCTCCAAGTTGTGCAAAGGTACAGGGTGAAATTGCTTTCTCTTCAGTTTCACTGTGTTTGGAGGCGTGTGCAAAGGGAAGTGAGAGTTGGAGTGGAGTAACATTTTGTGTGAGTCTGGATCCTGTTCTAGAAAACCAGAAATACTGAGTAGAGACACAGCTTGAGTGAGGTGGGAGAGAAAAATACTGAGTGGGAGTTTGTTTCTACAAAGATTTAATTATCAAAGGTATAAAAGTATTAGGAATATCTCAGAAAGATGTTGGAAGTCACAAAGCCTGTGAAAGGTGCATTCAAATTAATTCTAAAACTAGGATTTTTTTTTTTTTTTTAAACTTAATTTACAAAGGAAGTCAGGAATTCCTGTTCCAGAATTCAGAACCCACACTTCTGGCATTTTCTCAACTTGTATAGTTTATACTAGCAATAGAAGGGAGTGATTGTGTCACTGCCTGGTCATTTTCCCACCCTACAAGAGGGTGACAAAGCAGATAGGAAGGATTGGTTGTGCACTGTGTAAGTACAGAACAACATGTTCATCTGCTATACCTACTGGAGACTGAAATGGTTGTCATTTCTTCCAGTGTTTGATTAGCTCCTGAGTCAAGGCGAAGAACATCTGTTGTAATTTGAACAAATAACACTGCTAAAAATGAAATGGAAATGAAGTCTTTGCGGTTACTTTTATTTAAGATTCCCTCTGTTTCTGTCTTTTTGTTCTATCACTTTTTGATTTTCCGTGGCATCAAACAAGATTATAGCTTTGTGTGATGACACATTCTCTTTAAGACAGTTGTGCACAAAATATTGCTAATCAGTAAAAGATGGTTTAATTTTGTAGACCTTTGACATTTTATTCCTTTTCCAATTCCACTTTGTTAATCTCCCACAGAACTTGCTTTGAAGTTTTGAACAACATTATTGTCCCTGTAATGTCCATCAGCCTGACACAACTCCTATTACTTTTTAGGAACCTCGACAACTTGGTTAATTTTTTAAAATATAGTGGCACAGACTGCTCAGTTACCATGCTATGCTATGAGATGTTTAATTCTCCCCACCCCTTCCGCCCTGAGTGGAATCTACTCGCAAGGGAAGAAAAAGAGTCCCAGAAACTATGCTCAGTTGGTAATGAGGAGAGGAGTGGCAGACAAGTCCACATGAGAGGACACTGTGATGGCATAACTGCACGGCTCCATTTCTGACTAGGAGGCTTTTCAACTGCTTCAAATGGCTTCCCATATCTGTGCATGATGAGCTCTTGCAGGCTTCTGTACAGAATTTAAAAGAATTACTTCTCCAAGTGGAACAGATTCACATTAGGTATTCAATCCCCTTATATTGCATAACAGATAGATTTCCTGCCTGACATGGGCATCCTAAATTTTAATTTCATCTACGTTTATTCTTTTAGGCTGAAGACTTTCAGGATGAAACCAAGCTTACTATTTGAAGATTGTCAGTGACATCACAGCTTTATTTTATCCAATTGATTAGACTTCAGGGTTTAGTCTAGGAATAGGTTTTTGGACCCATTGCATCATGATTTTAATAGTCTTATTTTTATCTGAGAGGTAATATTATATTGAAGACCAGCATGAAAAAGGACACCAAAGCTTTTTCATATCCTACTGCATATGTGTCAGGAGAATTTAGATAAAATATCTTCAGTTATTATAACCTTTTAATTTCTGTTTCTTTCCTCTAAGTGAAATAAAGCAAGGGTGAGCACCTAGTTTTACCTGCAAAAGGCTTGCAGTGGATTTGCTGAGCTATAGCCTGCTATTCCCAAATTCATACCAATAACTTTTTTTTATAAAATGAATTTAATAATGATGAAGGAAAGCAAATTAATTGAAATTATTCCCCACAATTACCTACATTTAGAGAATTCAATTAACAATGGCATACTCATCAACACGCATAATGCTGTAAAACATTTATCTTAGGTAGAATTATTGCCATTACTAACTATAAAAGTATAATTTGTGAGAAATAACTAATTAGAAATGGGCAAATAAATTGTGTTAAAAAATGTAAGGGATATTGAAGAGCAGAATTATATTTGGATGAAAAGTTTTTTTTACCTTAACATGATTGTCCAGTAAAACATCTATTTCATTTACCACTAAGGGAGCTGTTCTGTGTTTGATTCAACATAAAGTCTGCGTACCATAAAATCTTGGAACTTCACAGTTCTGCCTCTTCTTCTGGAAAAAATATTTTTTTGGAATTTCATATCATACAACCTATTCAAACAATGTTCAAACAAAACGTCAAATCTCTGACACTCTATGTGAAATTTGCCAGTATTAAGATTCAGTACCTTTCAGTATCTCACATTATTTTCACAGATAATATATATGTGTGTATATATGTGTGTATATATGTATGTATATATGTATGTATGTATTTCAGATTGTTTAGAGGGCTGAGCTTTGGACCAAGAAACATTGATTCTAAACCTATCTTTGCCATGTCTGCTGCATGAGTCTGAGATAGACATCTCTCCTCTTTGTATTTTTGCTTTCATTGAAAAGCCCCAAAAAATCACAAGATTACTCCAATGAATAGACAGAAAGCTGTTTTTTGCAAAGTGTTTTTTCTATAAGTGAAACTGTGTAAAAGGTAACTCTTCTTCTCGATGTAGGCTTGCCTGTGTTGCCAACCTCTACAAAAACTTTATTTTATGCATTCTTTGGAAGAAATGGACATATAATTTTACAAATCTTAATGAAATGAAAGAACACAGGGATCCAAGAAGAACTTTGTTGAATCCAGCTCACCAGCATTTCATGTCAAGTTGATAAACCATAGTTGTGTTTTTGTTGTTGTTGCTGTTGTTGTTTTTTCCAGTCATTCTATTTTCTGTTGTTTAAAATTTTGTTAAATTTAACACGTTATGATAACCAGAAAATTTCAGGGGAATAAGAAGTTTATCCATTTTGTAAATGATAGAAACTGAGACTGATAAGTTGCCATGCAATCTTTCGTCATTTCTTAAGGTTTCCACCTAAGGAAACATTCTCAATATTTGTTATAGCCTCGATGAGTATTCCCATCAAGAAATACCTAGTCCCTTACTGAGCTCCATCTACTGTTCTGATATCCATTACTTTCATCAGTAAAAAAAAATATTTTTGGAAATTCAGAAAAATAATTATTATTGTGATTGAAAGTTTTGTAAAAAATCTAGTCATTTTCTCTACAGAATTCCTTTAAGAGCTGAGATATTTTGTGGTCTTATTTTCACAGGTTGCCATGACTTCATCAAATTGCTTTGTAAGAACAGTGTGCAAGATACCGGGATCAGATTTTTCTAACTCCTACAAGTGCAAAGAAAAACGACTAAAGCTACAAAATGAATATCAGAATGGGTAGGAGAAGTATGAAGTGAGAGAACAAAAACCAGACCTTTGCATGGCTTATGAAAAAAAAGAAAAAAAAAAAGCTATGAATTCTCCAGAAAAGAAAAGTGAAAAATTGGTGGCAGCTCTGTGTTCTACGTCTTTAAATGGAATAAGTACACCTATTCTGAGAAGAGTTTCAGATATGTAATCAATAGTGGCACCATGCACCGAGCACAGATAGAATATTAGATTGGCAGGTGCTTTTCAAAAGCGCTCTGTCTGTCTGCTGTGCTAAACAGGAAAACAGAATGCCCATGCAATTAAATACAACACCATAATAGCAAAGCAAAAAGAGATGATATAACTGTGTCTTGAACCTTGTCCTTTCTTTTGAGTGGTTAAGTTTAATGTTCTACATCAGGCAGTACCAAAATACTTGAATTAATTTGGATATTGCTAACTACAGCATTTTAGGATGCTGATACAGTGTATCTATGCAGATTCCATAGTTGCTATTAGGTAGGCAGAAATTGCTCTTCTTGTCAATCATGTCTCAACTGTCTTGAATTCTGTATTTGAGTAACAATTTTTTCCTTTTTTGATATTTTACTGATATAAGTGAGATGAGAATCAAGGCTCAATTGTGTAGAACTTTATTTTAGAAATTTACTTTAAATACTATAGCTCTAATCCTGCAGTTCCTTTGAGACATCAAACATTACCTAAAGGAGTAACAGTTGAGGGAGATTTTCTGTTTCAAAATGTTTAGTTATCAGCTGTACATGAAAGTTTTTTCTTCCTCTTTTAAGTCAAGTAGTGATTTTCACTGCTACTTTGATCATAGCAAGAGGCAGGTATGATATTTAAATCCTGTTGTTTGGATATTTATATCTGTTTAAACTTATGGCAGCCTTTATAACTTCAGGGCCCAATTCCTCCAGACTCTAGCTAAACTTTCTGATGATTAGATGATTTGCCCACTTCTACTGTGGAGAAAATTCCTAGTCTCAGTACAATGTCATTAATCCTTCCCTGAGTTCAAGGTATGTGTACTTCTGCTTTCCATATATGGCAAGGTCTTTATACCACTAACAAAACCACAGAAATCAACTGTACAGGATTTTCCAAACATTTTCCAAAATGTTTTCCATCTTTTTATGTTGAAAGCTTCTTTTTGTTCTGCTTTCTTATTTTTGGCTTCTTCTTTTGTTATTTTTTCTAATGACTTTCAGTAGTACTTAATCTTCTGATTGTTTTCACCCTAGTTTTGTTTACAATTTTTGCAAATGAGAATACCTGCAATTCATTGCATTGTAGTAGAAAATAAAGAGGGCTACAATCAAACTTTCATTTGTGGCAAAATACTAAATTTTGAATTCAGTTAATATGAAGAGCTTTGCTTGGTGAAGCTACAAGCAGTATTACCAATTTGTTCTACTGAATCTTTCAAAGAGAAAACATAGAACTAGACATTAATTTTCATTGCTACAACAAAGTTTAAGTTGATTTTGCTTCAAGATCACTGATACTAGCTTATGAACTAAGATATAGATCTTTGGAACAGTTTTCATTTTCTTTATTTCAGTTCAGTTTTTCAGTTTGGGTTTTTTGGTGTGTATCGGTTCAATCTGTGCTGTTGCAAAAAGGATGTCTTCTTTTTACCTATCAGAAGAACAGTGAGATATGCAATGTTCTTATTTAACAATTAATAATTAATAATTAAAACCTCAGTCTATTTGCTTTGTGTAAAGCGTGTGTGCGGTCTCTAGGTATATATGTACAGTCTTTTCTGTGTGTTTGCTGATAAAGAGAAAAAAATAAATTGATAAATAATTTTTGTTTACTTTTAGTTCTTTGTTGCTTACAGTCCTGGAAGAAAAGAATAACAACAAATGAAGAGAAAGCACTACAGTACAGGTAATAATAAGTCTGCCCTTTTAAATAAATTCACTTTGCCAATACGAAGACTTATAGAGTTAGAAGACATGATCTAGTCCATTCCCATGCTTGTAGGCATCTCCTACTCATGAGTCATTCTTAAGAGATGTCTTGTTCAACTTGTTCTTAAAGTGATGGATTGTGCATTGACCTCTAGTGCATTATCTGTTGCAAAGGTTTTCCCAATTTTCCAACCACTATATCTCCTGTAGCAATTAAAATCCTTGCAACTTCTTTGAGGCCAGACTGTTTTCAGTGGTGAGTGGAGACAGGACAAGGGGAAACGGCTGGAAACTGCAGCATAGGAAGTTCCGCACAAACATGCGCAAGAACTTCTTTACAGTGAGGTGACGGAGCACTGGAACAGGCTGTCCAGGGAGGTGGTGGAGTCTCCTTCTCTGGAGATGTTCAAGACCTGCCTGGATGCCTACCTGTGCGACCTGCTGTAGGGAACCTGCTTTGGCAGGGGGGTTGGACTCGATGATCTCTGGAGGTCCCTTCCAACCCCTACAATTCTGTGATTCTGTGATTCTGTGATTCTTTCCTTCACCTAAAATACAGAGAACAGTTCATCTTAAAATATTGTTTACTTTGTGATATAAAAATAAACAATCCAAATAAAATTTAATTTTAGTATTTGATATTTGATAGCATAATATGCAATACATAGTACTTAATATGTAATGCTTAAAACACAATGCTTAAAAAATAATAATTTATATTTATTTTACATTTTATATTTAATCCCTTTGAGAGATTAGGACAAATCTTACAGCAAATTCTAACTGCTCAGAATAATTTTTTTCAAAGGAAATTTATTTCATTATTTCTTTTATGGGACATTTCCTCTAATAAAGTTTTGCTAACTGCAACCAAAATGAAGAAAGTGCTACTACTCTTGTTACTTTTACTATTTATTACTTTTGTAATTAGGAGATGATAATTATGATGCAACAAAGATTTGGAATTCAATACCATGAGTTTCATGAGCATTTTGTGAGAGATTCTTCCAATAATTTGGCCTGAAAATGGCCTTGATATTTCTTGTGTTGATGTGGCTGCTTTATGTTGCATTAAGTTAGACAGTTGTCTTTGCAGAAGGCATTGAATCTTGACAAAGGAATATACAGCTAATGGAATATTTATTATATTCAACTAAATAAATGGCTTACTGGAGACAGTAAGTAGAGAGACAACTGGCTCTGTCATATTATGTTTTAAAAGACTGCAATTCCTGAACTCCTAATGGTTGTTTTTCCCTTACAGCACAGTTAATGGGGTTGGATTGTGATTACACATAGTTATGGCATAAATTGATTTCATTTTTTTTCTTACTGATTATTTGAAGGCAAGATGGCTGGTATCATTTAATTAAATTTCCATGTAGAACCCTTTTTTCTGTTCACCTTAATTTGAAAATTTGTTTTAAACATTTAGGTAGACTTTCAGAAGATTTCCATGTAAAAGATTGGATTGTAACATGCCTAACTATACACAGGTGTATGAAAAGGTAAGATTTTTGGAAGAGGAAATTATATTAAATAGCTATGTGTCTCACAAATTCCCATATTTAACAAAAAAATAACAACAACAAAACAAACAGGAAAGATCCTGAGTAGCAAATGTAGCTAGACAAAGTAAGAGCTGACATGCTTTTCAGTCATTGCAGAGGTAGCACTGAAATGACACTGTTCCCAGTTGGAACTCAGTGGGTGATGGTGTGCTCAAAACATAATTACACATTGAGTACAAAACTTTAAGCACACAATAAAATCTTGGATTAATTGACAGATTTCAGCATCTAAGTTCGTGTGAAGTTTCCAAGCTGTTAAATGAGACAGTCCCTAAACCTCATTTATGAGTTGTTGTTTTTACTCCTAGGTAACTAAAGCTCAGAAATCAAAGCATGCTCAAGCTATACAGAGTTTTAAAAAAGTTACAGTTTAACCTAATCTGTTTTTAGCTCTGAGGATTCTGTACAATAGATTTGGCTGTTGATTCTTTTAGATACACAAGAAAATGTATATGCTCATAGAAGCAAAAGTTCTTTGAGCATGTTTTTAAGGTGTCAGAAACCTCACATGGCATTTAAGCCATATTTTATTGAGCAGGAAAAGACTATTATCAGTTATCCAAGTTCAGCAAAGAAAAACTTTGAGAAGCAGTAGCCTGTTAAAGTATGCATGCAAGCATGTTAGCTTACCAAACTTCTGTTTCACTTTCTTTGTTTTCTTGTGTAATAGCTTTTTGCCTGCCTGACAGTCAATCTTTTATTATTTTTCACTCAATATTTTCATTGCCTTCAGTGAATTCATAGGGCAAGGACAGCAGGTTGTACATTCAAAAGTTAGACCCAAAAAGTAATTGCATGCAAGACTGATACTTATTCATGCTTTCTGAACAAAACCTGAGTATATCTTAGGATATTGATTTTTATAAATTATATAACAAATAAATAAATTATTGCTACTTATTGGGTGCGGGTAGATTTATTTTCTATTGTGATTATATTTGGAATGATTATTCTGAATATATATTGTAAATAAAACTTAAATTCTTGGACAATGCAATTGCTCACCTATGTTTATTGATACACAATTTATCAAAATTTAGTTGTTTCACCTTTAATTTTAAAATACCTCAAGAGCTTCTGGTGTCATGTAATACTTTTTTTTCTTGACTAAAAAAATAAATAAATGTACCCACAATCTTAATTTTTAATGACACCAATGAAAAATGCTTCTTTATGAAGATAGCAATAACCTGTTCTCACCACAGATCTACTTAATTGCTTTTGCATTTATAATAGACACAACAGATGATTAATGCTTGGTACACTAAGCAGCAATCTTAGGGAATTACTTAAATAACTTTTTCTATAATACCTTAGGCCATAATTATAAAAGGTTTCTGTAACTCACAAATGATGCAAATAATGTTTTCTGCAAATATTTAACAAAATACTGGCAGTACAAACTGTGCTTCTGAATAACCTATTCTTCATTTATTTGGGGCATTCCATATCTTAAGCTAATTGTGGTTGTTAGCTGTAGATAAACACATCACTTTTAGTGCCTTCAAAAGAATAAATACGGAAATTCTACAGTTACTAAATTTCTGATGGGAAAAAAAACATTGAGAAAATACAGTTCTTTAAAAACTTGTGTCCCCAACACCTGCAAATAGTCATTTTTAAATCTCCATTTTGTCAGCTGTTGGTTTGTAGAAAAAGAAATGGCTCAATCTCACTGACACCCTCCAGATAGGCCAAATTAATTTCTTTACTTATTTATCTTAGAATACATTATTCGTAGATGATGACTCATAATTAAGTACTGGGCACTATTTCTGGTGGAAACTGTATCACTGCATCTCATAAAGAGGTTGCATCCAGCAATTTAGCTTGTAGATGTTAAGAAACTTATATGCTTGGTAGGTGAGAATAAAAAAATGCTTGTCTCAGCATGTTTTAAAAAACATCCTTAACATTAAATTTCTTCTTAATTTCTTAAACTGGGAAAAATCCTATTATAGAGATGTACCCTAAACACTGATTTTTTTTTTTTTTCTGAAAATCTATTCAAAGTCTGTCTGATATATATTATTAGCATATTATTATTAGCAATATTATATTAGCATAACGTGGTGCTAATAAGGTTACTAAAATTTCTCAAATTTCTTTGCATTACCAGTACAAGTTTGTTTGAGGACCTTACATATTTTGGCTTTATTGTGCTTAATTGGTGTAGTTTTTTACAATTAGGTTCAGTAAATGAACATTCATGCACTGCAATTTTGCTTTGCTGAAGAGTACAGGAAAAGTGCAAGAAAAAGAACAAAAGAGTTCATAAAGAAAACTGTCTTTCCTTCTCTGTAAAAATGATCTTAACACAGACATATCCTGAAAATTACAAGTGTTTTAAGTAATGTTTTCATGAAGATACACTATGAATGAGAAACAAGACAAGAAAATAAGTAGGAATTGGAATCCATCGATTCCCATTTACAGCTGATGGCTTGCTAAAGGCAAAGCAGCCTGCATCAGGCTTGGCAACCACTCAGCAACTACACCTGTCACCACACACAGGGTGTCTTCAGATGTTGCAGGAGATCCAGGTAGCTTTAAAATTTCTCCCCCTTGCAAGCTCGGTTGCTGTAAGCGAGACAACAAGTTATGTCTTGCAGTAATAAAAATTTGAGGAAGGCAGATCAGGACATGGATAATTAGATAAAATACTGAAACTGGACAGAGTATCCTCATGCCTAAACATTCTGCATTTCAGTGGAACAATATACAACTATTCCCTTCAAATTTATACTACTGGAACACTGAAGATTATCTCTCTAAAATAGTTTGGGAAATTATAAATATATATTTACATAAACACAATATAGAAAAGATTACAGCATTTTCTTTTTTTATTGTCACATTTTGATATTCCTTTGCAAAGAAATTTTTTAGTCTCTAGGACTGATGAATTCCTCAAAATATGTGAAGATGTGAAATATGTATGTAAATCACTTGTAGGTCATTTGTCAAATATAAGAACTTTATGTGAATGAGGATAAGCGAAAGGCTAACACTTTGCTTCAGATGATGGCAAAAAACATGAAGCAGCCTGCTGAAGATCAACAGAAGCTGACACCAAGATTCTTACTTTGCTTGCTTTCTTTATTCATTCTTTCTCCAATTTTTGTTTCCTTCATTTGGTTCTTCAAATAAAGGTATTTTTATGGCCTTCCTGAGAAGCATAGTTTTTCTGTACTCCAGAAATTTCTAAAAAGTATTGGAACAATCACCACACAGATTCTGTACCTGTGCAGAAAAATAAGCTCTATCTCTCATACTTTGGAAGGGTTGGATTGGGAAGGATGAGGGAGGAATGAATATCTGTTAACTAAGAAGAGTCACTGTTGCTTTTTTTTGGATGTGTTTTGAATTGTTTTGTTTATGTTTTTTATTACTTTATAAACACATTGATTTCCTAAGTAGCTTATTCCTTTATGAAATATTCCTTTATTAAAATATCTGATAAAAAGCAACTCTAACTTGAGTTGAATATCTGAAAAAACATGGGTTGCTCTGAAAGTAATGCCTCCCACTTATTTTTATTGAAATTATTTCAGGTACAAAGAGAACTATAACATTGTTTGATAGAACGAATTCTCAGCTGAAAGTCGATTTTTTTCAACATAGTCATCTGCTATGAAATCATTTTGGACAGTCACAGACTGGGAGACAGGTGGTTCAGCAGAAAGGGACCTGAGAGTGCTTGTGACAGCAGGCTCAAAATGGGTCTGCAGTGTGCCCCAGCAGCCAAGAGGGAAAAATGAATTTGGGGGTACATTAAACAGCATAGAAAGATGATCAAAAGAGGTGATTATCTGTATAGTGTTGTTACGTTCTTGCCTTGAATACTGAGTGAGGTTCTAGGCTCATAATATAAGGATGTTAATATATACTCGAAAGTGTCCAGAGAATACAACAAACCTGATAAAAAGGTTGGAAGGCTTCTCTTATAAAGTGAAGCTGAGGACAATTGATTTGTCTACTTGAGGAAAGGAGGCTAAGAGGTAATCTCATTGCTCTGCAACTTCTTGAGGAGAAATGGAGAGGGAGGTGCCAGTTTCTTCTCTGTAATAGACAGTCATAGAATGAGTGAGAATAACACAAAGCTGCTTCAGGGATGTTCAGACTAGATATTAGGAAAAAATATTTTTACCATGAGTGTCGTCAAACATCTGAACAGGCTTTTTTGCAAGCAGTTGATGTCCCATACTGTCAGTGTTCAAGAGACACATACACAAGTATCTTAGTAAGAAGCTATAACTTAAAGTTAGCCCTGAAGTGGTTAGTTGCACTGGAAGATCTTTGAAGATCTCTTCCAGATGATTCTATCTATCTTAGTTTCAGCTGGTACAGAATTGTTCTCTTCAGAGTGTCTGACATGATGCTCTCTTTTGCTTCTAGGAGAAAAACAATGTTGATAATACAATGATGTTTATAGTTGCTGCTAAGCAAAGTTGTACAGAGCCAAGGCTTTTCTCAGTGAAGGGTCCAAGTAGGTGGGAGGGAACAGAATTAGGACAGTTGACTAAAACTGGCCAACAGGATATTCCATACCTTATTGTGCAGAAGTTCTGAAGAGGGTGGGAGTTCATTTCTTCCTCTTCTACTGCCCAGTGGGCTAGCTGGCATGAGTCAGGAGGTGGTGAGCAGTTACTTGTGCATTACTAGTTATATACATATATTTATAAATATTTGTCATGAGCATCCTTTTTCTCTATCTTAGTAAATTGTATTATCTCCTCTCCTCTTCTCTCCTCATCCTGTGTTCTTCCTCAGTTTTTTTGCTCTTAAGAACTCACTTCAGCAAATGGCTATAACAGCAGTAGTATTTCTATTCAATTTCTAGTACTGAAGACTCAGATGCACATTCACTCATAAATGTGTATTGATATACATATACACAATCTTCATAAGGCAGTTAAGAAATCAGAGCAGAAATTAATTGATCTGGCCTTTCCAAAATTAGATACAAAAACATTACCAAAAATGTCACCAACAGTCAGTCCAGTGAAAAAAATCTAAAGCACTGACAACACTTGATTGTTGTTGTATTAGATTTACAAAAATATAACCCATGAGTGAATTAGCTACGTGTATAATCAACCTTAGCGCTTTTAAGTATTTACATTCCTAGCAAGATTCCTAATGATCAAAATGTCTATCACTGTATTAAGTTTTTGATGTTTAATTAATTAGAGATTTAATTCAAGTAATGGTTAGGGACATCTCTTGTCTGCTTGTTTCTTTTTGATTTTAGAGTAGTATCTGTTTAGAGTAGCATCTTCATCTGCATGAAGAACTTGGTTATACACTCATGACATATTTTCAAATAAAAATCGGAACATTAAAACATAAATAATATTGACATAATTTAGACAACTTTGGAGGGTCAGATTTAAAACTTATCAATGTCATTGAAGTTTTCACATGTTCAGAACTCTGAATAATGCTATTCATGTTAGATTCTACATAAGAATAGATTGTGCCACTTACAACAGACACTACCTGCAGTTTTCAAGGTGAAATTAAATTATTGAACTATTTCTCTGAGTGTCTGGTATGTACTGACTACACTCTGAGGATAAAATAGAACATTCTATGATATATATCAGAAAATAAAATAACTTTATAGAAACCATTTTAATACATTTCTATGCCCTATGGGAAGTTTTTAATGAATAGATTTTTGATATTCGTCAAGTCCAAAATGAGCAAATATAAATGCAATATTTTACAATTTAAAAATACGCAGTAATTAAATTTATCTCTAACTGTGAGTTCAAAATTCTACTTCATAAAACTAAAGCTGGATTTTGGTAAAGAGGCATAATTCTAGAATAATCAATATAACGTTTTTACATCTATTGCAACTTAGCCTCTGCTCCCAGCACATGTAACATTTTATGGGAAGGGTTTTTTAAAGAAGGCGCTGACATTTTTAATCAGTAGTTCTTCAGATCTGAATTTTAGAAACCATGTAGGTTTTCTTTTCTGCTTCTTTAACTCCACAATTGTTGCTCTTGAATAAATAAATATGAATTACAAAGTTCAGTTCTGGCTATACAGTTAATATATATTATTTATCTTATGCTGGTCTGGTATCTTTAAAGTCACCAGATGCACAGGGATGAAAATCTTATGAGCTGCTACACATAAGTAATGTAAAGAAGATTAATTACAGAAGAAGGGGCAAAAGTGAACTGATTTCCACACCCAAATGCAGCAAGTGTAAAATATTCTTCAAAGTAAATTATCACTGACTTGATGAGCTGAGAGACAGAACTGCATTTGCTATGAACTGCCTTTATCTTCAAGACTGTGTATAAGAATGATACATTTGCATACAAATCTAGACTGTGGATCTCAATATTAACTGCTAATTGAATACTCCTGATTAAAATTTTAATCCTTGAAAGCAATTACATTTTCTTCTGAAGAATTTTTGATTGATTCCTTTGGTAAAGATGTTGGGAAGTCTTTCGAAATCATTTTAACAGTGTTAAACTGGTGCCTTTTCGCACATTGACCCCTGGGAATGGCTAATTAGGAGTATTATCTGTACACAGGACTTTGGACTGTTTGCACATTCATCTGAAACTATTTCGGCACTAAGAACACAGATGGCAATTGAATGAAATATGCTGATGCAGTCAGCTGGGACAAGTCAAAATTGGGAGATTTCTGATATAAATAATATTAATTGAAAAGATTTTTACTTCAGCTGTTTCAGAAAGAGTCAGTTCTTCCCTTTCCCTTTTAAGTGAGAACAAATGCAATAGTTTATTATTCTACATAATGCTGAGTGAAATTTTAGTTACATTTTATTGTGGTACTATAATTGCAATAATAACAATAACAGCAATAATAATTTGCCATAAACTAACAGATGTCTTAAGGAATACCTTTTATTTCTATTTGTGTGTGGTATTATGGTTTAATTAACTAGAGCTACAAATATAATTTTTATACCTTCTTCCTTCCTCATAGTCATTTTCCTCTCCAGTTCACTTTTCTTTGGTTTGTTTTAACTAGAAAGCTGATCAGTTAAGTAGACAAAAATTCTCAACTCATTAGAAGAATTACCTCTACTTCACTCAGTAACTTAGGTATTGTTTATCATTTGTACCTCTATAATTCTCAAGACAGTAGTGATTTACTGGATTCTAACCCCAAAGTCTGATTTGGACAAACTGAAGAACTTTGTGCAGATGAATTTGGTGCATTATTTTTCAGAGCTATCAAGAACAGTTTTCTTCCATTCTTTCTATTTCATTGTAGAATAAAATTTCTTTGAAAAGTGGTTTTAAAACTCTCAGGTCTTTTCTCCAAATAATGATTCCTTAGAGACCTCTGTGCTAATATCAATTTGAATGGTGTATCTAATAGAAGGGATAAACTCTAAACACATAGCTACCAAGAACGCTTAGTCTTCAGAGAGCAGAGGTCAGGTGAAGGTCAAGAAGATATGTTAGTTGTTTGGTTCTGTTTTCTTCCAGGAAACGTCCGTATTACCAATTATGCTGGAAATTCCCATTTGAGTGACTGGCTTTTACTGGCTTTTGTTTGAAACAGCAACAGCAGATCATCTTAACATGCGCAAGTGGAATATTGTTATCTTATTAAATGCTTTGTTGCCACCAAAATTCCAGAGTTCTGTAATTATAAATATATTGTTAAAAGTGAAACATATATATCACATGTAGTGATTTTGAACTGCTTATTTTCAAGACAGATTTTTAGGACTCTACAACTCCTTTTATAAGCATTCAGAATTATGTAGGCCCTAGAATGGGACTTGCAAAAAATGTCTGACTAAAAACATGGAAAAGACAATGGAAAAATATGCCTAGATTTGCAACAAATACAGAAATGAGGACTTTTACTGTATGAATAGACATATATCTGAAAGACATACTTCAAATTAGCAAGGTACATGTTGCCAGTAAAAAAGAACTGAGAATGGAAACTCTTTCTTTAGTATCGCCCAAAATATGGTAATAACTTGACAGTTGAAATACAAGTCTGTTAACATTTTAATACCGAGGGCCTCTTCTTAGCATCCATAGGAGTTAAATGCAGGTTTCTCAAGAATATTTATTGTATTTCAAAGTTATGTAGAAGTGAAAAATAACTGTAAATAAATACTTATTTTTAATAATAACATTAATAATAATAATACAGAAATCTTTTATTGGAAGCAAGCTATCATTTTGGTAGCATCACATTTGGAAGGAGAGAGAATTCTTCTGCATGCCATTCAGTGAGCATGTGCAATTCGTAGTATAGATGGGGGTGATATTCATTGTCTTCTGAATATTCTTTTAAATCAGAAAGGATCACTGATGACAGTTGCTGTGCCTGTTCAAGCTGAGGACTCCTCAACCGTAGTACCACAACAGAAACGTGAGGCTGTATGTTGCATATAAAATACTTTTTTTCCCTATGGCAACAGAATGCAAGATGAATGATTATGCTTATAGAGGACATTTGACTATAACTGGACTAAGCTCCTGTCTCTGTAGCCACATCCTTTCCTGAAACAGATTAATCAATCCAAGATCAAGTTAAAAACGTCAACATGTACTCTTCTGTGCATTGCTGCAGCATTTCATCAGGGATTTCCTGGGAGGGCATGGCTTGACCAGCATGGCTTTCCTATGTGGCATGACCTCCTGGTCCTGGCCAACCCCCTACTGCATTCAGCTCACTCTTATCACTGAAGATTGTGGGGAGCAATCCCTGGCATGTCTGTGTTAAACCCACACTTCTTTCCCATCCATCCCCCATAAAACCTCTAACATTATCTTTTCATTTTAAGCAGTACTGAGAAGCTCCAAAGAATGAACTGAGAAGTCTTTTGCTGTACTGTGCTCAGTAGTATTTTTTTTGATTGTGATTGGAAGGGGTACATCTTTTGAGATCATTACAATACTGTCAGATTGGATTACTTATTTGAAAGGAGGAAAAACAGTGTTTTTCCCAACTCTGACTTGTTTAGCTATGTATTGTAGAGATAGTAATATAAAGATCTAACTGATATTTTTAACAGTTCGAACTGTATGAAATTCCATAGATTCCATTGCAAGCATTATTTTAAGGAAATATTTCTGTCTTTTTGCTATGTATTGAAGTCTTTATTCTCAAACTTTATGAATGACACTCTGGAAAAAAAGACACATAAATCAAATTGTTTGTTATACTATCAGATCATCTATTCACTAATCATTTACAACATGCCTAAGGCTGATCTTTGTGCAAACTACACAGAAAATCCATATTTATCTGCTTCAGCTTAACTCCTGAGAACATCCTGTGCCACAATTGAGAAGCAGTAAGTATAGAAAAAGGTAGGGGAGAGGAAAAATAGAATGCATTGTTGGACAATGATTTTTAGTATCAAATATAGAAAAGCAAGAATTTTTCAAGAGCCTCATTCTTTTTTCATCTACAGTACGCATTTTAATAGTCCAATAGAATAGTTATACTTACTTATCAATACCAATTAAAAATAAAATGATTCTCTACATTCACAAGTTTTTATTTTTAATGTGACTACATCTTTTATATATATATATATATATAATGGTACTGCAGAAATAGTTCTTACTCATCACTTGCTTTTGGCCTGATAAACTACATGGTTATCAACGCCAAAAAATCTCCTTCCATTACAGAATTGACATAGATAAAACATACAATTTTTGTGACCCACAGATACTGTCTTGAATTACTTGACTTCCGCATCTTACAGACTGAGAATTACTGCTTTAAGCAAATATGAAATGATTTCATATAAAAAAAACTAGCAGACATTTAAATTTCAAGCCAACCTACATCAGATAAACTTGTGCACATTTTTTAAGTGCACAATTTTGCTCTTCTAGCAGCAGACAATCTAAAAGCATCCACATAGGAACTACTGTATGAGAGCTATCTCCTGTTCTGAGTTGTGCAGTATCATTTTCATTTCAGCACGAAGCCTGATATTCCTCCCTTCTGCAGGCAGTACTGCTGACAGGTCAGTGGAGGAGGCCTCCCCAAAAATGTGTCAAAATGCTTTCCTGAAATAAAAGTATTACTCCATAGGAAACTTCCAGTATATTAAAAAAAGCTCGTGTTGAAGTTGTTTCTTTGTTTTGTTCAAAATCTAGTATTTTTACTGAGGAGTATCAGTTTTGTGGATAAGAATAAGTGAATAAATGAACTATAGACATATGCCTCTCTGAAGAGAGATAGGTCTCTTCCCACAAACCGCAAAAGTAGACTGGCTAAACTTATCAGGTATAGTTATTGTTTTCTGGGAATTTTCATTTATGTGCTAGTTCTAAGAAAAATCAATAAAAAGTTGCACTGACTTAGTTTTCTTAAGGGAATATAATAGTACATATCCAGCAGTTATTATAATTGTGTATGAAACTTTTTAATACAGGCTGAAATTAAAACAAAGAAAATAAATATATATGTTCTTAAAATATGTCTCATTTTTTCATTCTGTTTTTTAACAGATCAATTTCAAACAAGAAAAAAATAATTAATAACTAATCCTTCCATGTATGAAAAATTTATTATTAATATGTTATCATCAGACTTCCTTGCAATTATAACTGATGAGGTCACTTTTAATTTCAGTTAATCTGTTATCTTTGAATTCAGTTAAACAACACTTACAGTGTAAGAGATTTGCTCCAAAAGTAAGCAGTGCCTCCTATTTTGTTATGTTGGCTCACAATGTCAGAGGCAGATGATGGTGGTATGATAGTAGAGGCTGAACCTTCTTGCCAATATTCCATTACACTTTGTTGCCATGTGACAGATAGCAGCAGAGGGACAACCTGACAGAATGGTGTCTGACATGGAAGTGTGCATGAAGTAAAGATGCGTCGCTGAATTTCTCCATGTGAAAAAAATGGTATCCATTGGCATTTATTGATGCTTCCTAAATGTTTATGAAGAGCAAACAGTGGATGTGAGCACAGTGAGGCAGTGGATGGTGCATTTTGGCAGCAGTGCCAGTGAAAGAAAAGCCACATTCCAGATGGCTATGTAGGTTTTTATTAGCACAGCATGAGGGTTCTTGCTTATCACTGGTGAAAATGAAATGCATAGCTAATGGTGGTAACTATATGCAAAAACAATATTTTGTAGCTGAGACTTTGCTCTGCTGAATAGTGTTATTATGCTCTTTGTATGAGTTGTAGTTTCCATGGAAATAAATATGAAGTATTACTTTCAGAGTGGCCTACATATGACAAAAATATAATGCATTTCATTTATATATTTATATGTTATTTATATATTTAGATATAAAATACATCTAAAAAATAGAATATAATAGAAGAATTAATGCTATTTTAACTAGAAAAACTGAGTTATAATGACTACTCTTGTTACAGGATCCCCCAAACCATCTTGAATGTTTTGGTGCAACATGCCAATCTTTTCAGAGAAAAGAAGGAGAAAAGAAGGCTGAGGGGTGACTTCATTTCAGCCTTTCAGTACCTAAAGGGAGCCTAGAAACAGGAGGGGAGTAAACTCTTTGAAAGGGTAGATAACAGCATGACAAGGGGAAATGGCTTTAAGTTGAGGGAGGGAAGATTAAGGTTGGTTTTCAGGGGGAAATTCTTTACAGGGAGAATGGTGAGGTGCTGGAACAGGCTGCCCAAAGAGGTTGTGGATGCCCTGTCCCTGGAGGTGTTCAAGGTCAGATTGCATTGTGCCTTGGGCAGCCTGGTCTAGTATTAAATGGGGAGGTTGGTGGCCCTGCATGTGGCAGGGGGTTTGGAGATTCATGATCCTCGATGTCCCTTCCAACCCTGGCCATCCTGGGTTCTATGATTCTGTGATTTCGCAAACTCCAGAGACAGATTACAAAGAGAATCCGTATATGAAAATTAAAGTAAGATGTATGAACACAGTGTATAAGCTGCTAAAATAGAGATGGCTAATTTTGCTTCAATATTGGAAACAGATTCTGTAGGAGACAGTGATGTCTGTGGAAACCCAAGCAGAATCTATCTTTAAAGGTGTTCTAAAATGCACTCTTACTACTCAGCTCTTCCCCTGATAAAAATTAATTAAGTGTAATAAGTTTTATTAATATGTTTTCTTTAAGAAGGCCAATTTGGAGATATTAACTTCACAATTTAATATTTGTATCTGGAAGATTAAAATGATTATCTTTTGAAATCTATTTAAGCATCTTTCTAAAATTACTGTATTGATGAAAGAAGTGATAAACACCCAGCTGCTTTGACACTATTCAGAAATAGTGAAGAATACACATTTTCATTCTGAGACAGCTGAATGACCTTAAACTTCTGCTATTGCAGACAACTGGAGATACTTTTATTTTCCAGAACAATGCTCTTCAATACAAGATTGCTCCAGTCAAGTAAGGACGGGAACTGGATCACATCACCACTTAAATAATCCTTAAGAATACTTTACACCTCCTTCAAATAACAGAATCTCACACATTTCAGTTCTTTGTTAGTGTTTTTCCTCCTGTATTTTGTTGCATATGACAAATCTTATTGGTATTTTAATATTAAATTAACACTAGATACTCTATTTCTGAAGATAGATTTCATAAATAATTATATGCCTTGTGTAGAGAGATTTGGCAGCAACAGAAGTAATTACCAAGAGTGAGGAAAGCATAGACTGACTGGTAAAACACATTCAAAACTGTCCGGATGCAGAACACACAGAAATCTGTTTGGTCCTTGAGTTTGCAAATAGCACAGTATGAATAATAAAAATCAAGTGTGTCTAAGGCTGGGAGAGTGAGGAAAATAGAGAGTCCCTAGTTGTTTACTTGAAGAACTGCTACTCAGAGGTAAACATACTCTTGTCTCCAGGAAATGGAGTGCTCCTGAAAAATTATTTTTAAATTGAGAAAAACACACTTCAGATTAGAGGGTTTTGCTGTCTGAATTCATAACCAGGGAATAGTTCTGAAAAGGTGCCCTTTTGCTGCATCCTGTTTTTGATTTGTGAATAACTGAGAATTAAAATGATCAGAAGCTACAGTTATTTCAAGATCTGCTGAAACTAAAGAAATTCTACACAGATATCTCCTAACTTTCTTTAACACTCTGGACTTGTAGAGAGAGAAAATAAATTACCCAAAACTGCTGTCACTGCTGTTCCCTGAAGAGAAACCCTAAAAGAAGTTCTATGCCAATGCCAATGTTTTATTATAGCAGTCTTTTCCCAGGGATTGACAAAAGGGCTTTGTCTGCCAACATGCACACAAATATATTGCATACATTTGCAAATAGCGTATCCTCCATGTATCTTTTGCCCCCATTAAAAGGTGATTTTTTTGTTGTGAAAAGATCAATTGTCTGACTCTTCTTAGCCATTCATTTTCCACAAAACTTGTTCAGAATATGCAGAGTCGACCAAGGCCTTGTTTTGGGTCCACAGAAAGGTAGGTGCAAGAGTATGTTTAGTAGAGAAATAGTCAGGCTGGCACACACAGTGTGTGCTAAGGCTGTGTCTATAGTATCCACAGTGCCTTTGGAGAAGGATACTGAGGTTTACACTGTAGCAGAATGGTCACTAGTAGAAGGCAGATCTTATCACGGAAATCCAGTTAGGGAGCAGAAACGTACAAAAGGAAATAAAAAATTTGCTATTTCTGTATTAAGGCACACCAAACACAGCACATGAAGACAACATAAAGCAAAAAGAAAACAAACAAACAAAAAGTTCCCCTGAAGCAGATGAAGATACATTGATTTAAAAACGCCTGGTTTGTTATGACTGTGACTAGTATTTATTAATTACTTTTTGCCTCTTTCTCAATAAACCATACCAGTGTTTGAAATACCTTTTCTTTTCAAGTGTTTTCTTCTTTTCATAGTCTCAAGTAATTTCAGCCTATCTTTCCTCTATTCTTGACTTTTTTCTTGGTAACTTGTTTTACTATTATCATTGAAATGTATTCTACATTTCAGTGGTGCTTAAACTCTCTTTTTGTGATTTTCATATTACTATTGGTAGTTGAATTTATTCTGCTGTAGGGGAGCTGTTAGGTCATAGCTTGTTATGTACATACGTGACTTCACATCTTTTGTGTTTTTCTATTTAACTTATCAGTATACAGGCAAAAAGAAAAGAAAAAGCTTTGATATAATAGGCTTATTTTACTATAATAATTTCTTCTACAAACATTAGGATTTGGATATTCCAGAGTATGGGATTTTTGTGTTCTATGTTTTTAGTAGGCAAGAATTTCCTGTGAGTGCCACATACTGGAAAACTGTTTTGTTTAATAGCAATGTTTATATTTTTATGTACACTTTAAGGAACTTGAGTGCACTGAGAGTTTGATTCCAGGTTAAAGTACCCAATCTGAACTTCCAAATTTAACATAATTTCTAGTCCTGTTTAATATGTGAATTGATGATCTGGACAAGGGTTTTGTGAGCACCCTCAGTAAGTTTGCAGATGACACCAAGCTGGGAGGAAGTGTCAGTTTGACTGAGGGTAGGAAGGCCCTGAAGAGGGGCCTGGATAGGCTGGATCACTGGGTTGAGACCAATGGAATGAAGTTCAACAAGGCCAACTATCATATTCTTCACTTTAGCCACAACACCAGGCAATGCTACAGGCTGGGAGCAGGGTGGCTGGAAAAGGATCCGGGGTGTTGGTTGATGCTCAGCTGAACATGAGCAATCAATGTGCCCTGTTGACCAAGAAGGAAATGAAATCCTGTCTTGTATTAGACTTAGTGTTGCCAGCAAGAACAGGGGAGTTCTCATCCCCCTGTATTCAGCTCTGTTGAGTCTACATCTTGAGTACCATGTTCAGTTCTGGGTCCCTCACTGTAAGGAAGACATTAAGGCCCTGGAACATGTTCAAAGAAGTGTAATGCAGCCGGTGAGGAATCTGAAGCACAAGTCTTATGAAAAGTGACTGATAGAACTAGGGTTGTTTCCTCTCTGGAGAGGAGACAGCTCAAGGGAGCCCTTATCATTTGGG
The DNA here is from genome assembly GCF_951394365.1 of Tetrao urogallus. NCBI lineage: Eukaryota > Metazoa > Chordata > Aves > Galliformes > Phasianidae > Tetrao > Tetrao urogallus. The sequence goes on along the minus strand of NC_136815.1, from coordinate 42,711,974 downwards.
ATGACTGAATTTCATCATTTAACAGATCAGTAGCATTTTCAGTGTGCAGAAATCTAGACAAATAATGTTTTTGTTAATCCATCTTTTTTGGAAAGTAGCTTGTCTGCCTTTTGAAGCTTGCTTCTCCCTAGGGGGGGTTTAAAAAGATTCATTTTTAAGCAAGTCAACCCACACACACACAAAAAAGAATTGGAATTCTGTTTCTTCATTTTTGGAATCGGTAAGGGCTGAACTGTACTGGTTGGTACTGTATGGTACTGGTCTGTCATGAGGGTTTGCAGCAGTCCAGCAAGTGTTCTGAGAGGCACTGTACCTCAGGTAAGCACAAATACTAATGCATGGTGGGAGCACTGCCTTCTGTAATTGCTAATGATGTGTTCCCTTTAACAGATAACTGCATCTTATTATTGAGAGAAGACCACAGCCACATCTAACTGTACCTCTTCTAGGGTTGCTACCTTCAGTAACACTGCAGAAGCTTTTTACGGTTTATTTTTACTGTCTATATGGTACATGTCAGAGACTTACAGCATTCTGCTTTCCTGAAGCCAATTCTGAAGAGCTTAGCTGATTCGTTAGTGCATATATGTATTTTAGCTCTGGTAGTAGAATAATTAGAAGTGTAGAAACAGACATGCAGAAGAGCCAAAATACTTATTTTCCATTTCTGCTCAATGCCATGTAAAATGTTAACACCTGGGGAAAAAGAGTGAATTGAAAGCTTTTACATTTCTTCTTTCTGAGAAGGTATCAATGTAAGTAAGTTCTGGTCCCATCTACTAGATGAAATGTTTTATTTGATGCTGTGAAAACACATATTGATTTATTTGATGTTCAGTGATAATAAAGAAATGCTTGTCTGAATGTTTTAGGCACTTATACTACCAGCTGTTAAAGAGGAAAAGAAATGATTGTATTTCTCTTGAAAGCGATCAGAACTAAATCATCTTACAACTCAGACACTCTAATTTCTTTTCTGCCATGGGGAAAAATAATCTTTGTGAAAATCTGCTGTGGGACAGCTGAAAATGAATGAAATCTTTCCTTTTTACTTATTTTGAAGAGATTTGGGAATGGTCATTAAATTTCCCAATTTGTTCATGTTCTATCTCTTCACACACAGGTCTATGTTATGGTGCACTTATAAACTAGAAAGAAAGGACTGAGGTACAAGACAACTTGCCTGAAATAAGATGGGCTTTAAGGACTTTGATACAGGGGGAGGGGGGGGAAGGGGCTAAGTATATGATAGTACTGTGAAATACTTTGGATGATGTAAGATTTTATTTATCTACTTTGACAGAAATATTTTCCTTGTCAATAATTAAACACATGAGTTTTAACATAGGAAACAGAATTTGTTTTGGTATGCTTTTATTAGTTTATGATGTTCCTACCAGACAGCTGAAAACTGAAGTCATGCTCTCTGCAGATAGCAACTTTGACAAAGGTACTCTTTTTTCCTTCTCCCCTCCCTTCCCCCCTCCCCCCCCCCGCCTCCCCCCGCACCTCCCCTCCATGGAGGTATTGAAGTTCAGGCTTCATGAGTTCTGGGCAGTCTGATACAGTGGATGGAAGCCCTGCCAACGGCAGGGGGTTGGAACTAGATGACCTTTTGACGTCCCTTGGAACTCAAGTCATTCTACGATTTTTAAGTAATTTAAAAATGTATTCTGGTGCAGTGCAGAAAATTGGTTGTGGAATATCCTGCCCTGTCTCCAGTACTGTGGAATAACTCACTGCATGAAGTATTCAGTGCTCTTGGAAGAGAAGCTGGAGTTGGTGCTCTGCCCTTCCACATGTTTCTTTTCAAATGCTGGCAGTTGCTTCAAGCCCATAGCCTGCATTATGTGGAGTTTGTCCTGTTTGTGAATTACAATGATCCAGTTTGAAACAGAGCCTCGCGCTGGTTTGTGATAGAAGTTATTTTCTCTCTTAGCTATTAAATGTCTAAAACCTGACTTTGGATGATGAAGGGGTGTTTGATTACGTGAGAAATGATATCCTCAAAGGAACTGTTCTCTTTGAGTGTAAAATATTGTTCTAATAATAGATACAAGCTCTGCTCAGAAAATATATTTTAGAACATGTTAACTAGCCTTTGATGCCATAAACAGATAGCTTTCTTTTGGATCCAGGTATTTAATACAATATAAAGTGTGATTAAATGTACAGATAATTTAAAAAATCATATCAGATTTGTAAGCAAAGCTGGTCAAAGATTTTTAGAAAAATGTATTTTTATCTTATAATTTCATGGAATGTGTGATAGACTTTCATAAGACAAATATGAACTTATTAAATAGATATAAATAATGTGATTCGAGTTCAAGAACAGGATGCATGTTCTGTGGTCTGTCTGGTTCAAGTTGATATATATCATATCTAGGCTAAGTTGAACTAAGTGCATATGTAATTTAGCATCTTGAAGCTCTATATTCTGTGTAGAAAATAGCTAATAAAATAATGTCTTTGAATTTTGTTGCTTTCTGGAGCTTTCTATTGCTGGAAGGAAAAGATAGTGTTTATATTGCAGTATATCTTATTTAGAAATAAATTCCAGAGCTGAGGCCTGTCCACTTAACTCGTCTGGAATAATATAATAGCCTTCTCCACAGTTTGAATTAATGTGTCTTTGCTCCAGAACCTCCAATAAATCAACAGAGAAATAGTATTGTTGACTGAGGTGAGCTGAATTACCTCAAGCAAGGATCTTTTACAGAGTGGGCAAAGTTATGTTTTAAAGTCAATATGCTGAGCTATCATGACAGAAGTTATGGTAGTAACAGCAGATATTTAGAAATATAATGGAGACAGGTTACTCCAGTTGTAATTGTTGCAAATTGACAATCTTCTTACATGTTTTTGTGAAACTTTCTCCAGAGGAACAATGTTTAGTTGCAGTGAGCTCAAATATGATTAAGATCATGGAAAGCGACACAACTTCCTAGCAAGGCTAGAGTACATTATGGGGGGACCTGAATAGACACTGGCAGTCATAACTGTAGATCACATTTGAAAGTCAAGGAAGTATGCTTCCTGTAAAGTAGACTAGGTTAAACTGCCTGAGGAGTAAGGTGAGAGGTTACTGAAGTAAACGAGTAGAACAAGCAAACAAACCTGTCAACATCTGTTTAACAACATAGAAGGTACTGTTTGCATAGCTGCCTGCTTTCTGAAGAAATACACACTGTCCTCAAGTAAACAGTGCGGTCAGAAGATCAAAGAGTTCATAGATGTAACCTTAGCACACAAAGTGCTGGATTGCAATTAACAAGGTATTCTTTCTCTGCATTTACATGTGGAGATTAAACTGAGGTGTCATCACCATCTGTCACTGCCATACTGTGATTGCATGGCACCAGCGCAGATATGTCAGAGGGGAAAATAGGGGCAGGAAAAGGACAGATGCAGAGTTAATATAGGTGAAGTGCAAGTTCAGTAAATCCAAAGCATGACTATACTTTCAAGATGGGCTTTAACTGACCTTAGGGGCTATGCTTACTGTACACTTACCACTTGATTTCTAACTTCATAATAGCTGCTTGACTATTTTAACATAAGAGTGACTGTGAGACATTCATTGTTAGCAATCACTGATTTCCATATATGGGGAAATACATAACACTGTAAGACTTCTCACAGGTATGGTTTTGTTATAATCTATTTATTCTGATAAATTGCTAAAACTGCAACAAATGTTAATTTAGCATGATACTGAATTATGTCGAAAACTCTATGGTGTTATTCTAAGATTTTTGCATTATATTATATACATAGGAAATATGCAAATATACTCAAATCTCTACTAAATATATGGCTTGGAATAAAAGGTTTAATGCCATTATGTTTTTTGGGGAGCATAAGGAATGAGTAACAATGCCATTTTTCTTTCACTCTAGAATAAGTTTTACTTCTGTTGAAAGGGTTTTATGTACATACGTTACATTACTCTCCATTTTCACAGATGGAGGTATAAGTTTTCCAACAACCCTTAGGATGGTACTTAAAGCCCTGTAGTTGAATGCTACCTGATTTCGGATAGTATTTTCTGGGTAGAGTTTCCATCTGGTTTGTAGATGGCAGAAGGCTTGTTCAGTGCTAAAAATGGTTACAATTATTCCCAGTTTACATTATTCCCTGTGCCAGCTTTTTGTGCAATTTATCCAGGCTCAATATAACATGAGTAAGTGAAAACATGAGTAAGCGTATGAAAAAGGGGTGGTTTGGTAAGAACAGACAGTCTGAGTTTGGGAAAAAAAAAAAAAAAAGAAAAACCTCTTAAATTAGTGCTTAACATAGTATTGATATGTTTTGATATTTTTTCATCTCTATGCTTTAATCAGTAAGTGAACTTAAAAAAAAAAAAGATCCCATGGTTAATAAAGAAAACATTGGTGAAAGTTATAGAAACACATGAAAGCTATCAGGAAACAAACATGCAGGAATGATTACAGGGAATGTTTGTTAATAGCTTTGATGTTAGAATATTTGAAAAGAAGAAAGCTATCAGTGTTCAAATTCTCATGTTTCCCCTGATTATGCTTTTTTTAGAGGCCAAAAGCAGCTATAAAACAAGCTTTAATCTGCTCTGTGAAGTTTAATTTGAAGTAGCATACATCTAAATTGCCGTAGTCCTATAAATTTGGAGTAGGATCTTCATCTTCTGCAGTGATGCGGAGAATAAACCCAGAACTATCTTCAAGGAATCCCTGTAGCTTTTAGGAGTTTCCTATGTATACCTGAGTGAGGCAGACGTGACAGAATAAGCAAACAGATCAAATAAAACTTATCTGTCAAGCGAGGCCCTTTTGGCACAGATCACTTCACTTGCAGGAAAAAAGAAAAAAAATGTAGAAAAAATATGATTTTAAGGTGATGGCAGCATACTTTAAAGTGCTTGAGTTTGGTAAATATAAGCAGATTTCACATCTGAACCAGCTGGTTTTTCCATCAAGAGGAGTGGAGTCACACTGGAAAACAGTGTTTAGATGCAGTACTAAGGGATGTGGTTTAGCGGGGAAATATTGGTGCTAAGTAGATGTTTGGAATACATGATCTTGGAGGTCTTTTCCAACCATGATTTTCATTTGGGTCGTCATTTTGGTTGTTTCAGCTGATGCTTAAGACTGCAGAAGACTTGGTGCCCTGAGTCAAGGAATAGTCAGAGAGATTCATTTCTACTCTGACCAGGTACTTAATGGTTTGGATATCTGCATGTGCTTTTGGACTCTCCATCAAACAAAAGTTGGCAATTGGAGTGAAAAATAGGATTTTTTTTTTTTTAATATATTAAGAGAAATAGATACAACAATGAATCTTTGCTGCTTAAAAATTGTTTTGAAAATCTATGCAATGGTTGCTAAGTGTGGTTGCTCTTTTATCTTAGTTAAAATAGATACCTGGAAACATTTAAATTTTTAAATAAATTTATCCTTTTTTAGGATGATCACATAGTTTACACTGAAATGTTTTGTAGGGAATAAATATTCCTCTAGCTTCTTCAGACTGCTAGATAATCCAGTAACCTGTTCTTTAAATTCCTCTGAAGTATCCCTGCACTAAAATTGTTTGTTTTATTTTCACTAACCAAATGCATAAATCACCATTAAAGAATTAAGAGATTTTTTTTAATGTTGTGCTCCAGGTACAGGAGTTTTGCATTCTGATTCTGACCAGAAAAACTTTCCAAAAATGGGAATCATCATGAATTCCGAATTCAGCCAACTCATTCAGTGAATGCATAAAATAGGTAACAGTAAATATGTGCTTTCTTGGCCAGAGAGACACAGCAAATAAAAATCTCAATTTTGCCAATGGATCTCTTATTTTCTGTTTTTCTTTGACATTAGTGATTTAAAAAAAAAAGAAGGCATAGTTTGACTTTCTCCTACTGAATCTAAGACAAGTGTCTGAATTTTATTCTCAAATTTAAATGGACAGGTAGTGAACCAGCAAGGTAAGTGATGTCCTTACCCTCCTGCCTGCAATCAAAAGACAAAGCAAATATCTCTTGGCAATCTAAAATTATGCTGGTTCTATGCCTGTATTAGTTCATCCTTCTTCAGGTATATATATGTGTCTCTATACTAAAATGGACTAGTCCAAAGAAAAACGGTAAAATTATCAAGTACATCTTTAGAAAACATTAAAATAGATGTTTATATTAATCAGTTGTACAACACTGAAGGAAATTAATTAGTTCTGGCCCGTCAGGTATTGACTGAGGAGCTGCAAAGCTTGTTTTGTGATAAGTTGGCAAAAACTAAAAAAAAAAAAAAAAAAAAAAAAGGCAGAAATCCTTTGATAGATGTTCAAGTGCAGCAGATTATTCTGTACAGTGTGGAGGATTAAAGAGCTGCAGTGAGCCTTTAAACCCTCAATAAAAGTTGAAAGAATAAATTGAACTCTTTAATTTTATTGCATTTGAGATTTTAAATTATTTTCCACATGATGTTAATCTCTTGTACAGTAAATATTCCCCTTTACTTTTCTTTGTTTTTTTTTTTTACTTTCTGTTTCTAAAATCACATTCCCAAGCTAAGGTTTGTAAGCTGCATTGAAGAATTTCTTGTGTTCTTTATCAAGATGGTCTAATAAGAAGAGCAGCTGTTAGTGATACCTGCCTTTGACGGTAGTGACAAACTGAAAAACCTTGTAACTAGATTTCTAATAAGTACAGGTTTTCTCATGCCAATCTATCAGGGAAAGGTTTGTGCTTACCCTGAAGATTCTCCACATTTCCATATCTCAGGTTCTGAGGGAGCAGTGTGGGTAAGCATTTCCAGGACTGAGCTCTCATTCTACATGGCGGTCCTTTGCGTGTGCATATTGACAAGTGTCCTCAATGGTGTCATCCCTTTGGTGAAAAGATGACTGCAGCAGCACTCCCTGAGCACACAACACAAAGCTGAAACTCTGTAGACTTTGAGTTCCTTGTTCCCTAGGGTGCAGAAAGGGCTGTAAAGTCACAGCTGGAATAGATTTTTATTTTTTAAAAACAGGAAGGAAGTTTTGGTGCTGCACTTTGAAATAAAAGTTGACTCAGTTATCAGACATTCTCTGTATGCAACTGTATATAAATGATTATTTTCTTTCCATGACATTGATACAAAAGGTTTCAGGTATTTTTTTAAGATTTCAAATTCAAATTTGGAAAGTGTTTTGTTGAGTCATAAAGCCCAGATGTCTCCACTAGCTTAATGTTTGGAATAGTCTATGAAAGCAGCTCTTCAGTTTACAAAATGTCATATAATAGTAAAAATAAGAGCATACTTTGTACAATTGATGGATATCTGAAGCATATCTCTGAGGAGCTTGAGTCTTTCTTATCCAGTTATTTTAGAAACATACTGAGGAGGCCACTGATGTGATGTTGAATTAATGATAAAAAGAAAACTGTCTGATATAATCCAGTAGAAAAAAAGAAGAAAAATCAGTGGCTTTTGAAAAAGAAAAGGAATGTCGTCTTTTTTTTTTTTTCCCTTATCAGTCAATGTTATTTTTCTTATGGCTATAACTTGGCTGTTTTATTTTGTTCTTTATTTTTTTGTCACCTTCATATAGAGTCCAAGCTGCTAGCAGTTCCATCCATTGAGCACTAGAAAATTTCTTCAAAAAATACACTCATTATACCATTCATGATCACAAAGGTAGTAGCTGCCAAAAGAGACCTCTTTTTAACTGACGTGGTCTAGTTGGAGAAATGCTACTGCTTACTTCCTCCTACTATTTGTGGTTTAGATGTAAATGGGCTCCAAAGGCTGTCATTTAATTGAGCAGTTTTGTCTACTTGTCTACTTCTCCAATCTCTGAACATCTCTCCGCAGGAAAGCTAGATACAGGGAGCACAAACTACCTGACAAAAAGCTTTGTCTTCAAGTTCCACTGATAGAACCAGATGCTTTTCTATGCTGTCTCTTGAAGTTCTTTTTTTCTTTGCTATGTGTGCAATGATAAATATGTATTTTGTGTACTGTGATAACTGCTCTTTTCCCAAACAGAGAATTGGATTTCACATCTAGCCATCCTTGCTTCCCCTTGAATTAGTCAGCATCATTCCAAAGTACAAGGTAGACTTGGTGAAACATTTGATGCTATAAGTTTTCTCTTTTTATTTTCTAATTGGTGGGGTTTTTTTTGTTTGTTTTTGTTTTTTGCTGAGCTTTATAGGTGTAATCCTCTTTACTGCTTCATCAGTTCTGTGTTGATAAAGCTTATTGCTTTGATCATGAAAATCAGGGGTAGTTCCAGTGGGAAACTATTTTTTTTTTATTTACTTTTTTTCATCAGATCATTTGGTCTCTTCTTCCATGAAAAGCTGTTACTTCAGTACTGTACATTTGACAATCTGTTTAATTGTTTGAACTTGCTGAAGCAAAAAAATGGGTACAGCAGGAGCTGACAGACTTCCATTTGTGCCCAGAAAAACATATGAATTTACAGAGAGTTCAGAAGCTTTCAATATTACTTGTTGCCAGTTTTCATATTAGAGGAAAACTATATGTAAGGCTTGCTTTGGGGGCCTTTTGTGTTTGTTTGTTTGTTTGTTTTCCACTTACAGGTTTAAACATAGGCTGTATCTCCCATTTTGTAACCATTCTGCAGCAGTGCTCATGTGTAGAGCCCTTTGTGAGTTTGTCCTGGTTTGACTAGATTGCTCCTGGAAGCTATCAAAGAGCTGTAAAATCCCCAGCACCAGCTTTACCTTTCTTATGAGCACTGGCCAACATAACAGTTGCTTCACTTCACAGCAGCTGCAACTTTTCCTTTTCAGCTTCCCAAACCCCTCAGCTGTAGGAATGGCAAATCATGGCTGCTTTGACCTGTAATTCCTTTCTAATTTCTTGCTGTCCTTGTGCCCAAGAGAGGATGCAACACTGATACAGCCTCTGATTATACACAGAGCCCCAGAGATTGGCTGACTCCAGAGCACAAAGGCTGAAGCCAAAAAAACATTGATTTTTAGCACAAGGATCTGAAATCTAATCAAATTTCAGTAATATCAGACTGTGACCTTTTCTCTTATTAGTGAATTTATGCACAGCTTAGTCTCTGATTCCCATATCGCTTTGTATGTGCTGGTGCTGCCTTCAGCATAATTATTGGAAGACTTTGAGTGTTAATTGAGCATGATTGAATTTTGATATGAATTGTGTGTGCAGTATGTGAGAAGAAAAACGTGCTTGTATTTTTCCCAAGGTAGGGAGGAGCTAGGTAAGCAAACTTCCTAATGGGACAAGAATCCTAGTTTTTCATGATCCAGCTTTTTAATGTTGTTCAATGAACAGGAGCCTGATGACATAATGCCATGTGATACAGTACATGTTTCACTTAAAATCTGTAAAATGCATCACCGTAAGCCTCCTTGCGGTATTGGAGTGGAAGCTCAGACAATGCTATTTTTGGTAAACCCTCATTTTTCAAGTGTTTAACTTAGCTGTAAAAAAAAAAAACTGGGGAAAAAAACTTGACCAGCATTGTCAAGAACAGACTTTAACAATTACTTGTTAAAAATTTGCTACAAATATTTATCAAAGAACAAAGTCCTTTCATTTCTTTCAGAAATCATAAGAAGGGCATAGCCTGTAATATTGTGGTGAATATTTTGATGCACAGTCTACGCTACAATTTCAAAGCTGATGTTTATTTAGAATTCTTTGAATTACTTTCATAATGAGTGGTGAAGATTTTTTTAGTTTCATCGTTAAGTGTCTACTTTGTGTTAGTGTTCTATTTTTATATTAAAGCATACAGTGGAAACATTTTTATATTAAATATATTAAATATTTTAATATTATTTTTATATTAAAGCATACAGAAGCATTAAAAAATTAGATTTTTTGAAGTCTTAAAAGCTTATACAATTCACTAGCCTTTTAATTTAGCAGTTTATTTACTCTGACTTAAAGTCAAACCTTCCTAAGCACATACCAACAGGTTAAAATTAAAACAGCACATTAATATTTCAGTAAAGAGGTCAGTATAAATATATGCAGGGCTATGCACTGTACCAGAAGACACACAGGTCACATCATTGCTTTTGGGAGAGCTTGAAGACACCTGAAGAACTGTGGGGCATATAGAGCTTGTACGTTATGTGCTTAGATGTTTTCCATGCTTCTCCCCTCTGCATACAAACCTCAATGTCTGCAGAATGCATATGCAAATAAAAATGAGATGAAGATTTCAGTACTTCAGACTGTACAATTTATCTATTTATTTATTTATGGCAGTTTCTTGGTGATGCCCTTGCTGAGAACACATAGAGAGAGAAATTGCATCCAAAACACTTCATTTTTCAAAAGCATTTCAGTTACTCTGAAACACTTTGATGTCATAATTTCTGTGACAAGCTGTGCTGTGCTTTCCCAGCAGAAGGAGCAGAAGGTCTAGAGGAACAAGGCTGTATTTTCTTTTGATTACTCCAAGTGCTATATTGAAGTAACTTTATGGTAAAGTACACATTGAAATGCTATCATTTTAGCTCAGCTTTTTTTTGGAAAATTCACAAATCCCCTCATTGCCATCTTTGTGTATAGAAGTTTACCATTAAATAAATTAAAAGCTCTTTTTAAAATATAATTTTGAGTTGCATTTAGTGTATTCCTTGAAGAACTAGGCAAGAGAAGTAGATTAATGTTTTTTTTATGTATGTTATCTCTCTAAAGGACACACTCTCTCTTTACTTGTAGCAAAATCATTATTCTTAGCTTTATTTTCTAACAGCTGTTAGATTTTCTATGTCTGGAGATAGTTAAAGGTCAAGATGATGATTGAGCTGGGTGACAGATGATTTGCCTATTTAGCATGTTAGGCCATCTCCAGTTAGCACAGATTATATATTGCTTTTGATGCTGTACTGTGAATCACAGAGCTACCAGTATGTAAGAGATTTGTGAATTGTCTGGAGAAGTGGGGTGTTTTCTGTCTCTAGTGTGGAGATCAAGCCTTCTGATGGCAATCTTCCTCTCAGGTCAATTCTTTCATGTCTAGGATCCTTAAATCACGAAGATCACAAGATATTATATCTTACTGCCTGTTCTCATTTTCTCCTTTCATGAATGTTTTTCACAAAGGATAAATATCCTTAAGGCATATTATGTCCTTTCTTTGCCTACCATTTAGCCTTTTGATTTAAGACATAGATTTTATTCTCACACCCTATTTTTTCTGGTTCTGCCTGCTTAAGTCATGAAACTATGTTGTTTTCTTTCATAGAATACACACTTCCTTTCTCTGGCATGAGAAGTTGCCAACATTAAACATTCATTTATTTTTTTTCAAAGTAACTTTTGGATGTTTTGATGCCATGCCATCCAGCACTACAGCTGGTTAATTTTTTCTCATTAAATTTCTGAAGAAACCTTTCTGTTCGCTCTGTGATGTTTGGGAAACCAAGCATTTCTCTTTTCTCTGTCTCAAGACCACAAGTTTTATCAATCTTGGCACAAATTCATATTAGATTTTGTCTGAAATTATTCAGCATATCTAATATTTTATTCTGTTTTCTTTTCTTCCTTTATTTTTTGCTTTAATCTCTCTAGAGTTTTCAGCATTTTCAGAATAACACAAGCAGATCGATTCCCACAGTCTGTGTTTGTTTAGCAGGCTGCATCACAAAAGAAATTTCTAGAAATTAATCCTGTCCAGGAAGAGCTTCATTTAATGGATAAGTTCTTTGCAGAGTTTGCTGAGATATCTTCTGAATTTTCAAAGAATATTTGGAGCTCGGCATCCGAAAAATATGTAGTTATAAATTTAAAGGAACAGACAATTCCATTTGTATATTCCAACATATCTGATAACAGAATGGTGGATGTACAACTGTTCTGAGTTTGTGCTGATTTTTTTTATGAAGAAGATATTTGGGTGAAAGCTCAGTAGCTTAGAAGATAGGAGTGAAGATGGTATTGGTGAGATCCTTTTAATAAAACTAATCTGACTCTTTTTCTCAGCATTCTGAAACACAGAAAATACATATTGCTCTGAAAGTAATGCCTCCTATTTATTTCTGTGGCTACTAGAATGGATACAAAGAGCATAGTAACCCTCTTCGATAGTGCAAATTGTTAGCTACAAAACGCTATTTTTCAAAATAGTCACAGCCATTAGCTATGCATTTTTGTCAGCAATAAGCAAGAGCTTGCATGCCATACTCTTCATGATCTGCACCAGCAGAGGTGGCCTGCTGTCTCCACTGTTGAGACGTACCACCCACCACTTTCTTAGCTCACATCAACTGTTTGGTCTTCATAAATGCTTTGTTTCTAGAAATGAAGGACATCTGGAACCTAAATAGTAGAGATCCCACTTTGAATAGCAAGTAAACTGTACTCTGCCAGGGGCAATAGTGGGTGTCTGTCTCACTCCAATTTATAGGAGGGAGAGGAGGTTCTTTTATTATCTATATACCCGGCATCAGATTAAGAAACAACGGTTCAAATGTTGCTCTGACCAGTTTATTATGGATCTTAACCAGGGAAATGGGGAAGGGGAGGATGGACACTATTATGAATTAGGGTAATGGAGAAGGGAAGGAGGGCGATAGAAAAGATGGAAAAGAAGAAGCAAGGAGTCTTTATAGGAAGCAAGAGGAGACAGTCACCACCATGGATCCAGCGAGGTTCATAGTTCAGTCTTTGATCTTCAGTAGTGGTGGGTCGTTGGGCATTGCTCTGTTGATGACGACGAGGAGAATGACAACGACGATGGCGATGATGGCCCGGTTTCAGTGGTTCCAAAGTGGTTGAGTCAGCTGTCTTTGGAGTGACAGCTCAAATCCAGAGTGGTTGAGTCAGCTTTCCTTGGAGTGGCAGCTTCTGGCTCTGGGATCTCAGCAGGAAATTCTTTTGTTCTTATCTTCCTGGCCTTGCCAGCAGATAAGAGGGAGCAGGGAGGCACCAACTTGTATCTTGCCTTCACAGGATACAATGGCATCATCCCCCAGCCTCTCATACCAAGCTGGAGCTGTTTAGTTACAGGCCAGATCTTCCACCAGTGAACACTCCTGAGCACTGTCTTCCACTTTTCTACAGAGCAAGCAGCTCTGGGGGAAGGGGCTTTCAAATGTTCCCAAAGCGAAATCGATTGTCACACGGTTAGCAACCATCACTTGCCTCCTTGACAAATCACTCAGAGTCTTATCACAAGCAATATCTCAGGAAGCAAGCTTTGAGCCAAAAAACAAAGAAGGATTCTCACAGTGTCCTAACAGGGTCTGAGCATCAATCAAATACTAATTCAACACCCATATTTTTTTTAAATGAATTTCTGAACATATATAGAACCTGGTTTATGTAGCATGTAACTTTTGCCTGGAAACCAGAGCCTCCAATTAATACAATAAATGCATAATACTAGAATTTAGTATGTAGAGCAATCCTAGGAATAGGCGGGTACTTCAGAGAAATTGAATGAACATTTATTTACAATTTGTATCTTTTAGTCCCCTAATTACTGGTAAATGAGTTGGTCAGAAAGGCAATTATATTGCTGAATAATTTCATAACAAATTGCTTATCTAACAAAATGCCATTGAAAAAGTTCCTGCTATGGCCATGGTTTTATATTTCACCTTAACATCTTACAGATGAGAAGTGGTTCTGAAAATGTATTGATGAATCTAGAAATGTCATGTAACTGGAAAAGATCCCTGGTAAATTGTCATAGGACAAGATTCAGGAAAGCACAATCTATGTTATTGAACAAGTAATACCTGAAAATATTTTTCCTGATGGTTCTTCCTGCAGATGTGAAAATAGCTGTCTTTTAAATGTCCAAGAGAATAAAAATAAAGAAACATTCTAGGTAAAATGCAAGTTCTTCTCTTCCTCTTAAAGATTAACTTTTAGAAGACAAATTTTTGAGATAGAAGGTCATAAATAGAAACAGTTTGACACTTTGCTTTCTGATTATTTAAAATTAAATAAATACCTGTTATGTTTTAATGTCTTAAACGTTTTAAAGGGTGATATCTGTACAAATGTGAGCTTTTCCAGCTTCATATATAACTCAGGCGTATGCCTCAACAGCAAAGAAAGTTAACAACTTTACTTACACAGGATTTTATTTTTCAGATGATCATATTGTATGAAATCTGGACAAAGGGCAATGTAAATTTATTGGAAATTATCCAAAATATACTGTCTCGTTCTACTAGCTTTGCATCTGAATCCAAATTAAAATCTAATTTAAAAGCAGGCTAAATTAAAAACGCTTACTTGGTTCTTTCATGTTGCAGTGCTATTCCAATTCTATTAGGCAACTAATTTCTACCTGTCAGGTACAGAATGAAAGTGGTCCCTCTCTGGAGGAGTCTTCCTTGTAGTAATTCTTCTTGTAGTAATTAGGAATTATGAACTTGGGAAGATGCTTATGCTTTGAGAGTTGCCTGTGCTTAACTCTCAGAGCTCATCAACCCATAGGTAAATGCAACTGCATTGTTAGCTTCAATGGTTTCATGCTAGAGAAGGCAAGAATAGGTTACATATTTCATAATTAAATTACAAAATTACTTCAATTTTTGTTAGAGAATCATGAGAGGTTACCTTTGTGAAATCCACATGTAGAAATCCCTTTTGTTGATCTATTATACTAATAAGCTTTTAGATATAATATGAAGAGATCTTGATTGCAATTAGAAGATAAGAGCCAGGAGAATGCAAGTAATGAACAGCATAGAGGTAAGAATAAACATGAAGCTAATAGAACTGGGCTGACAAAATAAAATTGCTCCCCCTATAATTCCCACCTCCATTTTTCTATTTACTTCTTCCTAAAAGCATGGAGCAGAAGAGATGGGGAAAAAATTAAATGATGCAAAATTTTCTGGATAAAGTGACACACCACACCTTTTATGTAAAACTTCTTCCCTGTTCTTAAATACTGTGCAATTGTGAGGAAAATAAGAAATAATCAGCAAAATTCATATGCTTTTCAATGTGTTTTTATACACACATTTATGTATTTTATACATAAAAATAACCCACTACTGGTTCAGATAGAGCTTGACTTTACCATCCTTCAGAATATTGCAAACATCATTTTACTTCTTTATGCTTGTGTATATTTAATTAAAAGAGCAAAAGGTGGCAGGCAATGAGGAAGAATTATACTGATTTATTACATTATTTCTACTTAAATCAGGAAAACTGTCAAGTTAGTAATTTGAAAATTTTTCCAGTACAATGTATTATAAATTTATTTTAGGATGTATTAGTGAATTATAAAGAAGAAATGAACTGGAATGGAGGAAAGACAGTTGTTTTTTATATAGTGCCTCGACCTTAGAATATCTTCATTTTCTAAAATTCTGAGCATTAAGCTGTCTGCAAGTTCCTTTAGGGGCAAACACAAGCTTTGCTAAGTTTAAGTAGGAAAGTGTTGGAAATCCACAGTTGATTAAGGAACCAAAAGCTACTTCTGTTTCCACTTAAGAGGACAAATTATATATATTATTTTGTGTATATGTATATATATATATATATATATATATATATAGTATTCCTGCAGAGTTTCTTTTATTAAATTGCATAATTATCTTGAAAATAAGTTGATATTAGATGAATGCACACACCAAGAATTCCACAGCGTGCCTTCAAGAATGGCATATTTGGAAAATGGCAACTTTTTATTTTGTAGTTTCTGCAGTGCACATAGCAATTCTGTTAAAATTTTAAAATTTCTTGTATTGGTAGGGTGTTAGGATCCCACAGCATCAAATTAGCATAATCACAAGCCAGTTATATACATTTGAGGACAGAAGGGGTTTGTTACGAAGTTATCTCAGTAAGAAATAATTGTTTTGTTTTAGAGGGGAAGAAATCCTAAGAAGTTCTTCACAGATTAATAGGGCAAGTATCTGGCACTTTCACCTGAATGCTTGAGTCTCAGATGTTGACAGAAATGGGCATCAGAGGCTGTGCTGGCTGGGATATTAAAAAAAATAGTTCTTGCATAAACGTAATTGTGTTGCTATTGAGAAGATAGAAAAAAAAATAAAAGCCAGTAGATTATATGCTTAGTATGGTCAGATTTTCTTTATTATAAGCAAACTCTAGATTTTTAACAATGTGGATGATTTTATTTTTAATATAAATGTATCTGGATCATGTAACTGTTGAAAATCACAAATTTCTTCCACTGACGGATTGCCAGTAGGCAGTAAAAAAATATTTTAAAAGGTCTCAGACTGCTAGACTGGAAAATACATTTCTACAAAAGAATGAATATATATTTTCTAGGCATGGTCTTGTGAAATAGGTGAACATCTGATGGTACTTGCTTGAAATTTGGAAGACAAATGTCATGGGAAGATCATTTCTACTGGAACAACAATAGGAAGTGCTTTCCACAAATGGCTGAAATTATTTCAGGGATAGCTTTCACCATAATAATAATAATAATAATAATCTAGGCTTATAGAAATCACTATGCTTAAGGTGTTATTTCAGTCTCCATAAAAATATTTCAAAGACATGCCTCTAAGAATTTAATGTATTATTTTCACTCCCCATGCATATCAATTTGAATTTGGGTAGTTAACTTTTGAATTATTTCAACACCAGTTGTATTTATGCTATATTGACTATTTCTACACCACACAGTGTCTTTTTAAAATAATGCCTGGTTCCTAATAAAAATATGGAATTACCCTTATGTAAGGGAAAATGTCAATTCTTCATTTTTAAACAGAACAAACAAAAAAATTAACATATTGGAAGATGGAGAAAGAATAGAAGAGAATAGCTGACACATATCTTTCAATTCTCTTATGGATGACAGATGTTATTAATCTAGAAATATCCTTTCATTAAGCCTGAAAGTCACATATGAAATGATATGACACAGAATTAATAAAAGTAACAACAATATTGAAGCTTATCTATATATTTACTTTTTCTTATTTAAAATGTTTTAAAAGGGAATAGGAAGTGATACTGAATTGCCACAAATTAAAAACAGACACGTACAGCTATAATTGTGTTTTGTTAGTAATTCTATATGCTTTGACTACAGTATATTTTTACCTGATATCTCCAACTAAAAAACAAAAAATTTAGTGATGGCCCTCCATATCCGTAATTAAAATTATCTATATGAAATCCGTATTTCCCATAAGTTTATTCCTCACACAAACAATACAGTTGCTATAACAATTAGATTTTCCTTCTGGGTTATTCTGACTTCTTGTGTACATCAGGAGATTTCTATATGGATTTTAAATGCAGGAAATGGCTTACCTTTTTGTGTTGCTTGCTTCTCAGTATTGGAGTAGAATAATAATTTAGTGTATGTTTCAGGCAGATAAAAGTCCTAGCGAAAGATGCAATGTTTTTGTCAATAAAGGTTTCATTTTCAACAGTTTTGGAAAATGCTGTTAATTTAATCACTCGGAAATAATAAATGTTGTGATAAAAATTAAGGATCTCTACAATTAAAGGAAAGATAGAGGCAAGTGGTGAGCCAAAGGAATCAAAATCTGCAAAATCTTAAGATGTTGCCACTGCCAAGTGTAACAGAGATCTATGGAAAAATAGTTGATTATTGAAAGGCCTTAAGGAAACTGTGAAGATAATTTATGATTAAGTTACAGAATATAAACTAAAGAGCTGTTGACTTTAATACATGTTATTTAACTATGCAGAAATTACAGTCAAAAGCTAATATGAAATTTTCTTCAAAATAACCGAAGTTCAGTGTCAACTAAACAAACCAGAATGTCTAGATCTATCTATATTTTGTACTGCATTTCATTCAGTAGCTGTATGAAAAATTTGCAATTAGTAATCATTTAGAATCATCTGAAAGTAAAGATGAAAATTAAAGACAGAAATTAGGCAAGATGCTGTTTTGATTTCTGCTGTGGCATTTAGATTTCTCTAATAATACACTTTTAAAACATATAGTATTTGTTCTAGAATACTTGTGTGTGTGGTCTGACTTGTGTTTTATGTCAAACATTTTAATATAAATTGTACTTTAAGATCAATGGCATTATTGAGTGCTTAGCACCAATTAAATACGTGATGAATGCGTTACAAAAGATCATAAAAGTAGGACAAACTGTGATATTTCAAATCTTAGATTCAGAAATGTTTTTTCACCACTTGTATGCCATTTAGGCTTCTGTGACAATCACAATTGACTGGAGATATGACATTTATATTCAGGGTTATAATTAGCTTTCCTATAATGCTAACATGCATATTTTAAATAAAAATATTCTCTCCTTACTAAAAAGCTTTTCCCTCTCGTAATAGTCTTTTGTGATGTTTTGCTTTCTTAGGGATTAATTTGCCTAGGATTTGGGAAAACTTGTAAGTCTGGCAAATGAACTTGTGGTATATGTAAACCAGTCTGTTTTAAAATGCTTTAGGTGTTAAACATCTCTAACATTAACTGCTCATGTAAGATAGTATCTTTACATATGTTAGCTAAGTTTGCTGACTTTTTATACATAGATTTATAACATATAAATTTCTCAATCCTTGAACAGATTGAGAGCTCATAGTAAATTTCAGAAAGTATCTGTGTTTTCTGCAGATGCTATTTGGGTGAATTCTAAAAATCTTTGGTCTCGCTAAAGGAAAGGTAAGAAAAACTGCAGTGATGACATATGATTTCATTTGTAAGTCTAGCAAATAGAATACCAAAAATATATGCCAATAACTACCCTGTACGGTAGGATATAAGAATATAAGATGATTGATGCATACATTTTCAAAACTAAATAGACAGTTACAAATTTACAACTTTTTTCTTATACGACTTAGTTAAAAAATACACAATTCCAAGACAAAACCAATTGTAATATCAAATTTTATATCAACTTATTAAAATAAAGGCCCATAATAAATGTATACTAGAAATAAAAACGTTTACTATTTTCCAGAGTTGCAGTGGAAAAGGCCACAAAGAAACATGGAAAGACCATGCAGTAACAGCAAATAGTATTTTTAAAACAAAACTTAGAGATAATGTTTCTGAAGTAGCAACGCTGGTTAGAGGATACATATAAGAAATCACTCCCTAATAGAGGTCTATATATTTTATGTATATAAAACCTTTCTGCAGTTGGTTTTGAGAGCACCAGCTAAATACTTCATTTCTTGCTGACTGGCTAGGAGCATAATAGTGTTTCAAGTATACCGGTGTTATTTTGTACGCAGAAAAGCATGTTACAAGGAGTAATCTGGGAAACAAACAAACAAAAAATCGCTGTTGAATGTAGAGTTGAGAAATCTTGTTTCATGAGAGTAAAGTGCCATGTTCAGGATCAAAGTGTAAAGCACAGTTTTGCATTTTAATATGTGTATGTAAATATTCAACTAATCTAACAAGTAAACATTCAAAATGAACAATGTTATCTGCATTTTAACAAATGTGGTCTTGGAATCTCACTTCTATCTAAAAACTGCCACAGCATTAACAGACAGCTACAATTTCTGTAAACCTTGCTGATGTCATAAATCTTAATATTTATTTTTCTAAATCACGTCAATTGCAAAAAAATAAAATGCATAAATTTAAATGCTTTGGCTTTCAAACGCTTCAAGTATCAATTTCTAAAATACATAATCACTATAATCATTATTATCATGAGTCTTATAATGAATGTCCATTGTAGGTAACTTTTTATGGCTTGAATGTATTTATTGTTTTCAGATGTAGCATTTTGCATAGAGTGTGATGCAGCTCTTTCTTATTAATGAGATTTAAGAAAAGACTTTTCATAAAAAGTCTTTCATAAGATTTTCATAAAGACTTTCATAAAAAGTTTTTCTCACTGGAATGGACTGCCCAGGGAGGTGGTGGAATCACCGACCCTGGGGGTGTTCAAGGAAAGACTGGATGTTGCGTTGAGGGACATGGTTTAGTAGGAGCTATTGGGAATAGGTGAACGGTTGGACTGGGTGATCTTTTAGGTCTTTTCCAACCTTAGTGATTCTATGATTCTATGATTCTATGATAAGTAAACTCCCTGTTGTTTAGCAAAATCCTTTCATGAAGAATATTGTATTTTTACACAAATTAACAGTGTTTTGATAGAACCCTTATTAAGGCAGTAAAGATTCCAGCTGAGCATAGTAAGTCTGAAACTTGATTTGAAATTATTTTTATTGTTGTTCTTGAGAGTCCTGGGCAATGTCACACTTGTTTTCTTTTAGTTACTCCCCAGTAATTTAGCTTTGTCTTCTACTTTAAAGAAGTGAGTAGGTCTTGATTTAGAGATATTTGCCTATATGATTCTTCTACGAAGAGGAAGCTCTAGGCTGAGACCCTGGAGAGCTGATTTACCCATCACTTTCAGCTAGCAAACAGAAAGCTGCTGACAAACAACTTAAAAGAAGAAATCACAAATGTGTCCATGAAATATGTTTTCTAAGATTTATTTGCACATTTCCTAGATGATTTCATTCACTTTTTACCAGAGTAGGCAAAGTTATTTTTATGAATAAGATGAATTTTAATTGCTCATAGTCATTGCAGAAATCATCACACCTTGTCTGATCACTATCTCCATCTAAGTCTCCATTCATGAGAAGACATACCTGCTGCTTTGAAGAAAGTTGAATCCTTCCCATTCGATTATACACTATAATGTGTAATTTTTATCAGACCTATTTGCATTAGGATGCTATTAGGATGCCATTAGGAGAATAACAAGCAATATGAGCAATAAGGGTAATTTAAAAATTTAACTGTAAGATTAGATTCTCTTTTATCAAGAGTGGTGTGGGTTGTTTTTTTTTTTTTTTTTTTTTTTTGGTGTTTGTCTGTACAAGCAATAGTCATATTACTATTCATTCTCTTTAAAAATAATGTTTTTCTTCAATGTCCCTTGATTGTTGTGAATCCTGCAATTTTAACCGTAGGCTGCATGGGAAAATACATGCAGATCTAGGTCAGCATGCAGAAGTACTTTTTTTATTAATGAAAACAAAAGGAAATGTCACAGTTTATTTCTCTTTGTACTCCCTTCAAGCGCTCTAGCTTTAAATTGTAGGAAGGGAGTGTTCCTTTATGTATTTTTTTTGGAATACAAGAGATTGATACTATCCCATAAAATTTGTGCTGCAAGTCATAATGGCCATGACAGGACTGATAGTATTAGAAAGTCCGAAGAATAGGTCTTCAACATTTTTTAGATGTTCAGATTCAAAGTATTTATAAATTAAAATGTGTAGGAACTTGTGTACTCACCAGAGTAGGATTTTGTTATGGGTAATTCAAATGCAGTAGAGCGAGACAACTTCTCTTGTGCGACTATTGTCTATCTCAGCACTCACAAAGGAATTCATGAATATTTTATATCAGTGAAGCAAGTAGGACTTTTCTCATAAAATTCATAGTGAAATTCATGTTCAAATATGAGGAAGGTAACATTCCTTTTATCATAGTTAAAACTCTTCAGGTTAAGCTTTAAGTTGATTTTAAAAATCTGTAGGATGAAAGCTTTTCTTTTTCAGTTCTCAAAGAAAGATATTCATTATATAAGTATGATTATTAATAGCAAACTGGAAATTCAAAAATTTAATTGTTGCATCACAACATAGGAAAAAAAAAAAAAGAATTCTCTATAGAGTTTTGTGCAGTGGTGACAGAGCTCTAAGGCCATCTGTCCCATTCAGCTGTCAAAAGGGAAAATGTTCTATGCAAAGCCTAACCGAAAACTGACGTATTCTGGGATTTTATTCTGAACAATCTGAAACGTTATGCCCCAGTTGCCTTAATTACACTGCAGTGACTTAACACTAACTTCCCTGCATGTTGCAGAACTCCCGTGGAGTTCTTCTGTAACTCCTTTCCTTGCAAGTTTAGCAGCTCCTAAGGATCCTGGCACTATCTCCGCGATGCTGTTAATGGCTGCCCTGCACAATGGCAGGGAGCCTGAATCTGACATAGAATTCAGGAGCATTTCAGAGAAGTGTCATATTTCATTGCATTACCTTGGATTAATTTACACCCTCCTTTCACTAGTCATATGAGTGCAAGAAGTAAATATGGGCTTAATTTTTGTTTGTTTAGTGTTGTTTTGTCTGTTTGTTTCCTTAACTTTGTAGAGGTAGTACTGCAGAAAATCTCCACAGGAGTTATTTTATCTGTGTGGAACTTGGTGTGTTCTAAAGGCCTGGCATTCTTTTTTTAATTTCCTCTTATTTTTATGTGTCATATCTATGGAGACCTCAGAAAAGAAATACCTGAGCAAAGTTACTACAATTCATGTGGGTAGGACAGAGAAGTGGTTTGCAGCAGATCACACTGTAAACACTCATTGAGCCCTGAGGT
The DNA here is from genome assembly GCF_951394365.1 of Tetrao urogallus. Lineage (NCBI taxonomy): Eukaryota > Metazoa > Chordata > Aves > Galliformes > Phasianidae > Tetrao > Tetrao urogallus. Next base: position 42,689,681 of record NC_136815.1, on the reverse strand, counting down.
CACACTTATTACCTGATAAGTAGGTAAGATATATACCAGAGAGAACGTTCTAGAAATAAGATGTTGTCTTTTCAGCTTCTCATAGAATGTTTTTGAATTTCAAACCAGGCAGATTTTTTGTTGTTGATGTTTCGATGTTTTACGAAGTTAGGCCAAGTCATTTCAGAGACTGAGATAATTGTTTAACTGGGATTAGATGAATATATTAACAGCAGCCACCTAACATTTTAAGGTCAAGCTATCTTCAACCTGCACTATAACCAATTATTTTGAAGGGTTTTTTGTTGAGTGCCAAAAGTTCAGTATCTATCATATAGAGTTATTGAGCTTTGGGAGAAGTGAAATTCTACACTTGGCTCCAAGCAGACTGCCCTACAGTCTCTGGAGAGATGTAGAAGGCGTTGGCAGATTTCTCCTAACCCACTCACATCACCAGAAATGGAAGAAAAAAACACAACCCAACAGCTGTTGCTTTTTTGGTGACTTTTCTGCATAAACTTTTTTGATATGAGTTACTGAAAAACACTAGATAATGAGATATAAAATAGGCAACTGGCACAATGTTGTTTATCACTCTCTGTGAGCATTTTTTCTTATGCCTTTAACTCTCACAAGATATAGCACATGGATGCTAATCACCTGCAAAAACATTTGAATAGTTTAAATGTTGGCTATGGAGATGTACCGTAACCCAAAATGATCACCTATCTTATGCCTTAATAAACAAAGCAACGATCCTCTGGCATAAGTTCACTGTCTGATGTGTCATCACTTAGGAAATTCAAAATGTCTGGTAGGTTAGGTTTCTAATAATAGCATCAAAGTAATTAGAGGTTTATAAAAGTTTTTTAACACTTGAGATTTCTGACAAATGGACTTATAAAAACAATTGGTCAGTTTATCTCCTTTTCTGTCAAACATTTCTCCTTCAGTGGAAGATTTGCATGCATTTAAATTGTCTTAAATTTATGCATAACTAGATTAGATGTTCCTGGCAATCATTTGTTTTGCTTTTCTGCTTTCAGCCATCTCTTCTTTTTTTACCACCTGCTGTATTTGCCTTCTGCTCAGAGTGTGCTGTTGACAGTTACTAATAATGCAGATTACATTTACTTACTATGACAGGCAAAACACTAAGTAAAGACAAAAATATAGTATCTGCTGTTCTTGCTCTCTAAGTAATGGCTTAGAAGCCAAAAATAGATTATAAGAGCATTAATTCATTAACAAAGTACGTGCCTTATTGGGCTTAAATATAGGCAGTGTGCAAACCTGAGTAAATGCTACCTCAAACATTTGAGGTATATACCTCATACCTTAAGCAGATATATAGTATGCAGTGTAAAATATACTCGTAGGTCAGTTTTGTATTCTTGGAGTTCATTAGTATATTGCTTAAATATAAATGTTCATAGAATCACAGAATGGGTTGGGTTTGAAGGAACCTTTAAGATCTTCTAGTTTCAGCCCCCCTGCTATGGGCAGGGACACCTCCCTCTAGACCCATCCATCCTGGCCTCAAACATTTCCAGGAAGAGGGCATCCACAACCTCCCTGGGCAACCTGTTCCAGAGTATCATCACTTTCACAGTAAATAATTTCTTCTTAACATCTAATCTAACTCTATCCCCTTCCAGTTTAAAGCCATTACCCCTCGTTCCTGTTGCTACCTCTCATTATAGAAAGTCCCTCCCCAGCTTTCCTGTAGGCCCCCTTCAGGTACTGGAAGGCTGCTATGACTTCACTCTGGAGCCTTCTCCACTCCAGGCTGAAGTGCCTCGACTCTCCGAGCCTCTCCCCATTGGGGAGATGCTCCAGCCTTCTGATCATCCTTGTGGCCATCCCCTGAACCCACTCTTACATCTCAACGTTCTTTTGTGTTGGGGTCCCCAGAAATGGATGCAGTACTCCAGGTGGGGGTCTGCTTCAGATCTGTTCTCCTGAGCTCCAGAGTAGCAGGCTTGCTGCAGACTTCAACCTCTTCAGGGAACTGCTTGGCAGGGTAACACTGGATAAAGCCCTGAAGGGACGAGTGTCCTAAGAAAGTTGGGCCATCTCCACCAGCCCAGAAGCAGTGCATCCCAAGAAAGAGGAAGATGCACGAGAATGCTGAAAAGGTTCTGTGACATTGCTCCATGTTGTATTTGTAGAATCAGAACCACAGAATGGCTTGAGTTGGAAGAGCAGGGTTGCCATCCACCAGCTCAGATGCCCAGGGCCCCATCCATCCTGGACATGAGCACCTCCAGGGATGGGGAACCACAGCTTCTCTGGGCAGCCTACCCCATTGCCTCACCATTCTGAGTAAAGAATTTCCACGTAATATCTACCCTAAATCTTCTTTCCTTTGATTTAAAACCATTTCCTCTTGTCCTTCTACTGTCAGATTTATGTAAAAACTCTCTCTCCCCTGTTTATAAGTTCCTTTTTAGTACTCCCCAGAGCCTTCTCTTTTTCAGGCTCAAAAAACTCAGCTCCTTCAGCCTTTCTTCATAGCAGAAGTGCTCCAGCACTGATCATCTTCATGGCCTCCTCTGTACCAACTTCAACAGTTCCACACCTTTCTTGTGCTAGAGGCTACTGGCCTGAGTACTGAATTCTAAATGGATTGTTCCATAATTGACATTGTTAATAATTCTTTTATTGTTTATTTTTAATCTAAATCTAGATCAAGACAGAATAATATATTAGTTATAAGTTACATCTCAGATTGAAATATAATAACTATTTTATATGGAAGGAGGAATCACAGTAGAGCATGTAGAACATGTAGAGCATCACAGAAGCAGAAAAGATGTTCAGAAAGATAAATTCTTATAGAAAGATAAATGATATGTTGTAGAATGTGTATATTCTAAGGGCAATCAGTGTTTGTGGGTACTCAAATACATAGAATTTCATATTAACTGGAAATTCACTGCTTGCTGTATTTTTAAGAAAAAAAAAAGACGTGTGAATATAAAACTGAAATTGTTTAATTGTTTAAAGATACTGTTTTTCTTGGCTTTTTCAAAGACTTCTCTTAGGTATGCAGATTGCAGTGCTAAATATTCTATTTTAGCTAGGGAAAGAGGAATTTTTTTCCTGGTGGCTACATTAGACACCTAATTTGGGAATCTCCGTTAATTGCTTAGGCTCCTTACTTATACATAGAATGAAAGAAGGTATCTCCAAAGGGCTCCTCAGAGCACCTCAATTACACAGCATCTACTTCCATTTATTATGCAGATAAATGAGACTTTTAGCATACGGAACAGTTTTCCTTACCTGTGCTTAGAGACAGTGAATTTTAATTTGAGTTACTGGAGTTTTTAAGAAGAGAGATTTCCAGAAAAAGGTATTTGTCAGCTGCTATAAAGATAGCTCCAGATTTCTCTCCAGCTGTTGTTAACACAGAGATCTCAGCCAGCACCAATCAACTCATTTAATGACTGATGTAACATCAGTGAAAGGTCAATACAATCATCCAGACTTGGATATTATCAAAAGTTTGTTATTGTTTTTCTTTTAAACCAGAGATGACAGAATGAAGCTTGGAGATTATGGCAGTAGAGAACATAGCATTCGGGAGCTTTGGGAAGGAAGCCAGCTGCAGCAAGAAGGACTTCAGGAATCCGGGCTAAAGAAAATGAAGCAGTAGAAATGAGTATCTTAGCTATGTCCCTGAATTCTTCAGAGTCAGTAAAGAGGAATTATGAGGAGCGCTTGCTCAGGTAGGTTGCATTTAATTGAAAGGCTTGGGGGTCTCAGAAGCTGACATAATCTAGCAGGAAGAAAACAAGAACTAGATAAGAAAATTTATGGCGTAGCTCTGGAAACAGAAAACCTTAACAATCCTTAAATATTGATGTTATCTATCAGTGGGTGTTACAATGTTGCAAAATTTTGCTTTAAATTAGATGGCAAAATAATCATGTGCACATCTGTAACATTGCAGTTACATAATAAGACTGAATGAACGTTGTCTGGTATCTCATTCTAGTTCAGAAACTCAAGTGTGCAGCTTGTACAGTTTTGTGAATATTCGAATTAGCTATATACTCCCTTGAAAATATTCACAGTAGGAAGAAGGAGAAGGAAACTGACAAAAATGAATGAATATATATGAAAAAATATTTTAGAGAATACTGGACAAGATTTGGGGGAAAAAAAAGAAAAAAGGAAGAGAGATCAGGAATGGTAAAAGAAATTATGAATCTGATGTTTTTATGTATGACGCATTTCAAAAATATCAGAAAGGTTTTCAAAGATACCAGAGACAGGAGTGACAGAGATGCAGGATAGAAACTGCAAAACAAAAGCACAAAGGAAAAAAAAAGTTTTGTGACACAAACCGTTCTGTGAATCTGGGTTTCAGCACTCAAGATAGCATAGCTTTTCTTTACTACCCATTTCTGAATGATAGCAGATAGGATGCTTTCTATTCCTTGCCTTGGTTTACATGGCCAAGGCATCCTAGCGTGAAATATTTTACTATGGCGCTAATACATCTGAAAGACTGCAAACAGAGAGACCTTCAACTCAAAATGAATTGACACAAAAGTATTTTAAACCCGTGTCAGAATATGTTCTTATAATCTATATTCCTCATGCTGCATGCATTCAAAACAGTACCTTCTCAATACATAACTACTGAAGTGCAATACTAATACAAAACTCTGCCTTGAAACTTTGTTGCAAAAGTGTAGAATCACAACAGAAACTGGATGGAGCTTAGAGTCCCAGGCTTCTGAATTTAACACTCAAGAAGTTTTGGAAGTTCATATGCATCATACAAATGTATATGGCTAAGAAGTGAATCTATTTCAAGCACAACACTTTGAATTTTGTTTCCCTATATAACTCCATGAGTCAATTTATCTAGCCTTGGTTGCAGTTACTGAATATGACTTCTGTTAAAATATGCTGCTTTATTGTAAATTGTTTTCATGACTGTGATTTCATATTAAATATATTCTTTTTTCTTTTAAAACTTGTCAGAAATTCCACAGGCACTCACTTTTTTCTCCTAACTTGTTTCAGTATTAACAACAGTTTGTGTGATAATGATTAGGTAGCACGAAAAATTTCCAAAGAATTTTGTTTAACATTCAGTAGTTGAGGACTACTGCACCATAAGGTCACACTTTGCCATCCTAAGTCTTCAAAGTCTTTAAACGTTGTGCAGTTCAGAGAGAGATTATAAAATCATTACTTTAATTTAAAGTAGATTAATGGCCAGAGAACTAAATAGGGTCTTTAAAAAGCTAACCCATCAATTTGGCTTTCTGTACTTCTGAAGCTGTGGAAAAAAAAAAAAAGAAAGAAAGAAAAAAAAAGAGTTGGTGATCAGACAAAAGATAGAGAATATGGAGATAGTAGTCTAGTCTAGCATTAATAATAATTTTTATTAAAGGAAGTCCAAACATGAAAAAAATCAGACAATTGTACAACTCATCTAGCTTTTATCTTTTATTTTCTGTGAAAAACAGCCCCCAGAAAGAACTTTGAAAGATTCAGTAACAATAATAGCATGCTATTAATAAAATAAATGCAACAGCAAGATGAAGGAAAAAAATCTAATGACAAGGAAAGGAACATGATAAAAGAAGAAAATATGGAGACAGAGAAGGAAGTAAAGAATAGTAAATCATTCAGTGTTTTCTTTCCTATCTTTTTGTTTTTCCCTGTCCACTTCCTTTGTTCTTTCTGTGCTATTTGGAGATATGAAGATTGAGTTCCCCTGACTTGAGTTAGCTGACTAACATGCTGTGATTAACTCATCATCTGACACATTTTAAAAAACATGCTGTATATAAACTGATCTTCAAGTGGCTTCATAAAATTGCTGGGAACTACTTGTAGTGGCAAAGCAGTACTCTGATGAGCACTGAAATATTTGTATTTCAGATTAGTGCAGGTGGTTGATTCCTGCACAATTCTGTGAATAACTTTTTCACAGATAGGTTGTAAAAAACACTGATGAAATTTTAATTTCCATTAATACCCTTCTTAGTCTCAGAAAAACACAAATTCCAAAGATAGATAACCCCAAATTCCAAAGAAAACCAGTGAAACCTCTTCCCTATACTCTTGACCATTCATTGTTTGTTTCTTTTTAAAATAAAGTATATATTTACACTTTCTGGCACTAGAGTTTAACACTTTAAACAATATATCGGTTCACCCATCTTCAAGAACCCAACACCCAATTCTTACCTCTCATTAACAATGCAGATATACTACCATTTAATTGTTAAGAGACTGACAACAAAGTAAGATAAGCATAACCTAATATGGCATCAGTGAGTGGTATAAATAAGCACTGAAATCAGAGCTATAACTTATTTTCAGGATAATCCAGAATTTTAATTTCCCCGTACTGTTTTTATTTCCCAAGTTTTAAAATTATTGTTAATATTTTGTTATTACTCTGCCAGTAAAGCAAAACAATAGTTCTGTCTAGATCAGAGATAACTTTTTATTATAAATGAACTTTTCATTCTGACTGTCTTCATGTCATACTAACCTTTTTTCCCTTTGAACTTGAATCACAACTAAATTCTCAGCATATGTGATATCAATGCTCTCAGAACCCTTTTTAAAAATAGATACTTCTGGTATGGAGAGAACTAGATTCTATGTTTCAGGTAGTCCCAATGACTTTTCTGTTCATATCCACTTGTGACATCCAGTCCTGTTTATTACCTACTAGACACTGCATGTTTCAGAAATCTCAGCTGGGAATACTTGGAAAGTGAAAAAAGAAACAACAAAAAAACAAAAAAAACTATGGAAAATACTTTAAAACTTGCAACATTATTTCAGTTCTTCAAAAGGTGCTCCAAATATGAATACACTGCCTGCAATAAGTCAGTAAGTCAATAGTGGATTTGAATTGTCATAGCTCATGCTCCACAGGAATTGTATCAGCTTTAGCTACTTATGTCCAATATTTCATCAATAACTGGCAGTATTTCAAAGCAGCAAACTAGCAAATTTACTTTGGCATCTTCTAAGGTAATAGGAAGTCAAAGAGTTTGTTTTGGACAATGAATTCCAGATGGGAAAAAGAATTAACAAACATGATTGTAGCAGATCATTGCATATCCTGTCTGTTTTCATAAAGAGAAAAATCTAGAGTACATTTTATAGAGCAGATCAGCATAATAAATGCAGAAACGCATATTTTCTTTTACTGGAACATTGAGTGCATTTTAGAAAAATAGCACCTTCTTAGACCATTACTCATTAGAAAATTAGGCTGTTACAAATAGATGAATATGATTCTAGAACTACCATTTGTTCTGAATTTCTCCCTAAATAAAAATCATGGAATCACAAAGGTTGGAAAAGACCTCCACGATCATCCAGTCCAACTGTCCACCTATCACCCACAGTTCTTTCTAAACCATGTCCCTCAACACAATGTCTAAATGTTCCTTGAACACCTCCAGAGTTGGTGACTCCACCAACTCCCTGGGCAGCCCATTCCAGCACCTGAACACACTTTCAGAAAAGTAGTATTTCCTAACATCCAGCCTGAATCTCCCCTGGCACAACTTGAGGCCTTTCCCTCCAGTCCTATCACAAGTAACATGAGAAAAGAAGCTGACCTCCAGCTCACTACAACCTTCCTTCAGGTATTTATAGAGAGCAACAAGGTCTCCTCTGAGCCTCCTCTTCTCCAGACTGAACAATCCTAGCTTAAAACAAATTGAAAACCTACAGAAATAGTAAATATTAATAAATATACATCTAGAAAAATTTTGCTGTAAATCTTCTCAGATTCTTAGAGATTCCACAGTCAACAAAAATGTTGAAAAGGGGGAAAAAAACCCAACTAATTGAATAAGAAAAATCTCTGATGCTGACCCAGATTTGAAGTCCTGTAATGAAATTGTAACCCAACCAACTATCCCCTTCTAAATTAGTCCTTTTTCTGAGCAGAGAATTTTTAATTTAATTTAACTTGTTTATTTATTTATGTTAATCTTAGCTTGGTAGGGTCACATGGTGCTTATTTTGCTTGCTTCTAAAAGTAAATATACCACACGCTTATTTCAGACAATGAAACATGTAAACATTTATGGAAAAAAATCATATTCTTGTGGAAAAGAAAAAACATATTTATAGATCTCACTAAATTTTCCATGCATGCATAACATATTTACAAAACTGTGAATATAGGCAGTACTGAAATAATTTCATGTGTTCTGAGTGTTTTCTATTTCTGTTCAATTTCACTTTTAAAATCTTTTTAACTAATATCTAATTTGTTAGAGCTTTTTGATTTTTGATTGACCCTATAATTTTCTTTTTCAGTTAGTAAATGAATAGTGGGTATGCAACATCAGATTACTAATTTATACTTCTTTTAATATTATCAGCCTAATGCCAAGCATTTAAATATCCCTGAGAAGAATTTAGATATTTCCAAGATGTGCCATGTAAAGCAAGAATTGAGTTTTGCATCTAACTCCAATTGCCATAAGTTTGAGCTTCAACTTAACATATGAACTATATGACTTGACTTTATTCAAAATCTGCATTCAAATTTACTTGTCTCATCCTTTTTATCTCTGATGTACTTTTCAAAAGAACAGGTGATCATTTTAAACTGCTGCAATCTAACTTTTCTAGTCTGAGTACCCAATTGTTGGTAACAATGACACTTCAGAAGGGGGCTCTTTTCTTTCTTAAGAATCTTTTTGATTATGCTGAAATTGATAGTGCATAATTCAGCTCTGGTGAATGGTGATAGGAGAATCATTTGGAAAGGAAAAACACCGATCTTCACAGAAGAGCATACATTCCTAGAGACTGGTTTTGAAAGATACTGGTTTTTTTTACAGAGCATATTCAGCTTCTAGGAAAAGTCAACTGAGTCTGCAGGTTGTAGCAGAAAATCTGATTTTCACTGTTTATTCTTTTAAAAAGTCTGGCAAATATAAACAGCATCAAGTAGTAAGCATTAATCTGATTTATGATTTTGACATCAATGTTTCATTTGTTAAGAGAAGGAGAAAAAATATAAAGCAGTTCAAGTAAAGCATAGAACTTTAAAGCTTTCAGTTATTTAATTTCATTTAAAGATTTAAAATCCTGTGGAAAGTTGTGCTCTGATTTGGAGGGCCTTTTTTTGGACAACTACAGTGGACAAACCCATTGCAAAATTCAAGAATCTATATTTCCAGATACTTTCTGAAAGTACAAAATTTAATACTCTGAATAGGAAAGAAATGGTGAAAAATGATGTCATTTCCTTCTTCAGCCCTATGAGGTCTGTCTCTGAAATTGTGGTTTATTACAAATACAGAACGAGAACATAGGGACCTGCCCCTTAAAATTATAATAAATATGCAATTCAATTGAGTACTGATGATAAGTTGACCTTTATGTCTTATACTTATTTCTATGACATCAGAGATACAAAGTGGAACTGTCCTTTGTTAAAGAGGTCAAAATTCACTCACTGAGTTACTGCTGTTAAAGAGCAGTCGAAGCTATCATCTACAGTTGGCAGAGAAGAAACCAGATAATAAGTATGGATATGAATCATCACTGTGGAATAATGAAAACGCTACAGAGGGTATGTCCTCTCTGTAAATACTAAAGGCTTAAACAGGGCTTTGCAACGTTGTCTGTATTTCTAAACGTAGGCTTTCTGGTAGTCTCGAAGTGTTACTAGTTCAAAAATGTACTCTAAGCATTTAATTTACACATCTAATAATCAACTGTATGATAACAGTGAGTTATTATGTTATGGTGTTATGTATAAGAGGAAAAAAGCTTGAAAAATATGGCTTTTTTACTTCTCAGAACAGATGATACTGAACCTGTGATAGAAAACACATATGTATTCCTAAAAAGCACAAGTTTAATTTAGAGAGACTGAGATCCATATTATGGCATGTGTTTTACTCCTATAATCAATATCCAGATAAAGCAGATAGGTAATGTGGGTAATTCTTCAGATTACGTAGGAATTCAAAAATGTGGAAAAGAAGGAGCTAACATCTCCCCAAAAAAGTACAATTGCTGTACAGATAATCATAAGAACTATGTAAGAGCGTGTTTCATTGAAGCAGAAAAATAAAAAATGCCTTTGGAAGGACTAATTGTATTTCAATTTGTTATGAAATGTGGCAGGCAAACTTCCATTTAATATGGTTTTGATTGCTATAGGATAAAAAGTGAACCTGAAAATTCTGCCAATAGTCCTAAAGAAAGAAAAGATCAAAATACTCCTGTACTGAAGTGAATCACTTTGTGCTTATACTGTTCAAATATTATTGTAATTGTTTTCTAACTACTGATTAAAATTACCTTGATATATTCAGTTAAAAAAAAATCAGATAATCTAGCAGTATTTGTATACTTTTAGTAATGATATTATCTTTTGTAGCATAAAACTTCTTTGACTATAGTCCCATCTGTCATTCTAAAAAGAGCAAAACCATTAGAATAGAAGATTTAGACCAGAGATCTTAAAAAATGCATGTAAAAGCTTATGTGCCAAAATAAAAGAATGAATGAATGAATGGACAAACAAACAAATAAATAAATAAATAAGAACACTGTTTAAAATTACTAAAAGCCTTGTTTCAATAGCTAGAATCTGCTTTCCCAACTTGTTCAAAGACCTTCAGAATTTCTTACTTTGTTCCCAGCAAGCCTTGAAGGCTTAGAATTTAATTCAAAATATTGAAGCTGTATTTTCCTCAGCTCAGGGGCCCCTTAAAGCCTAAGTAATTCATAGGACAATTAAATTTTCATGTATATGCTATGACATAATTTCATTTAACAAAATTTAAAATAATTCCATGAACTGAACTAAGACTTTGGACTACACCAAGTTTTACAGAATTTTCTATCTCAGTCAAAGACTTTTGGAGACATGAATTGGTTATAAATCACTGCAATCATTATTTATGCACTTTTTAATTACGTTATTTGTAGGATTTACTGATTAAAACACAAATTATTTGTTTTTTCTCCTTTCGTTCTGTTAACATGTAAGTGCAGGTGAACTTGGGTTTGTTAATAATCTGCTTGCTTACTACCAATATTACCAGCTAACTTGATCGTAGTTGAATTTCTTCCTTAAAAATGTGTTTTTCTGGTAAAACTAGGATAAATTTTAAACTATTACTGTAATGTAATATATTGAATCTTTCAGTTTGCTTGTTTGTAATGCAAAGTTATCATTATGATATAGAAAGAATATATGATTTAAGCAGAAGATTTATGATGATACATCACAGAAATTACTTGATTAATTTGATTCTTAAGTAATAACTGCAATAATTTTGGCAAAATCTTGGGTTGCCTGGTATACCTTTTCTGATTAATTGATATGAAATTTAATAAGTGATGTAGTTTGTCTTTCCATCCTTATCAAATGGAAATTTAAAACAGCAACTATAATTTTGATTGGTTTTACCAGATCAGAATTATAAAGGAAGAACTTATCTAATATTTTCCTGAATAATGTTTGTTCAAATTTCAAATTACCTTTTTAGATTATTTTAAGAAAGCCAGGCAAATATGGGAGTAAGGATATCTGAGAATAAGTATAGCAGAAGCAAAAAGGCTTCATTACAAAATTCAAAGCCTTTTTTTTTTTTGTGACATATATTATATTAACAGTAAATACATGTTAATGTAGCAATCACTAGGGAGAGCTTAAGAAACAGCAGCATCAGAGGAAAGCTAAGTAAATGTACAGGTTAATTTTCTTTGGCAGTTTTAATTTAATTTGTTTGGGATCTCATTTTCTCAAGATTCTGTAGGAAGAAATAAGAGGATGCTAAGTGGGAATATTTTTATCTATCCTCATGTGACTGTGTCTAAAAGCTGTAGTCATCTCTGATAACACTGTTCAGAAACACAAAAAACAATTACAGACTGATAATTGATGGTAAGAGTTATGCTATTCTCTCCAAGCAGGGTTTTCCAAGAGGAAAATTGGATATGCCTGTGCCTCTTCAGAGGATGGTGGTTCTGTTGAGATACTATGCTTTTGCATACCCTTCTTTAGTGCCCTTATTTTGTTCTTTCTGTGTAAGTTTTATTGGTGTTGTGACTCGCATATAAGAGAGAGAATTTGTGGCACAAGCATGCTTGGGATTTTATAGAATACAGCAACAAACTCACAAAGGCTTTTTTGTTTTATGCAAAGAGTGTTTGTCCTGCTATATGGTTTCCCTCTGTGCATATTTTAGAATGGAAATAAGAATTAAGGATCATTCTAACTGGATGCTTGTATTACTATTTACAAATTTGTATTTCTTTTTCCACATCCTTTCTTTGACTCAAAATGCCAGTGTCTACAGGAAAAGCAACAGAATCATTCTCCTGAAATATTTTGCTGGCTATGTATTAAAATAAATAAACCTTTATTCTCATTTAAAGGAAAATGGAAGCAGCCATTCTCTAGAAGATTTGGTGGCTGTGAAGAATAGTTCTCTTTGAAATCCAGAATTAAGTTCCAAAGCCCTGGAGAAGATGAGCAACTTAAGAAAATCTTTACATAACCGCTAAAGGCAATGCATTGCTCACTATGCTGATTGTGTTAAACTCCACATTGTTGTGATTAAACCCCTTTTGGTGATATGAGGAGCTCAGGCATATGGCCTCTAAAGCCAATTTTGCTCTGAGAATATGTCTTACTCCGCAGTTTCCCAATTATTCCAGTTTAACTAGAAGTATAAGACTGTTCAGGTCTTCATGATGAGGACCGAACAAAGCACGTTTTCTCCAGTTTATATAAGAGAATGATTTGGCAATGAGTTTCAGCAACTCTTCTTAATGGTCTTAATCCCTATGCTTATTTTATTATTAGAAATTAGGATGGAAAGAAAGAGGAGTAATTAAATTCTTTCTAGCTTCAGGCTCCATCAAAGATATGTTAAAAATACAGCTACAAAGACCAAGATCTAACCAAACTTTTTAAAGATAGAAAACTAGTTAAACAAAATGGATAAATACTACCAACTTTTCCTAATAGATAAAGCACATACCAGAAGTCTTTTGAATTAATTCTGAAATGTTTTACATAAAAATGAAACATAATATGAAGATCTAAGAATACGTTACTGGGCTTATCTATGGAAATTGCTTAGCATCCTTCCTCTCACATAGAAATCTTAAGAAAAGAAACAGAATTTACTATTTCTCTGTACTTTCTTTTGTGTCAAAATCCATCTTTTGTGTCTTCTATTCATACTGTCCTGATCTACAGTCAATGACAAATGTACCCAGCAGTCACAGCGCAATTGCTCTCCCACTTCATTAAGTTAAACAGAACATGGCCCTGCACCAGTCACCCATCCAAGTGAATCATCTTTGTAATTATGCATGTTGTAATTATTATTAATTGATCACAGAAAAATGCTAATTAGGAGGAACTGTTTTATGGAACTGGGATTTCTCCACTGATGGGCTTTTTTTTTTTTTTTTTTTTTTTTTTTTTTTGGGCAGAGGCATCACGCTGTTCCACAACATTTACATCTTTTCTTCCCTTTTCTTCCTACCATTAGAAAACATCCTCATCAATTTAGATCATGTTTTAATCAAGCAGGCAGGCACTTGAGGCCTTGTGCAATGAGCACTTGGCTGCACAGACTGTACCTGAGGGAATACGGCTGAAGAACCTGCTGAAGCATACAGGCTGTCATGTCTTATTGATAGGGTGTGATTGACTGAGCAATACCACATCAAGCTTTAATTGAAAACTTTCAAAACCAACTCTTTAAGCAAATACATTAATTTTAAAAGATTATGTTAAGCTTCTCTTCTCTTGCTTTCTCTCTTCTCCCTTTCCCCTTTCCCTTTTCCCTTCTCCATTTTCCCTTCCCTTCCCTTTCCCATTTTTTTTTCTTTTTTTTTTTTTCTTTTTTTTTTCCAGAAGGAAAACTAACAGCTGAATTTGTATCCAGTCTGTATAATTATTTTGATGTAATGAAATATTTGAACATTAAAAAATGTCTTTTATCCACAAAGATGATTCTATCTGTTACTCATTTTCATACCTTGTCCCAGCTAGAAGGATTATTTTAAATCAGGTCTTAGAGACATTTTCCACTGTGCTTAACAGATTTGAAAAGGCTGAAAGAGGTTATGATTAGTGTCAGATATAAGCGGTACTGCTGACTTCTGAAATAGTCCATGTGATTGTATCATCATCTGTGATTGTACCATTCACAGAGGTGAGGATTGGCACTTTTCATAACTGGTAAATAACTTATTTTAATAGTGAAAGAATGAATCAATATAATAGGAGCATATTTTGCAGTTAGGATATGTTAATTCCAGTTTTTCTTTGAATTAATGTATCTTTCTATCTGGAAGTATTTAAGTAGCAACCATCTCTCTGTTGTGAATTTTATATTATATCAGCAGAAAACCTGTTATTCTAATGGTAAATCTGCCTTGATTACCCTTTAATGTATGTGTAAATATATTTTTAACTTTTCCAAATGTTAACTGTTTGCAGGCTGAAATATTTTGATTTTAAGGGAAGCAAATTGTGTTCTTGGCTATTTCATAAATGTAATATTTAAAAAAGCAGATTTCTTATAATCACATTATAGAAAATAAATTACTTTGTACGCTATACTTGTGTTACTAACGCCCAAGCTCATGCAGTACTGCACGAGTGTTTTAACCAGTTCAAAATGGTACAATTATAAAATATTGTGTTACAAAATACAGTAGTTTTTCATCATTAAACTTTTCAGTGATGTTTTCAGCATACTTACTAACACACTGAAGTTCATATTTTAGTTAACTCGGAAAGAAGTTTACATTTTCATAAAAAGATGCTTCCCGTGTCCTGTGGTCATCAGAAATGATCATAGAATCATAGAACGGTTTTGGTTGAAAGGGACCTTTAAGATCATCATCTAGTTCCAACCCTCCTGCAATAGGCAGGAACAGTCCCTCTAGACCAGCTTGCTTAAATCCCCATCCAGCCTGGCCTTGCATGCTTCCAGGGAGGGGATCTTCACAGCCTCTCTGGGCAACCTGTTCAAGTTTCTCACCAACTTCACAGTAAAGAGCTTCTTCCTGACATCTAGTCTCTATCTACTCTCTCCCAGTTTAAAACAATTTCCCTTTGATCCACTGACTGTAGAGGAGCTGTGTCCTGTACTTAACCAATGATTAGACAGATGAGCATGGATTAAACAGGGAATGAGACTTAGTTGCTCTTTCATGTTTAGTAACAGTGCAGCTTGGTCAGAGATGATATCATAAAAGTTTGCAGAAAAAGAATATTTTAAATTTAAATCATGAAAATGTTTCATTTTTTCTAGTTTCTGAAAATAACTGAAAATGATGAAGAAAATTTTCCTAAAATAAAACATCAGCAGAAAAATTTATTTAAATAATTTCCTGGTTGAGAGGAACTATCTAAATTTGCACACTACATTTACTTGCTCTGTACATGGAAAAAGAAAATGCTTTATTTTCAAATTTTATTAGTCTCACTTCATTTATTCCTTTCCTTTAACTCTCTCCATTTCTATTGCCCGTACCCACCAAAATTTGTTTTCCAAAAACACGAGAAGTGTACATGTATAATTTTTGCATTTCCTTACTTCTGTGTTTGCTCAACACAACTTGTCTCTTTTCTACCCGTCACAATATGTACTTGTACTTTTGTTTCTGGTGTAAGATGAGAGTAGAAATCTTCACTATAAGACCTCTATGAAACTAGTTAATCAGTTCCTATGATGCTTATACCACAAGCAGAGGAGAAGCTATTATTCCAAGGGCCTTATTTTTATTTATTTGTTTGAGGCAAATTGCTTAGATAAATCGACCATGAAACGAAATATAGTTTTATTAATTACATGCTGCATATGAGGCTTTTTGACAGCTCAGCTTCTGAGACCAATCTACTAATTTTGTCTAATTCTTAATTAAAATAAATTCTATAAAACAAAATATATTTTCCTTGGAACTAAAAAACATTAGTGAGGATTTCATTATTAAGAGTGTTCTAGTGAGGTGTTGAACAGAACTCAGTCATTGTTGGGGGTATTGGTAGGTTTTGAAGAAGTGTGTAAACTTGTGCCATGTGCTATTTTTTTCACCTTAGCTTGAATTTCATCACTTCTTGTCCAGCAAGTTTTAGAGCATACCAAGACTAAGAAAACAAAAACAAAACAAAAAAAAACAACCCAAAACAATGAAATAAACAACACAGATAGATTATGAGAGTTAAGTAGGACAGGGAAAATTCCAGAGAATCAGATTTTACGTTATACCTGCTTCAGTTACTATTCTACTTTCATTCTGCCTTGAAGTAGAAACTTCTAGAAACTAGCATGATGCATAGTTTAAAGTGACAAATACAATTTGCAATAGCAGTCCATGGTCAAAAATAATTTGTTCTTTGAAGACTGACCCAAATTCCAAAGTGTTCAGCGACATACACGCTATTCATTAATTCTTCTCTTTTAATATTTATTCTAATTAGATGAAAAGAACTGGAGGGTGCATCAAAGTGGAAGCTTCAAATAAATGTGGCATTATCATAGGAGTTTACATATTTTAAACTAATAGCTGAACTTTAATACATATGTAATATCCCAAGTTTTAAAGGTAAGTTGGAGAAAAGACAAAACATCTCTTAAGATCTACTTCAAAACATGGACATGCAATACAGATTCCAAACTTCCATTTTCAGTTGTTCATTAGAGCCAGTCAAGTTTTTTCCCATTGTACAATAGAATAAAAAAGGAAGAATGTGTCCCACGTTGTCATGTTTGTCAGTGACCTCACATCAGAGAAGGCAGAAGAATGTTAATAGTTCTTTTCCATGCAGTTTTTTTTACAACAGAGATTTAATGTTGATTTGCCTTGCTATCTCACAAATGCAAAGGTGCATGTATATTTTAAAAGGTATAATGCATTTTCTGCTTAAAATGTAGTCGTTATGGTGATACAGTATATCACAGATGGAAGATAGAAAAAGGGACAGTTTTGCAAAGAATGTATACAGAAATTGCATTTACTCAAACTGTCTGACAAACACAGTCACAAGGTCAATGTGAACACTCACATATGTGGGAAGCCCCATTATAGTCAGTGAGATAATTCATTTAGATAGCCCTCAGCATCTGAAAAAAGGTTAATCACCTGATAGTAATCTGCTTATAAATGATTTAAGAAAGAAAACAAGGATTACAAAGGTACAAATTCACAGGAAATTATTTCATCTGTGAGGAAAGGTGTTAAAAATGAAACTGAGCATTACTACTGTGATAAATAAATAATATCAAAGGACAAAAGGGCACATTTGAAAGAAGATATAAATCCACATATCATAGTGAACCAAATAGAATAGTATCCATCAAAGCAAGTTCATGATATTGGGGAAAAAAATGCTCTTGTCATAAAATAACCAGACTTTTATCAGAGCACTCAATAAGTCCTTCAAATGCTTTTTCCCTTTTTTTTGCCCTATCCCTGTACTTTGTGTCAGAAAATGTCAGTGCTATCTCCCCATCCTGGTAAATAAAGTCAACTTCAAAACAGAGATTATGTATGTTTGCATTGAAATCATTCTTTTCTCAATAAATATGAATATATATACCATCAATCTGTAAAAACTCTAGTAATCTGCAATAACATAACTTCTGAAAGTCATCTATATAAACATTATTAATGTTTCATTTTAATATGCCCATATTTCAAGCCAACTGTTTGCTTTTTCACACATATTTTCTATTTCATGTAATTGTAGATGAAATCTTCAATTAAAAAAATGTATACTTATATGTGTGTTTTCTTCCATGAGACTAACAGTCTCTCTCATAAACAGTTAAGGTATATGCTCAGATAGAACTTGACCTTACCATACTCAAAATAGATTATGCAAGTCTACCGGATCTCTGGATCTCTATTGTTACTGTTCTGCTAACGGGAAATCTTGCTTTATATAGAATACAAATCATTTGTCTTCCATGTTACTTATTCTTACTAAAATGAGCATTACTTCATTCTTTGCAGTAATCCCTTAATGCAACATTTTTGTTCTGATGTAACAATTATATTGTTTTTATTTACTGAAAATTTTGGGAAAACTAATAGGTCAGGGGAATTTTCATTAAAGATGGCTTTGAAGCATGAGAAGCAAGAAAAATCACCACAAATGTCAGCCTGAAATGGAAATCTTGTATGTCTGGTTTAGTTTCTGCTTGAAAGCTAAAAATTCTTGTAGTTCTTTGTTAGTCTGGATTGCTGAACTTTCATTCACAGAGCTGTTCCCCAGAGAATGGCAAACATCCAGAGAATTCAGCAGTTTCTCTATAGTAACCACAAGAATGCAGCCCTCACATCTTTTCATGGAGAGTAAATATGGCTGCTCTTCATTTTCAAGTATAATGAAGCTAAGTTTAAAAGATAGTGAACCTCTCTATGAAAACGAAGCTTCTACTTTATTTCCAACACATCCCTGTCTCACCCACCCCTGAAGGATTTAACTAATTATTGCTGCAGGGTGAGAAAGCAGAAAGAAGTAAAAGTTATTAATGGTTTCTATTTTTACACAGAAAATAAATTATAGTCCCAAGTGGGACAGTACAGGAATCTATGTGGATAGAAGTCAGTAGTTGTCTTGTACAACTAGAAGAAGCATGACTCTACACAATTCAAATTGTTAAAATGCTTAACTGTATTTCAAATAAAGAGTTTTGGGAGCAGAGGCATTTTTAGTTAGAATAAACAAAACTTTACTGTTACTTTTTTTTTTTTTTTTTTTTTAGATTCTTGAATCTAAACTCTTTTGAAATTTTAAAGAATCTTCTGGGAACTATCCAGATCTAAATCTGTTGTTTTTTGTTTTGTTTTGTTTTGTTTTTTTCCTTCCACTGTTCACCTATTTATTGCTTTGTGTACATTCCTCCTGATCTTTCACTTCAATGGTATGAGCAGCTTATGTATACAAAAACATCTAGCTTCAACACAGTGTTCTATATAAATGTTGCCACTGCTACAGCATAAATGACAACCCAGGCACCTAAATTCACCAGATTCTGAGATAATATTCAGACAGCTAAATTGATCTGAGACCAGTACAACCTACTCTCAACTTCAGTGTTACTCACACCTGAAAGCAAGCATGGGTATACTACAGAATATGCCCTCATGCTTGCATTTGAGTGTTTCGACATGGTTTAAAAATAACAGTCCTCCAAAATTTTAGTTATTCTGGGCAAATATCTCATAGGATCAGTTTAAATTTAGGAGTTGCTACAATCATAGAATAATAGAATCATTAAGGTTCTAAAAGATCACTAAGACCATCTAGTCCAGCCATCAGTCCATCACCACCGTACACACTAACCACGTCCCTTAGCACCTGTAAAGGAACAACAAAAAACACATTCTGACTTTCTGGGGTGTTCTTGGTATGTCTCAAACACATGCAAGTGGATTTATGGAAAAAAGCCACTCAACTAGTTTGACAAATTCATAATTAATATAGTGTTCCCTAACACGCATTTGCAAACAGAAATGCAAAATGACTCTATGAGCCTAATCACTAATAGGGAGATTGACCTCATTAGGTATTAGGTTTCTCATTTAAACGATCATGGAAAAATAATATATACTGCATTCATTTCGGTTATTAAATTTACTTAAAATGTGTCTTCTGTAAAATGGAAAGAATTCCTTAGTATTATTGTTTCTCCTTGAGTATTTCAGAATGGCTTTGCTGATTTTAATCAGTAAGGAGAATTGTAAGGAGAGTTCGGATTCAAAATGTGAATTTTTGAATAGTGGCACCAAACCAGCTCTTTGTGTATTCACTTGCAAAGTAAAAAGAGGCAGTGACACCTGTGTCCAGCCAAAAGAATTCACATTTAGCTGTTACATTCAGATGCATCTAGATGCTTTTGTCAGACAGCCAATAATTTGCATCTTTGTAACAACAGTGAGTGATACAGTGAACTTACAGTAACAATAAATGAAATCAGCAATTAGCCCTTGTACGGAACTCATTCTCAGGATACATTTTCAGTCATACTTTTTCTCTGGGAATCACTAGAGATGGAGCACATCATTTACTTGCATTACTCCATGCTCCAGAAATTGTCTTCCTACTGAGTTACTCCTTCTCTTTGTGTTTCACCCTGTAACCCTCTTTCATTTTATCCTCTGAATAAATCATCCCTCTGCTCAGTGCAGCACACTTCCATTCTGTGCTCACTTTGGGCTAAAAGAGAACACTTGCATCTCAGTGCTTTAGAGTTTTGTTATATTTGTTCTTCTATATGTCTTTATCACCATACATTATGTCATTTTCCCCTAGCTATCCATAGGAGAGTAACTATTGCCAGTTCTATAAAAGGTTTGCTCTTTATTCTGTTCTTTTTCCTTTTGTACATTTTATCACACTTTGTATAAAAGCCTTTACAAAATGGGGAGAAAAAGAGGTGAACTCTGTTCTATTCATTTCTTCAAAAAGAAAGTTGAGCATATGCTCACACTCGTTTTCTTTGAAAGATGTGATGAGACATTATACCTGCCATGTGCACAGAGTTAACATGGATGAAAGTCACAACTAGCTTTTCATGAAGCCTGCACCCCTGTGCAGAGTATACTGCAGAGTATCAGGTTCATTCTCAATGGTCATCCTATCATTAGTAGACCATGGAGATTTGGCTAGTCATGTGATTCCTTTCAAATATTTTTTTATCCACAACTGTGGAAAACTCTAAGCTTTTCTTGTTCACCTTTACTGTCTTCAGCAGTATCTTAGAGCAGAATACCATAGATAATATAAATGCAATCAGCACCCTCTGAGAAGTTCCCATCTCTCTTATAACTCATTATCTCTCATTTTGTCACTTCATATTATCATGTGTCTTCCTCCTGGCCACCCCTGCAAGCTGCTTAGACAGCGGTGAGAATCCCATTTCAAAATTATTCAACAAAAAAAATTTCTATGGGTATATGAAAGAAGTATAGAGCTCTGGATCCCTGAATATAACAGTATGGGTTGACTTGAACTGTCCTAGTATGACTTATTGAAACTGATGCATTAAATCAAATCAATACAATGGATATTACTTTGCCATCTAGGAAATTACAGCTAGGTTGAAATGATATGATACAGAATGAATTCAGGTGGGAGTCAGATAAACTACTCTATACCAGAAGGCAGCAATTCTATTTGTTAATGGGATGTTAGCGTGACTTTAAACAACTTGGCAGCTGGCTGGCAAGCCTTATTCAGTGAGTAAGAGCATATGATGTATTGATATTTAAAATTATATATAACCCTGATGTAATCCATATAATCACACTTATTCTGAATACTTTTTTTCTATCTATTATTGAGACAGACAAGAGCTAGGAGCATTGGTAATTTAAATGAATAAAGAAAAATGTATTCTGTAATGTTTCTGTTTATTTAACCTGACATCATTCTGAAAGCAGAGAATTTCAACATTTGCCCTCTAGAGCTCTGGTGAAGTCTGGCTGAACTAATAAAGAGATAAAAGAAATACCCTTGTCCAGTGTCAGTGGCTGGTTTTCCAGGTGTTTCAGACAGTAGTAGGGAAGACAAAAGTCTGTCTGAAAACTTAAAAATTGTCAAGCAAGTATGAGAGTTGAGGTAATTTGGAGATTTTTTTATATTATTATTTATACATTTCGTTTACCATATTTCAAGCCAACCATTTCTTTCAGTTCACTGTTCCATGTTCTCTGTAATGCTCATACATCCACCAGAGTACTGTATGAGTACTTCATAGTTTTATCCTTATCACCTCTCTTCATAGAAGAGTATTTTATTCTTTTTAATAGTAATTAAACAAAGTAGAGAGAGAATAAGTGTCTTCTTCAGTGCTGGTTGCAACTTCTATTGCAGAACAGAGAGGCTTGAATCACATCTGTGGTACTGGATGTATACAAACCTGGCATATTTCACTGCAGTTATATAGAGCTTATTTTCAAAGGCTCACTCTCTTTTTTTTTTTCAGATCAAGCTGCCATGCTTGTTGATGCCAAATGAACCCTCTCTTCATTATATTCATTTATTTATTTTTATTGTAGACAACAAGTTCCATGATCAGTGCATCTCAAAATTTCTCTCGAGCATATTACCAATCTCCAAGGCAGGAGATAACTGCTGGGAGGAACTTAAAAACTTGTAATTAGTATAAGATTGTTCATTTCCTTAATTTTCAGTTTTATAATGGAATTTCTCACCCAAATGAAAGCTTCACTCTTTGAGGTGAAATTCTTAAAGATGTCTGCACAACTGCAATAAAAATATTCAAGGTGAAGAAAGACCAGCAATATGATGAGGTTATTGTAATTATTGCAAAACTTGCAGATACAAACCATCTGGCAGAACTGTTAATTTCATCGCAGCATATTCTCTGTATGTGTTAACTTTGTCAATAGCTTTGAAAGTCAATGTCCATTTATATTCTGAGACACTGTTCTGCTGGCAAAGGTCATTCTCTAAAGAGTTCGCATAAAGACAAAGAGAACAGAATAAGCCTGAATGTTTATTCACATATTGCTCAGAGATGAAAGGTGATTCTGAATTTAACTAGGAGAAAAACATAATATCTATTCAGTAACCTGTTAAGAAACAGAATTGTAGTACTTGAAGTCATTTTAAAACTTTCTGACAGGCTAGCACTATTTTATCTTGGAAATATTAACACCTTTTATATAATGCAGACAATTATTGTTTAATTACACATATTTAATTTAAATATCTGATGATATGTTGTCTACATAGTTGCTTTTTGGCTGTAGATATAAATTTTTCAGAAGAATACTCTTCTGTCATAAAATTCTGATTTGAAATAATTTAATAATTCTGAGGAAGTGCCACAATTCCTATTAATTAATCCCTGACTCTCCAAAGAGTTCTATCTTTACGAATACCTGAAGCAGTGTAGCCGGAAACAAACAATAAACTACTATTTCTAGTTTTTTCCTGAATTTACCTGTATGCAAGCATATTCATTATTTTTTAATTCATGTCAGAAAAATAAAAATCAGATAAAAATATTTGCAGTGATATACTATATGGTCAACATAGATTCTTAAATACTGAAATTTAGGGTTATATTTTGTATATAGTTTTCAGTGGATAAGCACACTGTCAAAACTAGTGACAGTTTCTTCTACTGTTGCTAGAGCTTTTTTTTAAATCCAGTATTCAAAAATCAAAGGGATGTGTGGGTGTAATTTTGGTGATTGTTGTTGCTCTTGGTGAGCTTAACTGTTTATCCACCTTTGTGTAATCACAAAGCCTGACTTTCATATTTGACAGAATTGGAATTTATACCCTTAGACAAACTTCAAATATGTAAAAAAAAAAAAGTTATTGAAAACCCAGATGTTTACAAGCATTTGCAATCTATAAGAAGAATTTTTCAGAAATATATCTCTTTACGCTCTGAATACTGAGAAATATCTTTCTTTTGCCTGAGTACCACTAATTCTAAATTTCCATCCATAGGCACTAACGTGGTGAACTCTGCTTAAGAATTATTAGTGAAAATAAGTAACAGTTAATTTTTCAGATACAAATGCCATATTCTGCAGAAGACAAATATTTTGTACAGATGTTCAAAACCTATGCAAACTAAAAGTTTATTTCAAGCTAAAAGTTTCATTTAATACCAGAATAAATTCAAAAAGAAATTCGTTTGAACACCTTTCCTATATATACATATTTTTGTTCCTAATTATTGAAGTGTCTGAGAATCACAAAAGATTTCTGACTCAAAAACATAAAGAAGTGAAAAACATAAATGAGTAAAGCAATTAGTGGAGGGAGGGTATTTCATACAAAGAATGAACAGCAAATAGTATCTTGATTGAATAGTAAACTTACCTGATGGAATAGATCATAAACAAAACAGAAAGAAAAAGGAAAGTAAGTGAGAAAGAACATCATACTAATGGAAAATAGCAATATCTGTGGAACAAATTAAAGGAAAGAAACTAAATTTTAAAAGACCAAAACGAGGAAAATGTGCTTAGAGTTCTTATCATACTTTTAATAGGACAAAAAGCACACTGAATTTGAATGCATTCATCTCTGGAATTTTTGGCAAATCATTTTTGCAGATGATTGCATGTCACCCACTCTGTCTACAGATACTGATCACAGCCTACTCTAGCAGAGTCTAGTACTAATTATTTCTGTACATTTTTCTTTGCAACATTCTATAAGGATTTGTAGTGTGTGTTAGAAATAGCAATTGGTTCAGTAATTGGGAAATTGATTACAGTTAAGACTGGCACAAATAATTAAATAGGGTAAAACAGAACACTGAAATTATTTTTACAAGTATTTTGGCCATATTCATCCACAGTGAAACTTATTTTTCAACGTAGTTTGTTTATTGATGTTTTAACTCAGGGAAAGTTATTTTATACAGATAATTTGAACCAGGACATTGTGGAATGATTTAGCAGGTTCCATGCTAATTTTACTGGGTCTGCAGTATCCTCTGCTGATGAATAGGATCTTCATGTAGTGGAAGTGATTAACTACATATCACTCATGCTGGGAATTGTGGTAAAGCACATTTGCTTTGCCAAAGTGTATGTGAGAGTACAATGACAGTTACTCAAGAAGAGAGTACGATAAACTAGAGTTACCATTATGTTTTTGATTTAAAGTCACTTTTGCTCTGTCTTCAAGGAAATGCTTTGATTCTCTTACACATTCCCTGAAAATCAAACAGAATGAAATGCAAAAGAAAGTGGATTCCCAGAATAGTTTGGGCTACTAGAGAAATGTCTATGCCTTCACCCTAAAGCCAGGAAGATAATAGACATATCAGTGTTTATCAGCAGACATTTCCATTCTAAATAACTTTAGCTCAGTGTTGGTAGGTTAGCCATTGTAGTAAAAAAAAAATAGCCAGTGCTAAGCAGTTGAATAATTTGGTTTATTGCCCCCGTTGTTTATGAAGAACTCTCATTAAAAAAATTCCAAAATAGTACATCTAGTATTTGCTCTATCTTCTTAGCTAGCTTTGGTGGCAAAGACATTGAAAGTAAGCACTACAGTGCATATACTTGAGAGGTCCACCAGATATTTTGAGGTACAAGGGCTGCTCCTTTCAGAGTGACCTACATACTTGCAATACTAAGAACCCTAACAATTTTTTGAGAAAATTAGCCAGAATTTTTGTGTTTATTCTTGAATTATTTTATATCTAACAATATAACATTTAAATATATAGATTCTTAAATAGGTTTACATAGATCTCTCCAAAAGTAATGCCTCTTATTAATTTATGTGGAAACTACAATAAACACAAAGAGAAAAATAATACTGTTTGACAGACAAAATTCTCAGCTAAAAAACACTTTTTTTTCAACATTGTCACTATCATTAGCTATGCATTTCCTCCATTATGAACAAGAACCTGCATTCTGCGCTCATAAAAATCAGAGGTGACCCACTGTTGCTATCGCAGCAGCTGAAACACACCACCCACTGCTTCACTGTGCTCACATCCACATTCTGTCTGCAGAAATGTTCAGAAAGGGTCAAAAATGCCAATGGGTGAAATTTTTTCTGCATGGAGGAATGCAGTGGCAGACCTTTGCTTTGTATGAACTTCTATGTCAGATGCCAATTTGTCAGAGTGCCTCCTCTGCTGCCATCTGCCACATAGCAACAAAATGTAATGAAATATTGTTGGGAAGGTTCCACTTCTACTGCTATACCACCAACATCTGCCTCTGACATTGTAAGCCAACATAATAAAATAGGAAGCATTACTTTCAGAGCAGCCCTGTATATACAGTGTGATAAAAGTCACTGTACTGGAATTTAAGGAGAATGTTCATATGCATGTGGTGTGTGAGAAGGTACACTTGTGAGAAGAATCTTCTAGTAGCTGAGTCAATGGACAATATACTATGGAATACAGAATGATTAAGTTCCTGGCAAGCTTATATGAAATATAAACAGACAATGAAAAAATGTGACAAAGGTAGTCACCATGAATTAATGCATTCTATCTAGAAAAAAATGCTATAATGGTGGATTTAGTTTATTTGGAAAATTGCTGCAGAATTTTAGTGTAGTCTCCATAAGAACACTATTTCTATATCCTGTGTGTAAAACACTGGAATACAAGAGGAAAGCAAGTTGTATTGACATGGATTGTACTTACAGATTTGATATTATATTGGATTTTTGAAAACTGCAGCAGGATGGAGTTGCTGAAAACATCATAAAATTGATGTAAAGTCCTAGTAGAAATTCTCTCTCATGAAAAAAACATGAGCAAAGTAATTGGTTTAACTTGAGGATAGGTATAAGACAAGGTTGTCAATTCCAGTGACCCTCTTTATCTGTTACAAAGAAGAAAAACTCAGAAAGGCACAGACAGAAATTCAAAAGAATGTTATCATTATTACATGGGGAAAAAAATACCCATTATTTCTTGATCGGTAATACTGACTGGAAATCACTGCACAGGAATTTCAGTAAAAGAGCAACAGAATCATAATACTCAAGTCTAAAGGTATGTGAAAGTACAAAAGACTGCAACTGAGCATAAAAAGATGAAGTTTTCTGAGCTCTTTGAATCAAACAGTGAATGACACAATCACCCGGGTGCTAATCATTATGAGAGTTGTAACACACGACTGCTGCTCTTGGGAAAATCTGCAACATTTTGAGACATGAATATAATGCCATAAAAAGTTGTGAAGAGCAAATGAAGCCCTGTGTCCCTGGCATAATTCTACAAGTATTAGGATGTGAACAGTAAGAGACCAGGTGTCAAGAAGTTTTCTGCCCCTGTGTATCATTACTCTCTTACTCTCATAGATAGTAAAATCTATGTCAGAATTCTGCAGTTCAGCAATCACTCAAATTTGCAGTGGAACTGAGTGACAGCTGGTATACAGGTACTGAAAAAAAGCCACTGTAGATAGCCATAAACAGCTAAACACCATCAACTATGTGCAATTTAAATTTTAAAAGGAATCGTGACTACAGAGATAATGTATTCAGAATGATTTTTTTCCATGCAGGCACACTATTTATGCTGTGCTGTATTTCCAGATACTGTTTGATTTGTAAAATTAGACATTTATGTCATTTATTGATGTAATTATTCTCTGTCTTTGGAGAATTAGTGAGCACTGATCAATAGTTTGGAGGTTAATCAGTACTTTACTACTTGACTCCAGTTAAATTCAGTTCAATTCAAGACAGAACTGATGCTAATTACTGTCCTGATTAAGCAATGGTTATTACCATATTACCATTTGCTATCAGTAGGCTAAATCCGTTTCCTGAGAGACATCTCAATAAAGCAGCTACAGTGACATAGCATGCCCCGATTAAACAGTGTGTATTCTGATAAGGTATTTACATAGAACCTTTCATGTCAATACAAATTTTAAAGAGTAGGCAGCAGCATATAGTCAAGTCATATATGATTTCACATTAATAAAAAGATGACAAAAATGCATAGACTGAGTAAATCAAGCCTTTACATCTCCCATTATTTCAAGTTTCAGTATTGTACAAAGAAACCTATATTCACCTAAAGGAATGAAATAGGAAGACAGTCTCTGAAGGAGATTTTAGTATTCTGAAATATGCTTCTTTGTTAAGTTTTTCTTGTGCAGGTTATGTGTTGCTCTTTTTCTCTCTTTCCTTTCCTTATATTCGATCTGATTGTTTGAAGGTGGGAGGAAGGCTTTTGGTGCTGGGATCAAATTTTACATGACAAAACATTAGAGCCACACTTTTTAACTAAATGGAGTTCTTAATGCTGTAAAAATTAAATTCATAGTTCTTAATGCTGTAGCTGCACTTGTTTTTAAATTCTAAAATAAGCATAAAACTGCCTACAGAATAACCACAAATAGTAAAATAATTGTATTGCTATCATATTTGCTGAATTATTTATTTCATTTTGTTGCTTTCCTTCTCACACCCACACCTTTTCTGAAGGAAATCTTTTAAGTGCCTGGAGTAACTAGCAACTGTAAAAGAGAAATGCTTTACATTTTCAAGGTGAATACAAACATTAAATAATTAATTCTTCTATGAATGTCTCTCCTCTGTTAAGTTAGTTAAGTGTAATTATTCAGTGTATAAGCATTCAGTGTCAGATGTTTGGTGAATGCAGCTCAAATACATGGATAAAACATGATTCATTTCTCAGTTCAGCATAAAGCCTATGCATAAGAAGATAATACAATTATTGTTCTTCCTATAATATCTCCCTCTTGCAAAGTTTTTCTGTCCTAAGAGAAAATTCTCCATATCTCTTACGTGAAAACTTTTTATCTTCATATTTACAAAATATGTTACAAAATTATAGCTGTACCGGTTGTGCTTTTTTCCTTTCTTTTTCTGCATAATAGATCTTTTTTACATCCTTCACATACATAATTATATTTTACAGCAACAATTATTTAAGTTCTAAGTTTGGCATAACTTTTCAAGTTATAATTGCAATATCAGTTTAAAAAGTTTACTAACAAATGATTCTTCTAGGCAGATGAAGACAGATGTGTGCCCCCAGCTGAATGTCTTACCTATACCTCTATTTCAGAGTCAAGGATAGGAACAAAAATGTTGGCTTTGATCTCCCCGATGCAGCAGGTAAATCTTTTGCATTTTAGGCTCTATAATCACAAAGATGAGCCGGAGAGAGCAGGTAACATTTTGTCTAACAAACAGGTAATATTTCACTAAAAGTGCAAATGTATTCTTTTAATTTCTGTAATTTACAACAGCATTTATTTTGTACCAATCCTTTGGAGTGTGATGAAATAGGAAATATGAGATAAGATTCCAAGACTGATGAATTGCTAGATTTATTTGGAGATGCCTTTTAACTTTTGTTTCAATTGTCATTATTGTCCATTATATTTCATATTTTGGTAAAGTACCGTTGTCCATACAACATTTTGCTTTTGATTTATCCAAAATCATGAGGCAAACAGACTTCACAAATCAATCCATTTGCAGAGAGAGCCTTTGCCAACAAATAACTCTACCCCAAAACAGTATTTCCAGAATGGAAATAATAAATGTTGTCCAATATACAAAGCAAAGCATGGTTTGTAATGCCATTTTCTCAATTTCTCTATTTCAAATACAGACATATAAAGCTTAGCTAATAGTGACGTGTGTCTATTGTTCTCCAGATCTCTACTCTTTCCTCGTAAAGAATCCAGGATGATTTTCTTAGTGAATTTCTACTGGAAAACAGTGAAAATTTCATTTATCAGTCTGAAATCTATCCTCTCTGCTTTGCAAAAGAAGAATGCAATGAGAAATATACTCATCGTACGCTGACAGGTTGGGCTAAACTTGGATTTATCCAAGTAAACGTGGCTCAATTTGACACTCTCTGATGAATAAAGAGGTGATAACTGTTCTTCAGTTGCTGGCTGTCATTTTATTTTTTTTTTACATGAAATGCAATGGCAAAATGAAGATATACAGCTGTTACATCATACTCGTTTTAGACAAACTGACCATGTTCATCCTTGTCATGAATCTGTACAGGCTTTATTGACTTTGCCTTGTGTCTAAATAAAAACAGCAGGATTTTGGTTGGGCTTCCTTGTTTAGAAAAAATATGTTTAAAAAAGCTGCAGTTGCATTATGCAGAGAGATGAAGAATGGCTAATTTAGGAAAAAATGTTCATTTGGAGAAATTAACAATACAAAGCTTATTGGAAAGGAAGAATAAACTCAGGCACTCTCAAACTGCTATCATAATTCACAAAAGCTTTTATTAGGCATTATTTCTTTTAGATGCTTCATTGAACCATAAGCAACATCTGAACCTTTGGAGATCAACAGAGCACAAACTGTAGTCAGGCCTCCACCCTGATGTTTATGTCATGTAATTCATTATATAAATCTGCTGGAGATTGATGGATTTATAAGAAAATTATGTGCTTTTAACATAGTACTTACATCCCCGTTGGGCTGTTCGAGTGTATAAGTCTTTTTTCTTGGCAAGATTTACTTTCTTGAGAACTGCAATGATTTGCTGGCTTCTGAAATTATTTTCACTCCTACTGTCATCCATTTTGCCCGTTTTTAATCAGCTTAACTTTCATAACTACTGAAATAGTTTTGGGTAATATAAGCATGTACTTTACTA
Source organism: Tetrao urogallus (assembly GCF_951394365.1). NCBI lineage: Eukaryota > Metazoa > Chordata > Aves > Galliformes > Phasianidae > Tetrao > Tetrao urogallus. The sequence continues at coordinate 42,659,538 of NC_136815.1, read as the reverse complement.
CTTCAAGAAAGAGTAGACTGAAAAATTAATATGTGCTGGTTAGCACCAAGCTGAATAATTAAAAGTCATTTTGAATACTTCTGCATTTTGATGCATGATGGTTCTTACTTTGGAATGCAACATGAATATTTTATTATAGATCATTATGATAATAATTAGTTAGGTATTAGAGAACACATTACATACATACATATTTGCATGTATGTATTTCTGAGCACTTGGTAGATACACATATCTATCATACTGTGATAAAAAAGAAAAGAAGGCTGCAGGGTGACCTCATTGCAGCCTTCCAGTACCTAAAGGGAGCCTACAAACAGGAGGGGAGTAAACTCTTTGAAAGGGCAGATAACAGCAGGACAAAGGGAAATGGTTTTAAGTTGAGGGAGGGAAGATTAAGGTTGGATGTCAGGGGGAAGTTCTTTACAGAGAGAGTGGTGAGGTGCTGGAACAGGCTGCCCAGAGAGGTTGTGGATGCCTTGTCCCTGGAGGTGTTCAAGGCCAGATTGGATGGGACTCTGGGCAGCCTGGTCTAGTATTAAATGGGGAGGTTGGTGGCCCTGCATGTGGCAGAGGGTTTGGAGATTCATGATCCTCAAGGTCCCTTTCAACCCTGGCCATTCTGTGATCTGTGATTCTGTTTCCAGATTATGATTGCTAGTTATGCTGATTCTAAGTCTTAATTATTTATTCTAATCTAGTCAAATAATTCAGTTATTTATGGATTATATGTAAGAAATTAAGAAAATCTGTCAGATGGTGGTGAGCAAGCAAACATGGCAGTCTTATTCTATCCTTTTTGTGAAATTTTCTCTCCCTTTATTAGCTTTTTTTTTTGTTAGTTCCAGGACTTCTTAGTTGTATTTCTGTACAGAGGAGAAATCCATATTGGCAGGAGATTGATTAAGGCATTCAGTCTAGAGGTTCTGAATAGAAAGAACTACTGAAATGAACTCAAAGAGCTGGTGGGGATCATTCCCAAGGGAGGGAAGAGGAAGAACAAGAGGGAGATTGTTCAGAATTTATCCCTCTACACTTCCATATTATGTTTATTTTTCTGTTGTTTTTTAATTCCAGGCTTTGAAAATGTTATAGTTACGAAGCGGGTATAAATACCAAAATGACAGTGAACAAATTTGAGGGGTCACTTAGCTCTGCAGAATAATCCATATGTTATATATATATATACATATTCACATATATTTTCTACCAGGCCACTTTAAGCTCCAGAAATAATTAATTATAGGCCAGCCCATGTGTTTTTTTATGCAGCAAAAGTCTACATGTCTTCACTTCACTCTTCAAGAGAGTGGTTAGGCCCTGGAACGGGCTGCCCAGGGAGGTTGTGGATGCCCCGTCCTTGGACGTGTTCAAGGCCAGGTTGGATGGGGTCCTGGGCAACCTGGTCTAAATGTGTATGTTTGGTGGCCCTGCTAGGCAGGGGGGTTGGAGCTACATGATCCTTGAGGTCCCTTCCAACCCGGGTGATTCTGTGATTCTGTGATTCTGTGATTTCTGGATAAAATGAGAAACAGCACTTTTATTCAGTTATTGTGCTGGACTATATTGTCTTTAATTGCACGTTTAAATTCACTAGCATCTTAAATGTATTAAGCTTGTACATTTTTTTTTAAACTTTTCACATAGTTATAATTTACAGCAGTATATAGTTTCAGGAAAGTCCAGTTGAAGGAAGCAGGTACCTCCAAGTAATAAAAGTCCAATTGCAAGCATCCAATTAAAAAACAATAATCAGATGATTCCATCTAACAGCTCCTTAGCTTATAGCAGGCACACAGTTCACTTGTGAACAGCAGCATGAGCCTTCAAACTGCTCAGAAAGCCATAGGATTTACCGTTTTTGAGTTATGTGCATTTTGGCAAGTCAGTGTGCTTACTCTGTCTGAGACATTAGATCTTTTGGGGTAACAGATGGTGGCAACAATTTTTGAGCTTTCTATCATTTCAGCTAACATTGTCTGACATAGTTTTCTAAACTTGAAGACTGTTTGTAGAAAAAGGGTAATCAAGTGCCAGATTTTTGGAACAATAAAAAAGCAATCTGCCTTCAGTAATTCTTCGTTGTTGTAGGAACACAAGCTTCTGCTTACTAACTGTAGTGAAATGATGTAGTCTCCTATTTACTTTTCTCCACTCTTTGAGAAATCTGGAACGGAACTGAAGAATATCTGTCAGACAAAGCATCAGCACAATCAGCTTAACTACCTGCATTGAAATTGGAAGAATCATGAAGATAAAACCCATCTAAATGTATTGAATATACGTTGATGTATTCCTGAGCTATAGTACTAAATAATATATGAACCAATGCTTTGAAATACTTTTGAAAATATCAAGAATAAACTATATGTATGCAAAGAGAAGTATCTGGAAAGCAATTAAATAGCGTTAAACTTGGCCAGTTTCTCATTCTTGTATAATCTGCATTTATTTTTACTAGCTTAAAATAAAGGGATAGGTAGATATTCAAAGTATTGTCCTTGCCCTTTCTTTGGGCATCACCAAAAAGAGCACTGTGAATCTATTTGACACCCACTCTCTAGATCTCCTCTAGACTGTCACAACCTTACGGCCCAAGTTCTTGACCCATCATTTCAACAGCCAAATGTTATTTTTCAATAGATTGTGAAATTTGTTGTATTTACTCTAAAGTTCTACAAAAGTGAATTCTGTTTTGCTGAATTGACAAATGCCGGGGGTGGGGGGAGGTGATAATGCTTGCTTCTTTAAATGGCAGAGAACTAAAAAGTTCATTGAAGAACATTAAATGAAAAGATTATCTATAAATCTTTGTAACATGTGGCTTTAGTGTTTGTCAATTTCTGCTGCAGGTCTTTGTCTTTAACCATATCCAGGAGGCAAAATATATACATAGAAATGAATTAGATGAAGAGCTTCTTGTGCAATTTCCATTTAAATTAGGATACGGAACTGGTAAGAGAAAAACTCACGCACACTAATTTAAAAGTTTAAAACTGTAAGTCCAACAAACTGTTGAATAATTCATTACAAATTGATGTGGCCTTAATTTAAAGGCTCCTATAATTTATTAAAGAAATCATTAACTTTCTTTTTTCCACATGTCAAGAGAGTAAAATAGAATTTTTAATCTATGTGGATGTTTTAGATAAATACAACAGGATCTAAATTCCTGCTGATCAGCCCTAGACAGAAATTATTGGGAAAATACTTCATCTTGTCTTTGCACATTTGTTATTTCTTTTACCACCCTCCCCTTTTTGTTTTTAATAGAGGATGGGGATTGGTTCTTGAGGTAGAAAACTCCTGTTGGTAGTTTGTTTTCTTTCTTCAGTCTCCATCCACCCTCATGGACATTAGTAATTTTATCCAGCACTGAATCACTGAACACTAGTTGAAACTCACAGTACATAGCAGTAAATTTAAAAAACAAACAAACAAAAAAAAAAAAAAAAAAAAAAAAAAAAAAAGAAAAAATAACCCACACACAAGTAGAAAAAAACTAACTAGCTTAACTATTTTATGAAGCTTCATGCTACACTAGGAGCATAAGTAAATATAATTTTGGTATCCTTATCTCCATACTACACACAAGTTGAGGGTTTGTCAATATTCTTCTAGGCTCTTTTGAACATTAATCAGTCAGCATTGGCAGCTGTGACTGAATGACTGCTTGCTGAATACCAAATGTAGCAACACAAAGCTGTCATTCTTCAACAAGTTAATTCTTTGAAATTATTATTATTTAAGATAAGTTTTCTACAAATACGTAAGTCAGACTTCCTACTGTCTCTGAATTCTAGGAGGAGGTAAAATACTTTTATGCAAATTGCATCTGTAAGCAGAACGTGTAATACTTCTCTTAAGTGGATTTTTGTATAGAAGATGCATTTGATTTTTCCTTAATATATCAGTGTCTTAAACATATGACTTTTGATAGTAATTTTATTCTTAATAAACTGTAAGTGCTTCAAATGAAAACTGCTGAAGATATAACGATTTTTTTAAATTTACTTTATATATATATATATATATATTAAAAATCCAGTCTTTTATTACACAGAAAAGCTGTACTACTTTGCACTGAATGTCAAGGTTAGAGGTAAAGAATTTTTCAGAAAGAACTTAGAAATAGAAATGCTTACTTGAGGAGTGTGCAGTAGAGAAGCAAAGCCCTTACACTACAGAATTACAGATGTGTCTTTAGGGTAGAGCTGTTTCTATACCATTGTACATTTGGAGATCTGAAGTGATCTTTGTGTGAATTCTCCACTGCTGAGAGTATGAATGAAAATAAGGGCTAGAGATAAACCATGTACACTTTAAAGAAAACCAAGATCTCATTAAAAGGTTTGCTATTCATCTCACAGCAAACATGTAATGATAGTGTTTATACAGTACAGAAACACAGTGTTTTTAATTACAAGACACACATTTATAGTATATTTCTGAGCCACAATTCCATCAACCAGATAAAAACTAAGAGTTTATTTAACTACTTAACAATGTTGGGAATATTTCTTGTATGCAATTATTTTGTTTACATTCTCTCTTTGGTGAAATAATATACTTAAATAATATACATAAATCTGTTTCTGTCTCTTTGCTCCTACAAAATGAATGTGTTCATAAAATAATTGTGTTTCTACAGTCTGAGTAAATACATTTCTAAAGGTTTCTAGGGATTAGAGGAAAATAATCATTAAATTATTACATATACAGACTGTTTTATTAAAAAAATATTCAATATAGCACTATTTATATATAGCTCTTAGTTCTGTATAGTATTCTTTTATTCTGATATTATTTCTATAATATTTGCTGAATTTCACAAATAATAATGAAACCTTTTTCTTTTTATTAATATTTCTAAAATTTTTCAGTTACATTTTTCCATCTATATTGCTTTTACTTCATTCTTTAGTTTCATTGCTATTTTGTTAGGTTGCAATTGATATATTTACTGTTTTTTATTGAGGTAAATATTACCATTAAACTCATTTTCATTAGTATTTTTTATGCTAGAGCTCAATTAAATGAATACAGACGGAAAGCAAACAGAAAGCAAACATACATCTTCAAAGCAAAATTCACTAATAATGTGAATAAATACACCTGGGAATAATTTTATAGTATTTACTTAACTTTAGTCTTGCTAATTACTCCTCGGAAAACATAAACTTAAATCTAGCATCTTACTTAATTAGGCTTTCTCTGTCTTGTATTTTATTGGTTATTACCAGACCTCTATGGCTACAATGGTAAAAATTTAATTATTTCTCAATTTATACATAAAGCCTTATCATTGACAGTACTACTAAAAGAAAATCATCACTTAAAGATTTGGTGTCTCAATCTCAATCAAACTTTAAAAAGTAATCCTACATTTGCTTGGTTTTATCCAAGTTTTATCTATTTGTTTAGAATCCGTGCTTTTTAACTGATGTGCCATTTATACATTAAAAATTAGGAGGAAAAGGGAGGCTTACTGAAAATACTGATTTTGGATTAAACACAATGAATTAATCTGACTGTGAACTGAATGTTCATATTGTTTATTGTTATTCAGGAATCAGTTGATTTGTACAAATAACTGCGTATCTCCAAGACTTCAGAAAATTGGTTATAAATTATGTTAAATTCTTATTTGAGATGGATTACTCATTAACTTCCCTCTTACAATTACCTTCTTCTGTCATCATAGTGCACAGAAGCACTGACTAGCACTTCTCTTAGATAGGCAAAGTGTAAAAACTGCACAGACCTCACCCAAAAAGAATACAGACTAAATGTTAACTGAGGAGCACATACAGAACAAGAGAGACAAAGAGAACATAAAACTTATTCGGAAGCTTCACTGCCATCTCAGCAAGAGAGATTTTCTCAGGATTTTTATTGGCTTTTGCATTGAGGAGAAAGAACCTCGAAAACTGAAAAGTGGTTAGCCCATTTACTGCTCAAGATGCAGTTTCCCACATGTGAGAAATACTGCCTGTAAGTGCTTACTTGAAATATGACACAGGAGCAGCCATAAACAGAAGTAGGAGTTAGTAATGAGTGAAAGGTGCTAATATGACAAAGCTGTGAGGGGCTTTGAAAGCAAGGAAAGAAGGTTATGCTTGATTCCCTAGAAATGGGAAGAAACAGAAAGGTAACAGATGGGAACAAAGCTTTGAACATGGTCTTCACAGCAGCATTACGAGTGAGACATGTTTGTATTTATAAGCAGACAACTGAGGCAACAAAAGTCTGAGTGCGTTAGTTGCCTCTGAGTTCCCAAGTCCTTAACAATACATAATCTTTAAAGAGATAAAAACATCTGAATTATGTCTCATGAAAGACAATGAAAAAAGGAAATATAAGGGCCTTGCAGGCGTGGAAGATGAAGATTTGTTGTGGTATCATTTGTATGGTTCCTCGTTTTTTGTTGTTGTTGTTTTTAGACAATCAATAAAACTTTATTTTTTAGGTCATTCCAACCAAAAAAATATATATCAGTTTTGAAGTTTCTTTACAAAAAGCTCTTTTCTTTAACCAAATGACATTTTAATGAATATGATCACTAAACAAAATAACATTTGACTGAACAGAAAGTAAATTTTCACTGGGAAATCATTCCAAAAAAATCTATTTAATAATCCTATAGTAAAGTGAAAAATTTGTAATTAATACAATATCTGACAGGGATTATAGAAAATAAAAAGTTTTTAGTGGTGAAATTTTTTACATGCAAAAAAACCTGGGTCATTAATAACTTGATAATCAAGAAGAGGCTACAGTAATATAATGTAGGTAATGATAAGTAATATTCAATAAGTTATTTCTGAACATGTCTGTTTTTGTTTCTGTGATGTGTTTATTTTGTTTGGATTTGCATTTTGGGGTTTTTTGTTTCTATTTCTTTTTTACACTCTCAGATTTATTTTGCCAAATGGTCAACTAGTAATTCATTTCTATGTTGTCATTACCTTTTATTTCTTCATTGCCAACTTTTTTCTTTCTCTTTCCCAATATATGTAGATCACTCCGTAATGTCTGCTATTTATTTCCAATAGAAACTACAACAGATATAAAGAGCAAAATAACACTGTCTGATAGAGAAAATTCTCAGCTACAAAACACTATTTTAACATTGTCACCAGTATTACTACCTGCACAAGCAGAGCTTACCCACTCTTGTTCTCCCTGCTGAAACACACCACCCACCCCTTCACTGTGCTTGCTTTCACTGGTTGGTCTCCATAACTGTTCAACAAGCATCAGAGATGTCAGTGGGATCCATTTTTTCTGTACGGAGGAATTCAATGGCAGACCTTTGCTTCATATGAATTTCCATGTCAGACATGAATTAAGCACACCACTCCTCTGCTGACATTTGTTACAGAACAACAAAATGTAACAGATTTTTGGAGGGAAAATTTAACCTTTACTGGCATATCACTAATATCTGCCTCTGACGTTGTCATCCTACATAATAAAATAGGAGTCATACTGTCTGAGCAGCCCTCAAAACATAATAAAATTATCGTACAAAAACATGTAACATTAACCAAGTCTAGAGTGAAGAAATGAACAGAAATGATGTTCTAAAGGAAATATTTCTGTATTTTTTGTTACTTTGTGCATTGTCATGGACCTTTTTTAGAGACAGTACTTTTAAATCTTCATTTCATTTACTGCAGGTTGTTATTGAAATTTTAGCTTTGATTAGACAATAGAAATAAACAGGAACATTGAGGATTGCTAGGAAATAATCATAACATTTAGAATCATAGAATCATAGAATCACCAAGGTTGGAAAAGACCTAAGAGATCATCCAGTCCAACCGTTCACCTATTCCCAATAGCTCCCACTAAACCATGTCCCTCAGCACAACATCCAGCCTTTCCTTGAACACCCCCAGGCTTGGTGACTCCACCACCTCCCTGGGCAGTCCATTCCAGTGCCTGACCACCCTTTCTGAAAAGTAATACTTCCTAATGTCCAGCCTGAATCTCCCCTGCCGTAGCTTGAAGCCGTTCCCTCTGGTCCTATCACTAATGACACGAGAGAAGAGGCTGACCCACAGCTCACTACAGCCTCCCTTCAGGAAGTTATAGAGAGCAATGAGGTCTCCCCTGAGCCTCCTCTTCTCCAGGCTGAACATTCCCAGCTCCTTCAGCCTCTCCTCATATGGCCTGTGTTCCAGACCCCTCACCAGCTTTGTTGCCCTCCTTTGAACACGTTCCAGGGCCTCAATATCTTTCTTGCAGTGAGGGGCCCAAAACTGGACACAGTACTCGAGGTGCGGCCTCACGAGTGCTGAATATAGGGGAACAATCACCTCTCTGCTCCTGCTTGCAACACTGTTTTTGATGCAAGCCAGGATGCCATTGGCCTTCTTGGCCACCTGGGCACGCTGTCGGCTCATGTTCAGCCGAGCATCAATCAATACCCCCAGGTCCGTTTCCTCTACGCAGTCCTCCAGCCACATCGCCCCAAGCCTGTAGCGTCGCCTGGGGTTGTTGTAGCCAAAGTGCAGGACCCGGCATTTGGCCTTGTTGAAACTCATCCCATTTAGCAAGACCATAGTGCTCAGTACTAAATTGTTGCAAAGTAACACATTAAGAGCCCTAATCAGTGATGGGCTCTACTTGGCTGGCCACATTTGCCATTGTGGGGATCATCTAGATGATATGGGAAAACACTTCCTGATGTATCATTACATCTTGTACATGGCTTACTTGCCTTACAAGTCCACTAGAAGCTCAAAACTTGGGTCCTTTTTCATAGCATTGATGAGATGTTTTTGACTTTTCAGACTTTTTTTATGAGACCTTGCTTCCTTCTGAGTTAAGACTCTCCTTTATCTAACCAACATACTTAGAATTGTTATTAATTTTGGAAGCATTAAATATGTCTGTTGCCTTGTTCTTTACATTTATCTGGACATAATGCAACTCTTTTGCAATACTAAGTGATATGTTCATGAAACAGTTTGTCCTCCACATTCTTCCTCATACTACTTTTAAGTCATGTAATATTTTTATTTCATTGTCAGATATTTTTAAAGATCCACCTACCATTCTAGATATTAATCATTTACACAACAAATAAATTGTGTAGAATATAGAAATTAGTATCTCAGCACAGAGAAAAATAAAATACTGAAACGAAGATATTCAGTGTTTTCTGGTCATGGTTTTACTTATGTATCTCTATGATTGATTATTTTGCATAAAGATTATATTAACATATGTGAATTTATTAACTTGAATATGTTCTTTAAGTGCTTTCACTGGGGTCTCTTCATCTCAATTACATGAGACACTGGTGCATGGGTTCTTTCACATTGTTGGGCGCTAAATGAAGTAGGTGATGCCATAGGCAGCACAGTACCACATAATTACCTAATGTGACTATGTCCCAAAGCGATGCATGCCCTGCTACATCTTTCGACTAAATTGTTTCATGAATATGCAAAATGTGGTTAAATTGTGGAGAACGCAGAATTATTTACAATTCAAATACCACCACCCAAATGCATATTAAAATTAATGACTTTTGGATAAATGCTAATGAATAGGAAATAATTCTACTTTAAAAATAAGAATATTCATACATCAATAATTGATGTGTTTTCTCTTGTAACTAAGTAGCTTTGTTTCAAGTTAGAGTAAAAAGAATGTCACTCTGTTTATTAGTACTAAATGGTCTTTTATTAGAACTCATATTTATGCCTACAAATAACTTCATGTTGCTTTTCTCTATCTCAGCATGGCCACAGTTAGAATTATTTTATGCAGAGCTAGGTTTTACAAACCCAAATCAACACCTTAACACAAACATTATGCATGACTAGATTGGGCATGCTAACTGACAAAAATCCGTAATTCAGGTATCTACTGGCAAGGGAAAAGTAGACGTGCTTCAACACACTTGTTTGTATGTAATTTTGACAAGGATGGTTGGAGTTCTGTTTTGATAGAGAAAAATTCACAATGTCAGAAATTATGCTGAAGTTATCTTAAATTGTATATTTACATTCTACATTGTAGTAGTGCAATCCAATTTCTATGATATGGGATGTTGACATCCTGATTATTAAGTTGTTAACCATACTTTTCTACATTTCACATCACTGTTTCTTTCGCATATGCTTTTGAGGTGGGTAAAACAACAAATCACTGTTTACTGCTCTGCAAAGAAGTTAACAGTGCTATTGTTCATGCCAGATAGATTAATGCATAATATGGTTCAACAAAAAAGATCTGAAAAAAAAATAGATTCTAGTTATACAGATCTGTTCAGAAATATTTTACAAAGATACAAGAAGTGTCAAAAGAAAACTTTCTTAATGAATACACTGTGCTGTACTTCTAAAACTTGTGATTTAGGACAGATTAAGCGTATTTATTGAACCACTTGCAGTGCTAAAACAGGGCCTAAGTGAGATTAAGGAATCCATTATTTCACTTGTCATTAAAAATGAACTTAGAACTCAGCTTTGGAGATGTTTCTACTGCCTCTTCGTGCAACTAATGAAAGGTCAAGCTTTTATAGGTAATGTTATCTTCAAAATCTCATTATTTAATAATGTTTTGGGTAGATTTTTTTAAGAACTGCGATAGAGCAGAAATAATTATTTCTATTGAAACAGTACTGTAATTCAGTAAATCAATTATTTAATTCCCTTACTCAATTTCATCTCCCATGAGGCTCCCTGCTTCCCCAGGCTGCTGGTTCCCAGGAGCTGTGATATCTAGAAGGCTTCAGCTCCTGTAAAGGCTGTGTTCTGAAACCACTGCATAGAATCAAGCACCTGAGAACAAATTGCAAATTTTGTGAAATCATGTAATAGGTTGAAATGGACCTTGAAAGATCATCAGCACAAACCTCCCATGGCAAAAGGGAGTCAAGGTGAGGTTATCTAACCCCTTGGTCAATTGCATTAGAGTGGCTTGGGATGGAAGATAACCTTGTTTCATCCCCCCTGACATAGGCAGGGCTGCCACCTGCTAGATTAAGCACTATATGAGGTTGCCCAGCGTGGCCTTTAATACCTCCAGAGCTGGGATATACACAGCTTCTCTGGATAGCCTGTTCCAACACCTCACAAGTTTTTTTGAATTGTAAGGAACAGAACAGTTGCAAATTACTTCTATAACAATTTTTTTAAAAATCTTCCATTTTTATTTTAATGCAAATCTCATTGCTTTATCTCATTTTACTGCTATTAGGTCATGCTGCCTATCTGTGCCTCAGCTATGAATTTTAGAAGGTTCATTTCCACACCACATATCAATTATTTTTCTATGAATGCAAAATAATTAATTTGAAGATAATTTTAGTGAAAATAAAGCAGTATCATTAGCAACACTGACTATAGGTTAAAACTGAGTTTCCCCATGATACCTGAAACAGGTGACACTTAAAATAATTCCTGATTTATTTCACTTCCTGATAAATTTTGATTGTTCGCTCAATTTCTCTGGTTCTAGAAACTAAAAACTTACAGAGCAAAGCCCCAGTTATAACTGTCAAAGGAAAGATCATTTATCATGTTCCCCAGAATGATTAAAAACATGCTTTCCATGAAGTGTTTTTCTATAGCATGAAAGTATTTCTGATTCAGGTTTTGTTATCTATAATAAACAAACAAATATATAAATAAATAAATAGCAAATGACGGAGAGATAGCAATAATTTATAAGACTCATATTCTCTGCACCTTTTATTTATTTCAGTGGATCTGTTCTTCAGAGTGCATCAGAGGGGATCTGTGACTATATTCAAGACTGAGAATCAACAGAAGGATACTAAAATTATTTGAAATTAACTATGAAATGTTACTAACTTGTCTTCAATAATGATGTTTTTCCAGGCCATTCTCATTCTCTGTATAAAAAGAATGTTCAAGAAATTGTATTTTAATGTTTTTCCTCTACATGTTTGTCATCAAGAATCTAAGACTGAACTGCATGTTGCATAGTATAAATTACAAGTTCACTTTTATAGATTTGGGACCTCCAGATTAAAATGTCTAAAGATACTTTTCATCTTATATGTAACTTCCAGACCTAACAATAGAACTCATAAATGACCCCCCATTAACAGAGTTCAGTCTATATTCAAAGTGCTTCCAAGCAGAGCACATAGGAAAAAAAAAAGGAAAAAATAGGGCTTTTGATAGAATGATGCTAAAATCAGTACAATATATTTATTTATTTATTTATTTTCAATCAAGTAGCTTTTCCCTTATTAAAACTGAAATATTTAAAACTTAAGTTGAATTTCATTTTCTACAGTTCACTAAGTCCTAGCCGTGAATATAGTAAATACATCTATATTTATAGTAATAGGGAGAAAGAATCTTACTTTTTTTTTACAGAGAGAAAAGATATTGAATTAAATTTTGTATTTCATGCTCCAGAAAGGATGTTTTTGGCAATTCAAGTCTTTGATCAGTTGGAAACTGATTGTAGACCATGCTGTATTTTGAGACAGAATTAAATGAAATGTCTCCAAACATCTGAAAGCCAATGTACTCATTTAGGAGAGTGGCAAACCAGGTTCTAAGATTGATTTTGTTAGTGATAGAGCTACTCCAGTAATCTTTAGAAAAAAAAAAAAAATGGAAGACAGAGAGAGAGAGAGAGAAATAATTGCAGGGCGTAGAGAAAACTCAAGTACTCAGTAGGTCATGTCAAAAAGCAACAGGTATTGTGAGGCTGTATGATTATGTGACTCAGAAAATATTTGGTAGTCAGACTTGTGGTATAAGAAATGCACATGTGTTTACTTTCTAATGCTAATCTTTCTGATCATTCAAAGACTTAGACAATGTGATGCCTATATTGACATCCCCTTACATTGTTTATCTGGAGTGGAATATGGGGATGGAATATAATGACAAAAATACAGGCACATTAGGGGAAAATATTTGCATTTACATGCGTCAAACAGTAATCAAATTTTCCTGCATGGTAAAGACATGTTCACTAGCCTAGTTTCAATTTCTTTCTTTCTATTTATTATTTGGAGGTACTTTGAAACATGTTAGATGCTGAAAATGTATATTTATCTTTTCTCCCAGTTATGTGTTTTCTATCGTATTCAAAGAAGCTTTCACAAAACTTATTTGAGGAACTCAAAAAGGAGGAAGAGATGTATGGATATATTCTGTCCACAGATAGTAATATCTGAAGCAGAAGAACAAAACAACATCTCAAGATTCAGTGCAGGTTAGGTAACAGGGAGTGGATTGCATCTTATCTTCTCACTCCTGGACCAATGCACTCCAATGTTTTTCCCTGACCTCTTTCATCTGGTTCCCAGTGATACAGTTTCAATGAACTGAAGTTGTGAAGTTGCACAGAGCTTTTTATTTACTTAAACTTCCAACAGTTGTACTATAAAATTTTGTCAAGCATCGTATCACGTCTTCAGATGAAACAGCTCATAACAACAATTTACATGAACATGACTTATAAAGGCTTATCAGTAATTGCTTAATAATAATAATAATAACTTTCATTGCTACTTAAAATATTACTATGTTTATTTAGAATGATGATTGTTAATTAGAAGTCAGCAACCAGAGGCGATGAATAAATTATGAAGTACATTTTCTGTCAGCGATGGAAACAAGCAAGTGAACAGTATGATTTGTCACCGTATTATTGGCACTTGGGAAAAAGGAAGGGCTTTTGGAACAATCCTTTATGGATCACTTAAAAATGTGCCCCAAATTATTAAAAAAAAGCACTAGTAGTGAGCTAAAATTCATTCAGCCACTTCATGTGGCCTAATGAAGAGCAAAAATGTAAAATGGAGCTGATGTGAGTTTTATGCTTAAATCCTGTACATTCAAATATGCGAAATGAAAAAAAAGTACATGTATTAAAGATTGTATTCATTAGAAGGACTAAATGACAGTTTAGCCTGGAGAGTATTATTCAACAGATACCAGTGGAGAAAAAGGGTATTACTTTTCAAAAGAGAGGCACAAATTCTGCAAGGGAAGAGAAAGAATCTGTCACAGTTAACCATTTCCAGTTTCTTTTTGATAATAGATGTTCTATCATACTGCTATTGCATGTACTAGTGTCTGTAAATGCTGCTGTTATGCAATGACCTCTGGTCATCACACTACCCTGCACATAAAAATATGTCCATTTCTACTCCATGGATATTTTCCAAGGGGATAGGAAAAACACATGCTAAATGCAAATAAGAGTGAAAGAGAGGGCAGGAGCAGAAAAAAGCTTTGTGAATTGTTCTTCAAGTACAAGAAAAATGTAAACTAAGCAACAAAGTGTGGTGTATGTCTGTTAGATAAAAAAGAAGAAAAAAGTGCTTACCTAATGAGAGACTAGAGGAACTTTGAAAGATATGGGAATGGATTCAGACCAGAGGAAGATAAGATTTTAAAAACTGCATTTAGTGTGTAGCATGAAAAAAAAAAGAATTAACAAGAGAAATTACGAGATGGAAACAGTGTAAAGAGAATGCTTGAAATTTTCCTACAAATTGTTCAAACTAAAAATTAGACAAAACCTATGCTAGTGGGAAGGCTTTCTGGATTTGAAAGAGACTATGAGTTAATGCTGTAAACCATGTTGTTTCCAAAGGCTTTAGTGATGAAGAGAAATAGGAAAAAATGATTAGAGACAGAGATCAAAGTTGAACATTTTAAGAAGAGAGAGAGAGAGAGAATATTTCAGCATCAGGGCATTGAGTTACATATGATTAACAAAACTTTGTCTTAAATCTCATGACACTCATATAGACTGAAAGATAGTCTTCTATCTGTCACTTGCTTTGTGATTGGACTGGCTTTATCTGTATTTGAATACAGAATACTTCTGTATGTATATAATTATTTCTGCCTATTGTGATATCTTTACTATATTTCTTTCTGATTTTAGCCCAGCATGGAAGTGAGGAAGAACACAAAAAACAAACAAACAAAAAACAAAAAACAAACAAAAACAAAAAACTAGAGAAAGTTAAGACCTATGTAACTAATGAGTTCTTATCACAGAGTAAAAACCATATACAGGATTCCAACATTATTTAACTACATCTGAACAATTACAGGTCAGGTATGATTTGTTTTTCAAGATGTTGACAAACAGTTGAAGGAAGATAGTGGAGCTGAGAATTGGTCTATGTAGATGCTGAAAGCAGAAAAGTAGTCAGGATTGTGGGCACAGAGTGAACATTTATCAAAATGACAGTACTGGAAATGGGTACAACCTCCACACAGAGAAAAAAAAAAACACATTTGAAAGAGTGACTCAGGAAATATTTGATTTACAGTGGAACTTTGTTTAGTTTGGAATATGGAGATTCAATGGATTAATTTTTTTATAACTAAAGAAAAAAACAAACAAAAACATACTTCTGATACTTACACAGCCAAGTAAAATTATTTATTTTGTATTTTCTGAACTAGCAGCTGTTTACTGGATGTTTTTCCTTGCAGTAAAATATGTTTGATTTTCATCAGGAAAGACTTAGACTTTTTCTACCCTGTTTCCCCTTAATATTACAGAGATTAAAATACACGATGTCAAGAGTAAGGAACAGAATTTATATAATGCTTCCACTATTTAATGAAATTACTATTTCATTATTTACAAATAAAGAAAAATGAACATAAATGAGCCATTTTGGAGAAGTTTTTGAAAGAACTACCATTTGAATATTAGGAAATGCAAGAAGTGCAACAACAGTATCAAGCATAAAGAGCAGAACATATTTCTATTAGAAATCTGCTTAATGTACAAAGACTAAAGTAGTTCACAATTTAGTCCTGCTTTGCTGTATGCTGTATTTGAATTTTTGGATGTATCACATCTGTACCATACTGTTCTCTGCTGTAAAATAGTAACAAGTGTAGTTCTTAATGACAGGTTGTAGTGATTATTAATTTATTAATATTTTGTTGAAGATTTCAGATGGAAGATGCTAAACTGAAGAATTTAGCATCAAAACAGAGTCATTGCATCTACTGCAGAGGAAACCTTAGCTCTCAGGCCTGCATCAAAATTATTCATGTCAATCATTTTGCTTAAGGAAAGCAGACTTCAGTGTGAATCATGGACACTTTCACTGATGATTACAGAAGCATTTCTCCCAAGAGTAGGAGTCTCCTGCACAGCTTCACTCGTTACACCATAGTGCACTACATGCAAATGGTACTCTGGTGTTGCATCAGTAGTTTCCTGGATCAATTTGTATTTTTTGAAAACTCCTCTTTTGAAAATTCCAACCTCTAAGTCATCTTGCTTAGTTCAGATCAAATCAGACAAGCTCTAACCAGATGATCTTTCCATTTCAGTAGAAAAATCAGATTTGTCATGCAAAAGTACTATTTATATTTTAACAATCTCCCCAGGATTTATCAATTGGCAAGGCAGCATCCATGTGACCCAGAAAGAGCTGACAATGTTAGTGGAAATTATAGAATGGAGATTTTGACTCTGTAAGAGAATAGTTTTGGTTCTTCTTTTTTATACATGCTTATCAAAAAAAAAAGTAAGCCCCAAATACTTATGCCTCAAAGAGAAGAAAAGAGAAGAAGACATGCTGCCAACTTAGACTTTTCTGATGAACATATTAATATTTCTATTCACAAAATCTTACAGAAACTTTGAATCATAATTTGTTTTGAATATAACATGAAAAATAAAGTAGCATTCTCTGGGAGTATAGTCAGAAAAAAAACAAATATCTTTCATCTTCTTCAAACTCTTCCATTGCTGGTGGTCTTAGCCAATCTTTTATTCACCCAGTGAATGCCAGAGCTTGACTGAGATTTATTACTTATCATTAAATTTGCAGATATTTCAGACATTGCACATGCAAAAGCCATTGTTAAAAATATAGTTTGAGGCCAACTGTACTGTAAGAGAGCAAAATCTCTGAGTGTGAGTCCAAAAGAAGATTTAGGGCACTCAGTTTTGGTGGATTTTTGGAAAAGAACAATCTGCAAGGCTGCTGCAATAAATAAAACACAGTGGCTAAATAAATAAATAAATAAATTAGTTAAGAACTAGAACTACTTTATCCTATGTAGTCAAAAAATAGAGGAGTGTGAACAACATAAAAATTGCTCTGACTTCTCATAGAAAAAAATATAAGGAAGGGCTGAGTGGAACAAAGCACATTCTCAAAATGCAGGAAAAAGACGAAGAAATATAGGATATAGCACACAAAAAAAATCCCAAGATTACTGTTTCCATAAGAACAATCAAAAGAAAGGAATAAACCTATTCAATCTCCTGCTAATTCTCACAGATCTGTGCCCCCTATTGGAATAGAGATATAAAGCTTGCTAACCTCAGAAATATAAAGACACATCAAAAGTACAAAAGGTCACACCAAGTTTCAGGAGAATCTTAATCTTCATGTTAGCTATAGGAAAGTTCAGCCTACATCTTTCACGGCAGTGACTTAGAAAGAAGCTTTTAAAACTAGTACCCAAATTGTAAAAATGAGATTCAAATGCAGGTTGTCGTCCTTAAAATCAGATTGGAACAGTATTGCTTCCTTAAAAGAAACAATTAAAAACTGAAAATAGTGCAGATGCAGACTAGAAGGAAAAAAAAGAGGAAAAATGTGAGTTAAAAAAGCACATCTGCAAAAGTTGTATAAAAAAGAATAATCAGAGGGAAATAGAATAAAAACTTTTTAGTAGATGTTCACATCAAACAAGAAAAAAATGTAGAGATTTGAAAATAATTTCTTGAAGTCATGTCGGCTATAATTTTAACAGCAGAAATTGCATTAAGTATAGGCAGAAAGAAAGAAAAAGCTCATTATCAAAGATTTGCTTTGAAGTATTGGGCTATGACAAAGGTACTGCAGTGGATGAAAGCCAGCTATATTCAAGACATAATAATTCAGCATTTCTCTCCAAGGCACTCTCTAAAGTTTTATCAGTCAAAACAAAAATGTACTTAGAAATAGTGTACATATGCAGAGCAAAAGACCATGAAAGCAATCTGAATACAGAAAAGCCGTGAAAAGTCCTTTCCAACTAATTTAAAGAGAAGCCCTCATTAAATGTTTACTGAGTGTATGTAAGCTTCTAGGCAGTATGTGATGTCAATATAGTAGTCTTTGCTACTTTGATAGTTTTGTGTTGGATTTTTCCTGATGGATTAAGAGATAGGAACATCTTAATGCTGCAATGAGAGAACAACAGTAGTCTGAGGTCTTAGGGTTTCATTGGGCTCAGTAGATCCTCTGGGACTCAATTGCTTATAGGGAATTAGTGTGTAAAATGATCCTAGATCACTTTATCTTTCATTTTATTGGGAAAAGCATTTTTATTACTTCTCTATGTATCAGAGCTAAACCATATGGATAATGTCCTATCACAATGCCCTGACAAAAGTCATGAAATACTGAGAATCTTGTTGCTGAACAGCAGCCTGCATCACACTAACAATTTTCCTTTTCCAAACCATTTTTAAAACAAGAACAAAGCGTTACTGCTATGCTTTCTAAAATAAGTTCTACAAAGCTAATGAATAGGAACAGACAGACAAGACCACTTTTTCTAAGCCCAAGTATGTAATTACATTTCTAACAAAGAGCTGTGAATGCTGAGTATTTTTCTGAAATAATACAACTGTTCAACCCAGAATTTTCCATACTGAAAGAGTTTGCTTTCTGTCCTGCAGGCTGAAAAGTCATTTATCCTTTATCCCTCCAAAAATTTATTTCTCTGCCTCTCTCTAGTTTTCTTATCCTGTA
The DNA here is from genome assembly GCF_951394365.1 of Tetrao urogallus. Lineage (NCBI taxonomy): Eukaryota > Metazoa > Chordata > Aves > Galliformes > Phasianidae > Tetrao > Tetrao urogallus. The sequence continues at coordinate 42,640,787 of NC_136815.1, read as the reverse complement.
CCAACTCCCTTATTTTATACTTTTTTTTTGCTATAATCCTATGTTTTCCTTTATTCTTCCAATGTGCTATTCTTATTGGAATGTCCATTCAGGCATCCCTCTAAATAGACCTTGTTCTGCTGAACATAGATGTTAATAGTGACAATTTTTTCTCTTTTGTGTCCTCTTTCAAACAGAGTGAATAAACTATGACAAAAGTATTCTCGAACGGGCTGTTTTTCTTTCCCTCAAAGCATTCACTGACACCAATTTGATCAGAGAAGCACATGAATTGTTTACATAAATTTAGGAAACTGCTTTAAAACCTTATCCCAATAGATGTGTTTGTGATTGCCTAGGAAAACAGAAGAGACCTCATAATCCTAGTCACATGACATTTACCACTCCCTCTCTTCCCTTTATTCCTGTAATAGATATTTAATGGAGTAGATCTGTCACTGGTGTAACAGCCATATGCTCATTTCTATTAGCTTTGAAAATCTGTAGCCAAAAATCTATAGCCAGTGATGGGCTGTTGCATTCTTATGTTGACCTGTTAGTTACACACAGCTATTCTCCATTCACCTTATCAAATCTCTGCCAGTTAACACCAAATGTTCCAGGAAACACTTTTGGCAAGCACAAAGCAGTAAAACTCCTGCTATTCTGAGCATGTATCAAACAGTCCTATTTTCCTAGGTTTATATCAAGCATGCATCAAACTCTTACTGGATAAAAGAAAAGACTGGAGAGAAATAACTCTATGCTGACAGCATGTTGATATGGTCTAGATTCCTATTTGCCAGCATGGTAGGATAAAGAATAATACAAGGGAAGATTTCAACAAAGGCTACTGAGGTCAGACCTTATGCTATGTCAAGGACTGGAAAATGTAAAAATAAATGTAGCTGCATGCCTCCTGAGTAGAAAGAGAATGAGATTAAAGACATTGCTTAAAAAAAGCTCTTCAATAATAGATTTTTTTTTTAATGGACTCTCTTCCAGTGCATTTTTATTTTAAGGCCCTGGCAAAGACAGCTTCTACATGGTCTAATAAAAAACAATTTTAAGTAGATTTTGATAGAATGCCTTACAAGCTCACAGTAATTACTGCTTTATAAATTGTTTATGGTTTTCCAACAAGTATTTCATATGTATAAAATGAAAGTTTCTATCAAATACTTCATCAATAGTCTCTTTACGTTAGTTTCAGTATCTTTTAGGTGTATTTTACCTTCCTTTTTCTCTCTTTCAGTAGTTATCTCAAAAGAAAGAGTAGATTATGGAGATGTCTATGCAGATAGCACACCCTCAAGCTCTCTAAGCTGCCTTTTCTAACCTTGTGATGGGAGATTTGTTAGACTCATGTGATTAGAGCTAAACTGTAGAAGCTGGTCTCCAATTGGAAATCTGGATCTGAGCTCTAAGATCTTTTGCCTTGGTACTAGATGCAGACAGAAATGCTGAACTACTAATGATCATTGTGTTTGCACACACTGCAACAGCCTGACTGATGGAGGGACTGTTGCTTACATGAACGATGCTGCCTGCTGATGCTAATCAGTAATATCTTGTCCCTGCTAGAGACCAAGACTTTTAAAGGCAACAGAGCAGTAATAGCTCTCACTGGGCATGCACCTTAGTAGCAGATAAAGTTCCTCACTTTTAGATTCTTTGATTTCTGATGGGTGGTGGATATTGGTTGCTTCCATTCCACAGCCACAGTCAGAAAATAAAGGTCCATGCCATGACCAATGCACCTATATAATAAAACAAAATACAAAATAAAATAGGCAAACAAACAAATAAACGAATAAAAAAGGATGCTTCTAGATAAAAATGAAACAATTTAGAGAGCAATTGAAGAAATACGACTCCACAGTTAGGAAAAAGCTGTTGCAACAGAAGAATCCTTGCCAGGCTATTGCTTGTCAGGTATGAGAGAGCTAAAAATCCTGCCTTAAGTTCAAAAAAGAGTACCTTTACAAGGCTGAAGAATGCCTGTGGGTAACCTGGAGTGACTGGGCACCACCTTGCTGTGACAAACAACTTCAAATATTTGTCACAGGAACAATCACTGCAGGTACCTCAGTCCTTTGACTGTGTGCCCGAAGATCAAAATTAGACATTGGAAGACTGTCCCAGTGTAATCAAGGATGACTGTTAAGGTGGATCCAAAGTCCAGGGTTGTGATAATGGGAGTCAACATACAGGAGAGCTACAGAATCCTCATACAGTTTGAACAATTTGAACACAAAACTCCTGGAGAATACAGGGAGCAGAGTAAAATGAAGCATTTTAACTAAGAGAAGCAAAATCTCAAGCATGAATGAAATGCTGGAAAAATTATAGATGTGTATATTAGCTTCTCCAACTACTACAAGTATTCCTTCTGTCAGGTGAGTGTGTTATTCTTCTGTTGAGCATTGTCTTTTATGTTAGTGCTGGACAAAACAGATTTTTTTCTCACTGTTAACTTTCAGAAGTAGAATTCTGTTTCCTTTCAATATGATGATTTATAATTATGTATAATATGCTGCTTTCATATGACCGTGTTTTCTAAATGTATTTTATATTCTTATCGACGTACTATGCTCAGTAAAATCCATAGTCTTAGGTTTTAAAGAATGTGCTAATTCTATTGGAATGTTTGACTATCTAATATGTGCAAAGGAAAATTTGCTTTGATATTTAGCCTTTTGGGGAAAATATTTAGTGGAATCCCTTTATGCAACTCCACTTGCAGAAGCAGTATTAGCTGTGACACCTCCTGAAGCTGTCATGATGATCAGTGATGGAAGACAATGGGTAAAAGTCTCAGCCACTTTCTCACCCTCATTAAACTTTCTCTTGAGCAGCATGTGGCACTGCAGATAATGAGTTCCATCTGTGTGTCACCAGTCTCACCTACAGAAAAAAAAGCATTCACATTTTGGAGGCAAAAACTTCAGAAAAGCCGAAGTTTTCAGCTAAAAATAAACCTTCGATTACTTGAGTTGTACAGAACTCCCATATATTCCAATTACTGTTCCATGTTTGGTCTTCAGAAAAAGCTTTTAGCAAAAATGTTATCAGGTGGTGAAGCTAATTAGTGAAACTAAATTAATCCTGATAATCAAATACCATCAATACTCTTCTTCATCTTTTGCATTCTTGAGTTGAAATTCTTTTGTGTTATCTCACATACACAAAAAATTGTCAAATGACCCGAAATTGATAATATTTACTATGACAAATGTTAAGACTGAAATGAAGAAAAAATGGTAAGGGTCAAAAAATGAATTACTGCCTAAGTTATTATTGAGTTGCAGACACTCTTTTGAAAGTACAATTCTATAATAGCCGGGAATTCTGAATGAACTGTTCATCACATTTAGTGCATTTAAATAGTGAGAACTATAGTTGTTGATAGTATTGCTCATTAACTCAGTGCAATAAAAATATCCACTACTATCCACTGTATTTCTCTGTAAGAGGTAAAGATACACATATTGCTGATCAAAGCAAAGTTTTCCGTCAAACAAGAAAAAAACTCAAGTCATCATAATAGAACTGTAACTCTGTGCAGTGCTAATAGCTGTATATTGTCACTGCCATCTGCCAGCCTTTTTCCTTAACTTTGCAAACTAAAAGATAATCTCACACGGACTTGCAGTGAAATTTGCCTAAATCTAATATAATATGTATCAAAACAAATTTTCTGTGTGCACTATTATATAGTCTCCTGTTGATCCTAAGAGTATTTAAAGCCTGTTTTGCAGGCCTATGTTTTTCCCACTGTGCATGTGAGAAACAGTAAGATAAATATCTATTATTATTATTATTATTAATAATAATATATCTATTATCTATTATTATAATAGATATATCTATTATCTATTAAGTTTTTAAACACATGGCAGCAAATACCAATAGCTTATCTATTTCAGTCACATCTCATTCATTTTGCTCCAGCAAAACTTAAATTTTGAATCAGGTTTAGAATATTTAATCTGTATGTAGGATGGTGGAATAAATGTTTTGTTTCCCCTGGAATTTTAGCAGCTTTAGGGGTATAAATTTTGATTCCCTCAAGTATCACTAAGTTATATTCTCCTTTATTACTCTTTTCTTATCATTTTTTTCCTTGCTAACTTTGCATCAATGTCGGTATCATGGTAGAATTGTCATGCATTATATATTGTGCTGAATAGTCTGATAACTTTTATTTAAAGAAGCCCAATACTTCATGCCCAAGAAGCTTTGTGGTCTTTCTGAGATAATCAAGTAGTTACTGAAACTTTTCATGTTTCACCTATTGCTGCTTGGAGAGTTCATAAATTCAGTTCTCTGATCAATAATGACTGGATAGCAAATTTCCTACAGCTTATTTCATCAAGATGATATTTTAGGTAGCCTTGGCGGAATCTAAGTCAGTGAATATAGAATGAGCTTTCCAATTATTTAAATATACAGTCCTATCAACTTCAGATATAAATTTCAATAATGTAAAATTTATGAGGGGATAGTATCTCACAGAAGAATTTGATACACATAGTGTATGGATGATGTTACTTAGGGCTCTCAAATTATTCATACAGCCCAAGCAACCAAAGAAATTGTTGATTTTGTTGTCTGTTCACATAATAATAGTGCTTACAACATAGCCAGTTATGTAGAAATGTAAAAATGAATGTGTATCACGTGTTGTGTTGCTGTATCTCTAAGATTCATAACTAATTAGTTAAATCTAATGTGTACAAATTATGTCTCACTACAACTATCATCTCTAGACACTGACTTTATTTTACTTAGTGTAATTGACTGCACGCGTTTCTCGAAAGTTATAATTTCAAGTTCTTCAATTACTATGAAACATTATCTTTAATGATCTTACCCTGAAAGCTATGGGTTTCTTTTAGAAATGTCTGAGCAAGTAACATCATTTCTTGTATTTCTTCTTTTATCAGTCACTGCATCTCTGCTTATCAACACTGAAACACACAGCTTAAAAACACATACACACAAATAACACTTTGCTTGATATTTTTCCTGTGTTGATAAGAAAAGAGAGTAATTTTAGTGGAATTTAGATTCATATTTGAAAAAACAAAAGGAGCTGATGAAAACAAAATCTTGTTAGTATATACTAAGACTGAAGTCCGCCAAGATCATTTTATGAGTATGGACAGCTATGGTCTGAGATTATCTTTTTGTTTGCTTCCATCCATATTCATCTCAGATTTAATTTTCAACAAAGATATGACAGAGCAGGTAAGCTTTTTCCGAGAGTGAAGTAAAGGAAGGCAGAATTTACACAGCTTAAATTATTTCTAACAATTTCTCTACAGGGGATAATAAAACATACCCTGGACAAAAATCAGCTGAAATCCGACTTTCTTCCAGTACTATATGCTATTTTCTGATCTACCAAATAGGTTCAGTAAAAGTACAAACTCATAGCAGCACTGTAAGTTTGTTACAGGTTTGTGGCTAAAACCTCCAGAACTCCACAGTGAGAGATTGAGTTTATTACTACTTAGAATTGATGATATACCATAATCATAGTACTAGTGTTTTCAGTATTGTCTATCTGTTTATTTGAGCACATTATTGCAATGCTTTTCTCATAACACTAAATTTTTTTGTGTTTATTTGTATTTATTTTTTATTTTAAGCTCCCTCTGTTCTAAAAGAATACAGCATAGTAACATGACTATAAAGGACTCAAAAATACTTTGAGGTGGGAGGGAGGAAGGGTGACTGGGGAGTTGAGATCAGGCAACGTGTGACTTTTTTTCAGAGATCAAGCTCTTTAATTGAGCCCTGTAGGTTCTAGTGTCGTGTGAAGTAGAGCAATGGTAATGCAGTGAGTATCTTGTCTGTTAACAGTTATGTCTTACCCATCAATACAAAATCTGAATATTATTTCATGCACTCTGCTTAATACCCTTTTTTTTTTCTATACATGAACTCCACCATAAGTCATAAGTAATGTAGATAGTTATTATTAATGTAGATAGTTATTATTAATATATTTCAGTTTTCATATCAGGTTTGTTTGTGCATTTTTTATGTGAATCAGAACTATCCTCAAGAATTTTGAATACAAGATAACTTTGAAGTAGAATTTGTTACCAAAATAAAGGACTGCTCTGTAAGAACAACGTATTCATCAATACTGATTTGTTCCTTTTTCTTTTTCTAATGGTTAAATTGTACTGGGATTTTTAAAATTGGGGACTATCTCTAAATTCCTGTGTAATCCCTTCTTAATATACTTTAAGAATGATCTGAAAAATAATAAATTGTCCAATATATTTAAAAATGAGAGTTAAATAATTAAATATGCCAGCTACTATCCTGTCATTCACAGCCCAGTGGCATAATATGAAATGCATGTGGAATAAATATGTTGTTGATGATGCTCTATCTTAGATATACAGTATAAATGCAAGGTAGTTATAAATATATGTGATTTTATATAATATACAAATATTATAAAACTACAAGTATTTTCTTGGAATTCAGAAACCTAAACACAGAGATGGTATTATTAGAAATATCTATCTGTCATATAATAAAATAAGATGTACAACAAAAAAGTATATATAAATTCTGATCTAAGTTTCGCAACCATCTTGATGAAATAAATATGTGTGTGTGTGTGTGTGTGTTTGTGTGTGTGTGTCAGGAAATTGGAAAACATTAATAAAAACGATTTTTTTTTAACAAATATGGTTTCTGATAGTCTTTCTCCACTTACAAGGTATTATAGAGCTGTACATATTTACACTGAAAAGAACACTGATAAAAAATATATTTATTTGTTAGGATACAAATCTCTTTTTTAATTTATTTTGCATGAATATTTCTTTAAAAATGTATCTGTAGTACCTAATGTTCTTGAATGTGTCTAATTTGTTAATGTAGACGTACATAAGTATCTAAATGCTTAATTAGTATGCAGTCACCCTGAGATAATTTCATTTGTATATGTCCATAAGTAAATTCTTCCTTCTAATATGTATTGTATAGTTCCATGTTTGTGATGTGAGACACATTCCATATACTCATATCTGAAAAGAAATCTTGGCTCTTTATTAATCTTATTAACCAGCTCAACATCATAAATGGAATGTATGGAATTAAATGAACAGATCTTATTCCAGGGTGTTCCATAACATTGATTGTTGATTGTTAACCATTTTTTATTTTAGGAATAACTTGAGAGATGAAGAGATCTGGACTGATCACAGTTCCCATCCCCCATTCCTCTGTTCTTATCCGGGGGAAGAAGTAGATGGGGGAGGGTGGTGATTTTAATTTGCTTTTAGTTCTCACCTGGAAAACAGGATAAATCTAATGTAATTGTACAGAAAAAAATATGTATAACACCAAGGAACTACATATTTAGATTATCCATAAATTAACCATTCAGTCCATTTTTTCTTCAGGAGTGTGTCGAAATTCTACAGTATATAGTGTTATACAGTGGTCTGATTCATTTAACAAACATTAAGTTCTCAGTAAATCAATGAGAACGTTTTTCCCCTGTTCAAAAACTGCTAAGATAAATCCGTGATTCATCCTTTGAACTCAGTCATTGAAATGAGGGGGACTGAAGACAATGTCAGTGAAGATTCAGTCTGCTTTCTGTGAGTTACAGAATATTCTTTGCTTTACAGAACTCTGTGACAAGATTTAAAAATACACTCCTGAACAGAAGTTGTGCTATCCGTTTGCTTATATTCCCAATTGTGCTGTAATGTAATGCACTTTAATAAAATTTGCAGAAATGTTTTATGAGTGCATGTTGGAAAATTCAAACCGACTGGCTCTGCCATCTGCTAGTTCTGATAAGAGACTCATCTGTCTGTTGAGCAGGTAGTGGAGAGACTGACTGGAAAAGAGAAGATAATGAAACCCTGAAAACATGCTGTATCTCACAGTTACTTGCAGACACGCGTCACCTAATTGGGGGTCAAACCAATGTTATTAAGCATTTAGAATGCATTTTAGTTTCAATTTGAATCAAATATGAATATATGCAGAACACTGCAAAGTAAACCTATTGATGTAATTTTGCCACTGAACTTAACTCCATCTCTGTTTCAGTGACAAGACCAACAAGAGAAAGTGTAATTGTGAAGGAACACTTATCTCAGCCATGTCAGTCAAAGCACAATAACAAAATCCTCTTACTCTGTTGGGGGCACACAATTAAAATTACTTAAGTGTTAGCTCTGTAATTACAGTCTGTCCTGAGTAAAAACCTGGGAACAAAACTGTTTTTCTCCAGTACCAAGGGAAAAGATCTCAGTTCTGATGTATTTTAGAAGCTGATTATTTTCCTTTCCATTCAGGACTGATATACAGACATTGAGTGCTTAGTTTTCCTGTCTCGTTTTCCTGGTTGCAATCATATGAGGATGGTTTCCGTTCCACACACAGTATTACAAAATGTAGAAAGCTGAAAAAAGCCATTATTTCCTTTCATGTAGCCATATAGCCATATAGACTGCACTTCCAGAAGCTGACAAATGTAATCTACTAATTGATAGGGGATAGCAGCCCACCATGGGTAACTATCACTCTTCGACAGGGATAAATCAGTGGAACTTACTGCAGAGAGTAATAAGCTTGGATGTGCTCCTGTCAGGAATACCTGAAAAGGGCATATTCATGGTAAGGAAGGTAAAGGAGGGTGAAAGAAAATATTCAGAATATGAAGATAGTTATGGTGATAATGTTTTATTCCCCATCTGTATGTACCCTTCTTTGCTTTCTGGCTCAAAGCTTGCTTTCCGAGGTATTTCTTGTCATAAGACTCCAGAAGATGAGAGATAGGTGACTAAATAACTCCAGCTTGGTATGGGAGGCTGGTGGATGATGCCATTATATCCTGCAAAGCCAAGATACAAGTTGGTGCCTCCCTGCTCTCTCTTATCTGCTGGCAAGGCCAGGGAGATAAAAACAAAGGAGTTTCCTGCTGAGATCCCAGAGCCAGAAGCTGCCACTCCAGGGAGAGCTGATTCAACCACCTTGGGTTTGAGCTATCACTCCAAAGAGAGCTGACTCGACCACTTTGGAACCACTGGAACCGGGCCATCTTCGCCATGGTCACCGTCGTCGTCAACAGAACAACTCTGCCCGATGACCCACCACCACTGAAGATCAATGACTGAACTACGAACCTCGCTGGATCCATGGGGGTGACTATATCCCTCTTGCTTCCTATAAAGACTCCTTGCTTCTTCTTTTCTATCTTTTCTATTGCCCTCCTTCCCTTCCCCATTACCCTAATTCATAATAGTGTCTGTCTTCCCCTTCCCCATCTCCCTCATTAAGATTTGTAATAAACTGGTCGGACCAACATTTGAACCGTTGTTTCTTAATCTCACACTGGGTATACAGATATTAAAAGACCTCATCTCCCTCCTACAAATTGGAGCGAGACACCGTCCGAAGATAGGATGAGAAAAATGACCTCAGAAAGGATACTGGGAGACTGGAAAAATGTGGCATTGGGGAAAATTAGAAAAACAAAATGTAGCAGCCATAGTTATCTCCAAGACCATTGTCTTTAAGAGGGGAGGGAAACTGCCAAGGAACTCTGAGTGCAACAGAACAAGCATTAACCTCTTTTTTGATGTGACCGGAACAGAGGGAAAGCCCACATAATGAGGCAAGGTACTCCTCAGTGGTGTAGGACTCCATTCAGGATGAAAGACTTGGGAAAAGTTAGGCCTGAGGGAGATCTGACTGAATGTTAGATACTACCCAGCATGAGGCAGGTAATGCCAAAGGGACTAGTCTGAAATGGCAAGTAGAGGAAATATCACAAGGAAAGACTCTGAGATAGTATGTCTCATCAAAGACTGCAGTCAGAAAATCTTATCCTTGACAGCTCAAAAGAAATTCTTCTATCAGTTTTTCTTTCTGGAGTAAATGTGGAGTAAGTAATGTAGAACCTCTGCCCAGGCTGAATGAAGCCTTTATGTAAATCTTTTAATTCCTTTTGCCTGGTATTTTCCAGCATCAGCATCCACTGGATGACTTCTCATATTCATGTCTTCCTCCAACACAGCTGTGATATTTTCTAAGGTGTGCCTAGGGTTCACAGGCTTATCCTAACATTTATGTACTTCTGTGAAATTTACACATTCTCCTAGACCTCACCCCAACTGCCCCAACTTCCACAATGTAAATGTGGATAGATTTTTAAAGTCAGATCTGGTAAGGTAATATAAAAATAAAGACAATTAAACAGCTGAAATTTAGTTGGAAACAGAAAAATTCCAATGTCTGGGGAGACAAGCTCTTCTTGATTAAAATTTAAAGACATTATCTGCAATGCACTATAGTTTGAAATGTCAATAGCTATAGTCATATCTCACTGACTTATTTCAGTGTATATTAAGAATCTGGGAATGGGGGTACTAAATAAGTGTCATTATCTTAATACTTTGGCTGAAGAATGTTAAAATAGTGCAGCAAAATTATAAAAATATGCACTATAGAAGTGCATATTTGTAGGAGCAAAGAATATTTATAAAAAAATTAGGATGGTTTCGTCTATGTCAGTGAAGCTTTCATTAATTTTATTAAGAAGAAATCTGTTCTATTTATATGTGTTAAACAAACTAGTCCATTTAATGTCAATATAGTTTTATTACCTGTTCCTCAAGGAAAAGTGTCTTACATGATAGGTGAGAACTATGGCCAGTTTCATTCAGTCTAAGCTGGTTATGTGTTTTCCTATCCCCACTAAAACCCTATGTTCAGTGAGTGGAAAAATTCATACAAGAATGCCTTAGGACCACAAGCCATCTTTGTACCAACTGAAAGTTCTTTATAGTATGAGATATTGTTATATTTCTTGTGAATTAGTTAATTTATTAGGAAAGAATTTCTCACAGCACAAAAGCTCATTCATGAATCACCATTAGTCCTTCATGAGGTTACTAGGGAAAAAAAAAGAAAAATTAAATAAAAGTATTTGTGGCATTTTTATAGAACTCTATTCCAGGTTGAGGTAAGGCATGGTGGAGAAAGCACAGACTCGCAGTTGAAGTGCCTATCATACTGCTTAAGATATTAATGGCAAAATAGGATTTTTGCACACATATTTCCACAGTCTTTGAGCTTTAGAAGTCTATTTGCAGTCAGCACACTATACAATTCTCAGCTATTTTTTTATAGACCAGAAAAAAGTATTCCAGCGTTGCCACACTAGAAGCTTTTCAGAAAACCTATTTGATTGAAAAGTTTGATAAAAGTTTAGTTTTATATGAACCCAGAATCAAAACAGGTAACGTTAAGTTTCATTTGGAATAGAAATAATACAGTATAAGTAATCAACTCAAATTTAACGTTTTTTGAAAGTTTTGTGCTGTTACTCTGTGCATGGAAAACTGATGTTCTCTCCATTTGGTATTACAGGAAGTTTGTTTCACTTTTTTTTTGTTGTTGTTTTCTTCATCTACCTGCTCCAAAATAAGTGGATGTTTTGCATCTTTCAGTCTTCCTTTTCATTAGTTTGTTGCTTCCTTGAATTGGAAGTAAGAAAGTAATGTTTCCCATTGTGTTTATGGCTGAGCCTGCCAATCTATTCATTTTTTGCTACAAATTGATTGTTCTTGTAGTAGTACTGAGAATGACCCCAAGCTGTGGATCTTTCAAATAACATTTTTTTTATGTGTTTTGTGCAATTTATACTCTGTTTATAATAGTGTTCAGGAGCTCTGCTGGCACACAAACCACTGATCTATTATTCTTGGCTTTTATTTTTAAATTCTCTGCAAGGAGCACAAGAACTTCTGGACCTGTGCATGTAGACAGTATGGACACATCTGTAATAAGTAGCACTGCCCTTGGCTATCAACCTTGAAAATCAGCAATGATCTTGCTTATTAGCACTATATTCCAGTGAAAGAATTAAGGCTTATAATCACCTAAAGAGAATACATTAATTATCCCTATCACTTCTTTTTCTACAAATCTTCCATACCTTAAAAAATAGCATGGCTTCAAAGACTACTACTGACCCTGATCCCGGTGTTTTGTGCACAAAGACAATGAAGAGTAAACTGTAGTTTTTATAGGTATGGTAAGTGTAGATAGTATGTACAGATATGTGTAGATAGATTAGAATATGTTTCTTCTTTTTGATAATGTGTTTAATTATTCAAAAGCATATGAAGAACACTTATTTACATACCTCCTTTGTATAATATGGGAAACCCTCCTGGCAAAGATAAGCACCCTTACATGCATATGAAATTTCCTATTTCAATTGACGGAACTTCATTAAATCATTTCTAATTACCTTCCTTATTCCTTTTTGTTGTGATTGGTATGAAACAAACATTTACAAAGACAAATCTAATGACACTGCATTAATATGAATAAATGTTTCAGAAGGCCAGGATTATATCTTTCCCATATCTTCACCTGTGGAGTTTACTTAGCAAAATCACAAATCACACTATTTCTGATAATATACTGAGCAATTCAGAGTATTTCCTTTTCAAACATTTATGCATTGTTTCTTTTTTTTTCTATTACAACTTGAAAATTATGGGTAATAAAGAAGAGAGGAATAAAAGAAATACATAAATGACAGAAAACAATTGTTTTTTCATTTCATTATTTTTAGCATGTAGTATTCTACTGAAGTGCCCGGGATTTTGCAAAATTAATGTAACTATTTAAAGAAAAGACAAATTTTACTGTATTGCAGATTACCTATAATCATCTTCTGCATTTTTTAAGTTTAAGAAAGCTGTTACCTTTTGATGTTATATTAGAAAATATATTCAGTTCTCTATTTAGGAAATTGTGTTAAATATCATTATTATTCAATTCAAGACTTAAACTTCATATTTTTACTCAACAGCTGTAAACTAGAAATCAACAAACTTGAATATATTAAAAATATTTATATTTGATATATAATATTTCTATAGTTCACAACAGTGAAAATGAAAGAATACAGATTCAAATTTGAATATAGTTTAGCTTTAGCTCACCAAAGCAGAAGAAATGATTCTACCTTTCAGCATCAAAGGGTACAAAGTTTCTATACTGTTTATCTTACATCCACCAACCAAAGATGAGCATGCATACACATATGCATGCATGCTCTTCCCATGCAGCAAACACAAAGAAGTTAGTATTAGTCTGGACTACAACAAAAAGAGTGCAAATCTGATTTAAATTATTTTGAACTTAATTGGATAAAACAGTTCATTCAGACAATTATTGTAGATTAGATGTGTCTACAATCTTAGTTTTATTTTGAGTTGATATTCTATATGACTGTGAGAATCCTTCTTTGGTTTTTTTTTGGCTCAAAGCTTGCTTCCTGAGGTTTTTCTTGTGATAAGACTCTGAGTGATTTGTCAAGGAGGCAAGTGATGGGTGCTAACCATGTGACAATCGATTTCGCTTTGGGAACGTTTGAAAGCCCCTTCCTCCAGAGCTGCTTGCTCTGTAGAAGAGCGGAAGAGAGTGCTCAGGAGTGTTCACTGGCGGAAGATCTGGCCTGTGACTAAATAACTCCAGCTTGGTATGGGAGGCTGGTGGATGATGCCATTGTATCCTGCAAAGCCAAGATACAAGTTGGTGCCTCCCTGCTCTCTCTTATCTGCTGGCAAGGCCAGGGAGATAAAAACAAAGGAGTTTCCTGCTGAGATCCCAGAGCCAGAAGCTGCCACTCCAGGGAGAGCTGATTCAACCACCTTGGGTTTGAGCTATCACTCCAAAGAGAGCTGACTCGACCACTTTGGAACCACTGGAACCGGGCCATCTTCGCCATGGTCACCGTCGTCGTCAACAGAACAACTCTGCCCGATGACCCACCACCACTGAAGATCAATGACTGAACTACGAACCTCGCTGGATCCATGGGGGTGACTATATCCCTCTTGCTTCCTATAAAGACTCCTTGCTTCTTCTTTTCTATCTTTTCTATTGCCCTCCTTCCCTTCCCCATTACCCTAATTCATAATAGTGTCTGTCTTCCCCTTCCCCATCTCCCTCATTAAGATTTGTAATAAACTGGTCGGACCAACATTTGAACCGTTGTTTCTTAATCTCACGCTGGGTATACACATATTAAAAGACCTCATCTCCCTCCTACAAATTGGAGCGAGACAGTGACCCAATTAAACATTAACTAAAGTAGAGAGAAAGTATTGTTATGATTTAGTTGTGAGTAGATTCCTTCATTTTGAATGGGGTTATCTGACTAACACTACATATACTCCTTTAAAATATTTGCACAGTCACCAGGCATACCAACACACACACAAAAACATTTTCTGCTTGTTCACCTTATATTCCACATACCTCAAATGAAATGTTTGGGTACATCTCAAATGAAAAGAATTGAATGTTTTGACTGGATTAGAGAAGTTACATATTTTATTTTTATATTTATCTAGCTGGATTTTTTGTTTTAATATTGTTTTTTATTTCTATTACTGTGTTGAAAGTTTACTTACTCAGAAAAGATGTCAGTGAAATCTTATAAAAATTTCACTGATCCTTCTTCTCTGTTTTAATGCCCAGAGTTTGAAGATGCTCTGCTCCAACCAAAGGTGGCATCCTGGTCCCAGTGGTTAAGTTCCAATCCTGCTAATACTGAGAGACTGGCTACTAAATTCCAGAACAGTCCACACTCCAAAAAATTTGCTCCTATCATACTGTAAGTAGAATAGTTATATACTAGATATAGTATATTCATTTTTATATTCTGTGTTTCTGTGTGTACATGCACCTCAAAGGGACAAATTAATAGGACATTAACTTAAATCAAGCATATGCCATCAACAATCACCTACGGTATGAGTGAAAATCAAGGATCCTAAGAGCATAACTTCTGTCGGTATACAGTCTACAAGTTCATTCTTAACGTAATATCCATTATTGCTGAAAGAATATCACTGTACTGTGACAGAAAAAAAAAAAAAGACTGAAGTCAGACATAATTTCTTAACCAGTCAACTTGTGAAACATGTGCAGTGGAGTTATTCGCATAGCTTCCTCTACTGTGCAGTTTAGGTGCAAATTCGAAGTTGACAGTTAAAAATTTGTGTTCCTATACAGTCAACAAAGTGATGTAGAAACCACTGAGGAGGTGATTCAGAGTTCAAACAATAAATGTCTGAAGTACAAATACCTCACAAAGCATGCAAACAGCATACCTGCGCATTGGACAGATGGCAGACATATTGTGGTCAGATGTGAATATGGGAGAAAGAGCCTGCATTTCACTGTGGTCTCAGGACACTATGAAAAATATGTAGGCTATGAATTTAAAGCTCTCGTGACAACAGTTGCACACAGGAGTAAGCAGTGAAGAAAAAAATAAAGCAGTGGTCAAGTAACGTCTTTAGCAGTGGAGAGAACACCACACAATGTCAGCTAATCACTTGGCTACTGATCAATGTTATTTCACATAAAATAAGTAAAGGTGAAAATGAAATGATTGACATTGTGAATGCTTGATTAAATCTGGAGCCGAATGGGCTGGCACAGGTAAAGGTAAGAATACAGGTGGTAAATCATTTCATTCAGGTTAAATCAGAGAAAAGATATAATTAGAAAGACAAGCATACTGCAGCCAATATGATTCAAAGAGTGGAAAAATAAATTCTTGTTAGCAAAGTCGTGACAGGCATTAAGAATAATGCACTAAATAACTGCTGACTTGGATTAAAAGCATGTGAATTCGTAGAGGTAACATGGAAATTGCAATTTTTTCTGCTTCTCTGTTTAGAATTTTGTCTAGAGATTAGTGACAGTCTACAGATTACAACAGGGAGTAGTCCTTGCAGTATTATTTTCTTAACAGTAAATTTCTCCCTTCAAACCCAGAATGTGTTTCTGCTTCTTCTTCTTTCTGCTTCTTCAGCATTTCAGCATGTTTTACTCTTTCTGTATGTTCTATTCCACAAACCCTCTTGCTTCTTTCCTTTACACCATTATGTATTAATATCCTTTATCAGCACAAAAAAAAACTTTAATCAGGAATGGATTAGTAGAGTCAGTACAAAAGTTACCGTATAAAATCTAGTGGCTTGCCCTTCGGCTCTGTCATTATATTTGAGATAGTGTGGAAGGACACAGTGGTGCTCATAGGCTGATGTGATGTGCACCAGATCCTCCTTGTCCCCAGTTCACATTTATGTCTTTGTCCAATAAGAACAGAATAGTATCATAGGGCTTTAACGAGCAACATAAGAAATTAGAGAATTAGGACTCCATGTGACACTTTAGCATTTAATATTCAACCTTTGTGACTGCATTGTGGATAGCTCCTGTTTAACTGAATCTCTAACAGTCACTGTGAAACCTTGGTCTTCCAAGGGAGAGACTGGCCATGCATAAAGATAGGAAATATGTCTCCTGCTTTATTTGAGAGCAATAAATTATCTTTTTAGACCTCTTGTGCACTCATAGTCACTACCTTCAAAAGGTCTGAAATTTCTAGGTTTGAAATTAATAGCTTTTACCAGGACAGCTTATGTTAGAAGAAGCTGAGTTTGTTTCTTGGATCCCTGCTACTGAAGGTATCAGAGTCAGTGGATCTACCAGATCAGTTTTCTAGAATTTGATAGATTTGCACGGTCCTGATCTTTTATTTACACTGAAATGCTGCAGATTTTTTTCTGCATTCTTTCAATTCTACCACTTTTTTTTAATTCTGCTTATCATTTGTTTTGTTTCAGTTTTTTGGCTGCTCTTGGTCTGCCAAAAAAATCTTTCATCACACTTTAATGTTTGCTATTGAAAGAAATTACTCATGTTTAACTAAGATTCATAAAATACTCATGTTTAACTAAGATTCATAAAATACTCCAGTAAAGTGATAAAAATCATTAATATTACTCAGAATATTATCATAAAATCATAGAATTATAGAATGGCTTATGTTGGAAGGGACCCCAAGGATCATCAAGTTCCAACCTACCTTGCCACAGGTAGGGGTCATCAGTCTCCAGATCCGGTTGGCACTAGATCAGGCTGCCCAGGGCCTGATCTAACCTTGGTGTCTTGGACACCTCCACAGACGGAGCACCCACAGCCTCCCTGGGTAGCCTGTTCCAGCACCTCACCACTCTCTCTGTGAAGAAAAATTTGATAAAAAGGGTTTTGCTATGAATGCACATTTCACTGCATTGAGTTTGGAGTAAATATTGTTTTCAGGAATTAACTGAAAAGATGATTTGCCATTAACAGTAGAATTACTGGCCAGATGTTTCCATTTAGAATTAAAATTGGGTTTGTGTATCATTCTTAATGTCATATGATGTAAATGGGTTGCATAATTCATCTGGGCCTCTATTCTGAATATTTAGCTTCCCAATTTTCTTTGCTATTCTGAAAGACATGCTGAGCTTTAACAGTTCTTCCAGTGTAAAGCAACTGCTTTCTGTGTCAAACAAAAGCCCTTATTAGTGTGAGATAATGTGTCAGCTAGTAAGAATATTCTGGTATGCTAGCAAACTAATAAATATTCATAAATAAACTTGAACTAGACAATGAGCAGACTCTCCTCATGTGTTACAGTCTTAATCCAGAGAGTGTAGTAGTAATTAACAGATAAAAGAGGAAGTTCATTAAATGAATATGCAGTGTCATGAAATCAGAGCTGTACATTGATCACAGCTAACTTAAGGATACTTACTTAGCTAGGATATTTTGACACACCATTTATCACTAGTCCTATTTTTAGATTTTTAATTAGCAGATCACCAGCCTTCACCTCATTAACCTAGCTTCTGCAAAAACATTATTTCTATAGATAATAGTTAGGTTAGAGTAATCAATGCTCTCTGTTTTTTGAGCTGCAAGGAAGGACAGAACTTCAAATTTCCTATTTCGTATCAGGGAAATCTGACCTTCATTCAACACAATATGTCTTACTATCTGAATAACTGCTCTTCATTTATTTTTCTAAATTTACTACTCTCTAAACATGTACCTTTCAATGACAAGTGAAATGTGCTACTAATTTATCTTAAACACGTATTTTTAACCTCTGAGTAACTGTTTTGGGATATAATTCAGCAGAAAAATGTACCTTGGTATGTGTTTAACATAGCTTGTTGTATATTTACGCATACAAGTTTTTAAGTGGCTGGCCTGATAGTCTCTTATGAAAGAGAAAAGTTCTAGAAGTTGAAATGAACCAAGAAAAAGCATTTTTACACTTACATTTAAGTACAAAACTTAAGAAACTCATAACCAGTAGCCAATTAATAAATCAATGCAGTACGTCTTGTGCAGATGTTTCCTCCAGTTTGATTTTCTTACTTTATTGCTTATATTATTGGAAGACGTGATCCATCAGCAGTGATGGATAAGAGTATACATCTTGCTATACTGTTCCATGCTATATAATTATCTTCTTAATATTTATGTTGTATTTCCAACACACTGTTTATGACTTAAGCCTTTCCTGTTGCAAGATCCACAATTAAATCATCTAAATATTGTCTTTTTGCTGTAATATATGTAGCAACAATGACAACATGAGGCTAGCCTCAAT
Organism: Tetrao urogallus; assembly: GCF_951394365.1. Classification (NCBI taxonomy): domain Eukaryota; kingdom Metazoa; phylum Chordata; class Aves; order Galliformes; family Phasianidae; genus Tetrao; species Tetrao urogallus. Next base: position 42,622,267 of record NC_136815.1, on the reverse strand, counting down.
TAAATAACCAGTGAATTAGGTAGTTAAACAATATTTGCATCCCTGGCAGTTGTATCCAATTAAAATTCCTATCAAATGAAAGAATTGATTAGACTCTTCAAGCAGAGAGGTTTGCATCGTGCAAGCAGTCTAAATAATTTACATTAGAGCTTTCAACACATTTCATATGCTGTCATCTCTGCCTTGTGAAACAGTTTATGGCATACTAAGACTTGCTTTCATTACTTACACTGATTTTGCAATCAATAGTATGCCAAAAGTTCAGAACACAATCTAAGAAGGTCACAGTTTTGTCACTGAAAATAGTTTGTGAAAAGGTCACCTAATTATTTTTGCGTTTTATGATGTTTCTGTCTATGTTCTGGTATGATAGCATGTGTATGCTCTCTCAGTAAGCACTAATGCTACCTTTGTAATGACATCCATTTTCTAACTTAAAATTATATTTTAAGTTTCTAATTTTCTCACTTGCATCTTTGATTTAAAAAAAATAAGAGAGCAGAGCTTTATAAACAGTACACAAAGTCTGAAGCTTGTTATTGTATTATTAAATGAATATAATGGATGACAATGAATTTGTGAAAAAAAAGAATTTGTTATGATTATGTGGGTGTGTTTTATTTTGGGAAAACACATACATATGTGGGAAGACTCACTCGGATTCTTTTCCTTTTACAAAATTGAACGTTGTTATATCCCATTGCTTAGAGTTGGCAGCAAACAGAAAGGCTCTTACTAAGTTCTGACAAAATTTTTCAGAGCAATATTCTAATAGAGATTTAATGGGCCTAATTCCACTGGTAATCATAATCAGAAATCATAACAACATTTAATATATCTATATATCTGGAATACTGAGATAGAATCTGAAATGCAGTCTTTTATAAAATGCTTTGTTTGTTTGTTTGTTTGTTTGTGCTTAAGTCCAGGACCATCTGAATTTGGCTGGTGTTCTGAGGAGAAATCACTGACTTTAAAAGACAGTAGCTTTACATAAGTCATTCCTTTTCCAGACTTTAAAAAAAAAAAAAAAAAAAAAAAAAAAAAGCTATTTAGACAACAAACAATTCAGAATGTATCAGTTTTTATCCATTTATACAGTTGCTTCCCAACTCTCTTTGGAACTAAAAATGCAGGAGAAGTGAGGTACCTTCTTCTGATTTAAGTATACTTGGTAATTCAAAGCACAGCAGCTATTTAACAGTAGTCAGGACATTCACAATTATAGCTGCTTTTCTTTAAAATGTCATATACTAGCTGAATTTCTGGACACATGTGAAGAATTTGCCCAACAAATGACATTTTAGATGAATATCTGCAAAAAAATGTCAGAGTTCCTTGATCTTTGCCTTATCTTCTTCTGATGCAATTAACTCTCTTTTTCTTTCTATTTTTTTTTTTTAATTAAATGCAGAAAACTAGATACAATATGAAATTTAAAAGCCTCTTCCTCTTTGATGAAAGACAGTGGATACAGAGAATCCTCTATGTGGATGGACATCTGAAGAGAATGAAATAAACTGAATATGTTTCATGAGTAATTATCCTTAATGTGTGGGTGATGAAGGGTGAGTTCTGATCTGTTCACTGCATCCAAAAACACTGTTGTGAATACTCAAGAATACGTCATGGCTCCTGGGCTGTATCCAAGATGGGGCACAACATCTTCTACCTGAAGACTGTGACTGACAGTTACTCCTTTCTATGTCACTGAGAACAAAAACTCATGTCCATTTAATGAAATTAAAATGAGGAGAATTAGAACTGATTCTCAGGGACCCAATTTACACAAGGCATAGGAAGCTATTCCAGATCAAGTGAAGGCCATCAGTCTCTCCTTCAGTGTCTCCGTGCTGATTGTTGCTTACATCTCCCAGATTGAAACAGGCCTTCTGCCTTGTCCTCCCTGATATTTATTGAGCCAATGGGGCCCACTGCTGTGACCATCCTGCCTTGCCTTGCTAATCCCCACTGTGGCCAAGGCTCTGTTGAGTAGACACAGCGCAGCCTTTATCAAAGCTGCTATCAGCTCCCAGCACACCTTCCCACTAGCAACAATCCTGCTCTTGCTGCTCCCTGGTAAATCATAAAAATAAATAATTAGTGATAAAATGTATACTGATTTCTAGAGTTCACCGCCAATCTGAAAAGTTAATGAGAATATAACAGTACTCAGAAAAAAAGAAAATACATTAATCTACAAATCCATAATTGATTGTTTTTAATGGAAGGACCATTAAAGCTCCAGGTTTCAACCAGCTTCTGTTAGAGGTATGATGGGGAAAATATATCTCTTTACAGGAAGAGGTTGTCTTACTGTGGAACTTTTCTTTGGTAGACTTTTTCCTCTGAAGTTTCCAGTACTGAATAACTACTAGAAGATATCAACTTGCGAGATATTTCAGAAGCACTTGTGTTCAAAAGTATTGAATCAGAAACTGGATAAAAATTGTAAAGTAATTCTCCTTTAAGACGCAGATGGGCAAGGCTTCTCCAAAGGCAGAAGATGGTGCTTGACCAGTCTGGTGGCTGTCTAGTTAAATTGACAGCATTGGTGAACAAAGGGCAACCGATGTCATCTACCTAGACTTGTGCAAGGCCTTTGACATGGTCACACGCCACATCCTTATCTCCAAATTGGAGAAAAATGGATTTGAAGGCTGAAGTATTCCATGGATAAGGAATTTGTTGGACTGTTGCAGCCAGTGGATTATTGTCAATGGCTTCATGTCCATATGGAATTCAGAGAAAAGTGATGTCCCACAGGAGTACCTCTTCGAACAAGTGCTCTGTACACCATTATAAATGGCCTAGGCATTGTGATCGAGTGCGCTCACAGCAAGTTTGCTGATTACATTAATCTAAGTGTTGAAGTACAAGAGAAGGAAGGGATGCTATCCGAAGGGACCTGGACAGGCTGTAGAAGTAGATCTATGAATCTAATGTGGACCAACAAAGCCAAGTGCAGGGTGTTGCACTTTGGTTGAGGTGATCCTGATGTGTGTAGAGACTGTGAGAATTCATTGAGATCAGCACTGCAGAGAAGGACCTGGGGATCCTGGTGGAAAAAAAATAGGTGTAAACCCATAATGTGAACTTCCAGGCCAGAAGGCCAGTTGTATCCCATGAAAAGAGGACTGGAAAAGGGAGGGTATTATACTCCTCCATTGTGTTCTCATGAGGCTCCATCTGGAGCACAGCATCCAGGAACTCTCAGCACAAGACTTGGAGCCAATGGAGAAGGTCAAGGGGAAGGAACACTTCTCCTACAAAGAAAGGCTGAGGGAGCTGGGCTTGTTCAGTCTGAAGAAGAGAAGGCTTTGGGAAAACATCATTGTGGACTTATAGTATTTAGAAGAAGATGAGAAGGGAGATTGACTTTTTATGTGATCTGATAGCGATAGAACAATGAAGAACAATTTTAAACTAAAAGAGAAAATATTTTGATTAAAAATTTGATTAAAATTATTTTTTTTTTACTCATAGGGTGATAAAGCACTGCCCAGAGAAGCTGTGAATATCTCATCCCTGGAGGTGTTCGAGGCCAGGTTGGATGGGACCCTGGGCAGCCTGATCTGATAAGTGGCAGCCCTGCCCTCCACGTGGGAGGTTGGAACTAGATGATCTTTAAGACCCCTTCCATCCCAGGCCATTCTATGATTCTAGATTCAGTAAATAAATTACATGCAGAACACTGTATTTTTGCAAAAAATGTAGATATCTGATGGAAACACCTCTATTTTAAAAAAATTATTATAGATATGGGCAAATATTTCTAATTCCAAATGGGGGGAATTAGAAGAGTTTTATATATATATATATATATATATATATATAATTGTTGTGTAGCTGCAAATATGTCATGTCATGGCAATGTGAGTTGATGTTGAAGATGGTCAACTAAGCCCCCTCAGGGCTGCTTCCTCCCACAATACTGTTTATCCTCTCTATCTTGCAAATCTTGGTCAAGAAATAACCACATAACCACATTTTTAATCTTATGTTACACTGCTAAATGCAGGTCTGAATTACTATCAAAATGAAGATGGTGAAAATCCTTTTTTTTTTTTTTATTTGAAATCACTGGAAATCACAGAAGATATTATATTCTTTCCTTCTGCCATATTCATATTTCTCTACTTGATTCTGACTGTCTTCATTGGCACAATCTTAGGCAACATCATACAGCATTGTGCTGTGCTCTAGATGACCTCCAGAGGTCCACTCCAATCTCAATTTTCTGACTGTGATAATTAAACAATAGCAGCTTAAATATGGAATCTTTTACAGGTCAATTACTTTTCTACCTCTGGTTTGTTATGAAAGCTATGTTTCTAAAAAAAAAAAAAAAAAAAAAAAAAAAAGAGACATTGTCTTTACACTAGCTTAGTCCAAGGCACTACACTCATTGGACTTCCTTGTTCTTAAAAGGCAAGCCTAGGGGACTTTTCTGCTGTAGAGAGCTTGCAAAGCCAGAAAAAAAATTGTTTACATTATTAGAATGTTTTGTTGTGGGACCTGGAAAATCCTACAGGACCTTCACAATTTTTTTTTTTTTAATTTCTCACCTTTTGGCTTTCCTTTATGTAAGAAACTCCAATGGTTAAAGTCAAATTTATAGTCCACATTACTTCAGTTGTGAATTGTATTGTTTTGCTTCTTTTAAAGATGAGCTAATGATTAAATTAAAAGGAAGCACATTACTATTTTTGTACTTTGAAAAGAAGTTCAGATTTTGGTCTTATAAATCTGGCTCCTAGAGCACGTGATTACTTTGATTTTAACCAAGATATTCTTGTATGCCTTTCTCAGGTACCTTTGCCTTTTCCTGGATGGTATAACATATGAAGATGGCAAGATGAATATCTCCATAATTTCTTATTTTACATGTTAGATATAAATTAATTTTGATAGAATTGAGATGAGGTCATCTGGGATCCTATCCAAACTAGTCTTGAATGCCTCCAGAGATGAGGCATCCACAGCTTCTCTAGGTAGCCAATGCCAGTGCCTCACCATCCTTTGAGTAAGAAGTTCTTCCTAACTTAAATCTCCCCTTTTTTTATTTAAAGTCATTCCTCCTTTTCCTATCACTATCAGACCATGTAAGAAGTCAGTCTCTCTCCTGCCTGTGAGCTCCCTTCAGGTACTAGATGGTAACAATAATGTCTTCAGAGAGCCTTCTCTTCTTCAAGCTAAACAAGCCCAACTTCTTCAATCTGTCTTAGGAGAGGTGCTCCAGCCCTTTGATCGTCTCTGTGGCCCTCTTTTGGATGCACTCCAACAGCTCCACATGTTTACTGTGCTGGGGTCCCAGGCTTGGACACGGTATTCTAGTTGGGTATTCACAAGGAGAGAATAGAGAGGGACTATCCCCTCCCTCTCCCTGCTAGCCAACTCTCTTTTGATGCAGGCCAGGATACAGTTGGTCTTCTGGGCTGCAAGTACACACTGTTGGTTCACATCAAGTTTATCATCCACCAGGTTCCCCAAGTCCATCTCCACTGGGCTGATCTCCCAGTCTGTACACATACCAGGATCACCCCAACCCAAGTGCAACACTATGCTCTTGGCCTTGTTAAACCTCTTTAGATTCTTATATGCCCAATATTGGACTGTGTTCAAGTCACTCTGAAAGGTGTCCCTCCCTTCTGTTGTGTTGACTGCACCACTCATCTTTACTTATGTGGCCCAGATCTGAACTGGATTAAAATACATTTAATATTCTCCTTATATTTCTTCACTCTATCTTGTATTTTCAGCATGCCATCTTAGCAAGGATCAAAGCAGAACAAGAGTGCCTAATACAATATAACAAGAACATTTCACCCACACAATGCAACATGTGAGACAAGGATATAGCTTAAGCAAACTATGCAGGGTGTGCTATAATAAGATTTTTTTTAATATATTCTAATAAGACAGACCTTCAGTTTGAAAGATAAGAAGCTGTTTCATAAATTATAACTAATAAATGAAGGCCTCTTTCTGTTTGCATAAAATGTAATCTCAGCATAAGGCACATGGAAAGGGAAAAAAGGCGAATAAATAGATAGGTAGATAGATAGATAGATAGATAGATAGATAGATAGATAGATAGATAGATAAATAGAGGTGGGAGTAGAGGATTCTGGAAGACTTCTGTGAGATGGTTCTGATTTCCTGCAGTTGTTTTTCAATTGCATTCTGATAGTCTGTCACTGCAAGCTGCTGCAGAGAGCAGGAATTCTTTTCCCCTACTGATGTCTGATTTTTCATGATTGTCCTGCCAAAATATTATGTATATGGGAAGAGGCCAAGAATGAGTGTGATGAAGAATATTATTCTGGTGAGAAAATTGTAGTTAACTTCCAAGAGTAATATTGTCTCCAGGGATTATTCTAGACAATTTGTAGAAATTAAGATAAGATTGTTCAAATATATGAATATTTGAATTATTACTTTGTTGTATTTTGTTCATCTACATTTCAAACGCAGACCCTGGGTAGTTGTATAAAACCCTTAATTTCACAGCAATGTATTATAGAACAAAAGCTTTTCCTGTAATTAATTTCTTAGCATGTATGATCTAACTATCAAATGGACACAATCTAAATGTACATCTTTGCAAATTAAAAATGAGGCCGTTACATCTATGTTTAGTAGCGCTATACTCTACTCCATAGATGTAAAAAAAAAGAAAAAAAAGCCTTAAAGATAATAGTTTCTTGTGGCATAAAATATCAGTCAGTGGGATTCAGTTTGTTGTGAAATATAGTCTTTCTAATATCTTATCTGATAAGAAATTGTGTAGGTTTGATGGCTTTACCTAAAGAAAGCATGGCATTTCAAGTTAATGATTTAATCTTTGAAATATTACTACTACAAATATTAAATTGTTTAGTAGCAGTAATTATAAAGTGGGTGTTATAAATAACAACATATGGCATCTCTGTGAATACAAGGCGGAATTAATTCCTAAGGCTCTGATGCCATTCATAAACCTCTCAAAGTTTATGACTGCAGCTGAGTTCTTGAGTGAAATACAGCCTTGTATTTACTCCAGGGCTATCTATTATGCTCCATGTTATTCAAATATATTCCAGTGTTGATTCTCATGCTTTGCCTCTGAGTTGTTTTCCCCCAGTCATTAGTAGAAGCCTGTAACTTTTTCCCTTAATATAAAAATCTTTACATTTTTCATGAGAAAGAACACATCTGAACAGGAAGATTGTCTTATTGATGTCACTTTTTTCAAGGCCTTTTACCACTAATCAGATATTCTGCCAATTCACAGACTTTCAACATTCATAACTAGTGTAAAGGGAGCAGTTTTACTCAAAAAGGAAGATTTAGGGACATATTTAATTCAGTTTTTTAGCTGGACATGAGAAACCAATTCTGAGTGACCAGTTGGTTTCCCACAGATCAACATTGATTTATGAACTCTAAATAATGTTATTATTCTGCAATGACCTTTTTAAAATGAATACAAGCATAAAGACTCTGGAAAGACATTAGCTCATCAACCTAGCAGAGGCAAAGTTCCTGAAAAGATGCACTCTTACAGGCACTCATGTATTCATACTGCCCTGATAGAGACGTGATACAAATCATAGCATTAACTGAGTAGGAAAAAAAGAGAAGATATATAACATGATATACTCTAGAACTTTTTATCAAGGTGTTAAGAACATGAATGTCCTCTTTGCCAGTTTTTGAGTCTCTTCTGAGAATTCTGTTAGGATAAAAGTGGCTTTGCAAGGACAATCTCCATTTCTCTTCATGCCTCTTTCAGAAAGATCATTTGGTCCTACTGTAAACCTAGCTCAAGCAGCAGTGAACATTCAATTTCTATTCATTGAAAATATTATAATTTACTGTGAAGCACCAAAATTTAGCAGAGAGTAATGAGAAATAAATGCAAAAGTAACATCTCTTTCCTAAATAACTAAAAACCAAAATGAAAGGTGAACAGTGCCAAATACTTTTGACAGGCTTCTCAAAGACAGTGAAGTAATTTTTACATTACAATTTTTACATTTTACATTTACATTAACACATTTATTTGTACTTCTGGATCTCTTGGCTTTTCTCTTTTAATGCAGAGTTTCTGCTGTTGTCCAGAGGTATTTTCTTTGGCCCGTAATCCCAGATTCAGATGTTTCATTTCTGTAGAAGTATCTGTATCATTTGATTTCATTGACCAGTTTAGATGTTGCTCTATTCTATGGCTATTCCGTTTCATTCAGATACTCATTACCTAGTTTACATTTTGTAAGTAGTATTTTAGCAATTAAAATTGGGCTTTTAGAGGTAATGTAAACTGCTATTAAAAATCTTACAATATAAGGTGTTTTTTAACGTACCTCAGCAAAACTTGGCATTGCAGTCAACCTTAGAAACAAAGCATAACAGGTGCAATTAATATATTACACTTTTCAAAATAATAGTTTGTATTAAGAAGAAGGTGAACATCACCTAAAAGCCACTGGTTTTGTTTTTCTTTAAGTCTGACAAATCAATGCCATTTACCCCAAAACAGAAAGAGTCTGTGTTTATTAATCTGGATCTATGTCATAAATCCTAATATTGAACAGAAAAAATTCTTCAGTTTCTACAGATGTATTCTGTTAGGAAATACAAAAACCTTCTCAAACATGTGAAGCTTTGAGAGGACATAATTTTTCTCTCATCCCTGTCTATAATTCTATGCTACTGGAAGATTACTCTAGAATACTAGTAAACTGCAAGTATCTACCAGCTTCAGCAGAACCATTGGGGTGATGAAGAGTTTTTAGACTTTGACTAAACTAACGGCTTTTCCAAGAGGAAACATAATGGAATTATTTTTCTTCTTTGCTAACTTGCAGTGAAAGGTAAATTTCTTCCTCTGTATTGTCCTATTTCTATGGCTGGTTGTGAATTGCTGCCCTAAATAATGAACTAAAAATAAAAGTTTATTTCTGTACTGTATTATGAATGTGTTATTGTCACAGCATGTAATTACAATCATTCACAGTGTGAACACAGAGGCTGAATAGTAAATTGTCTTGAAAACAGTCTTCTCCTGTGAGTCTATGAATTTCCAAGCTTACCTCTCGTAATGATTAATACTGTATCACCATTTAACTCCCCGGTCATTCAGCAGAACAGCCACGATACCTCAGAAGTCATGGATGTGAAAAAGCACTTACTGTACAATGAGAATAAGCTCTTATGACAATATAAGTAATGGATATTTTCCCTTTATAGAGTGAAGATGCAGACAATAAGTGAAATCATCAAAAAAAATTCTACTGCTGCTGCTAAGAGGAAAATTTAAAAATCTGGTTGTCAGGGTAAGGAAAAAAATGGCTTTGTAGGAAGATCTGTACTATGCAGTACCGAACATTCAACTTTTCAAGACAAATCTATTCATATTAATCTGTAATGACAATGTCTATCTCACAGAAACAAATATCTTTGAACTTTGAGTCAGGAAATTTTCGGACTTCTTCCTTGTAGCGAACTAGGGGCTCTCTACAGAAGTTTAAGTAAATATGATTTATTTGAATTACGATCTACAAAACGATAATTAAACTGATAATTAAAATAAGATCATGAAACTGGATTTTAATACCTTTATCTAATCACAGTGTTGAACAATTCTTCTGAGAAAAATTGTTTGATTTTTTTTCTTTTTCACTTTTTAATTCTCCTTCCAAATTTCAGCAACTTTTTTCCATGGCCTATGTAGAATCAAATAAAATCATACTGAAAAAAAAAGCCATTTTCCATGAGAATATGTCATGTTTTTTTTTTAATGCTTCCACTGCTACTGAAACCTTTCATCTGCTTCAAAATTAAAATTTTAACTCCCAGAGGACAATAATTGCTAATGTAAATTATTTTATTTTCAATTCTTCATTATTTTCATATAGATCTTTTAATATACTTCAGAGAAGCATAATCTGATTTCAAATTGTGGTATCAATTTGTTGGTTTTAATTAGAGATTTATTACTTTTTTTCCATATAGTTTAACAAGAGTACCTTTTTACAATACACAAACTGAATAGAAATGACCTTCAAAAAACCACTCCTAGGTCTATATATAGACAAGGCCTGAGCTCTTGTCTATTATGAAGCAACAAAATTAGAAGTCAGATTTCAAGAAACCAGATTTTGTATCTTATTTTACGTGATTTTCAGTTTACTGCTTATTTAAACGGAGCTAGTCTTCTCAATTCCTCTGTAACTAGTACAGTTATCAACTAAGTTATACTATATCAATCAAACACAGATTTCTCCTCTGATTATGCACACATCAACTCCAAATGGTACTGAATTTCTAAAGCAAAATTGTACAGTAAAGTGCACTGTGCTATTGTAGTACCTTACTCTCAGTGATTTCAGTAGGTGTTATGCTCTGAAATTAATTTGCAGGTATACTGTTGCAATTAGCTGCCGAAATGCATTAATTTGAGAACAGATTTCCTGTCGGGACCTCTGTTTTCTTCATCTGACTTTGCTTCATTGTGATACAGAGAAAAAGAAGAAAAACTCATTTGATACACGAATTTTTAAGTTTTCTGCTTCAAGATGCATCAAGGATCTTGGGTGCTTAATTGCTATTAAAAAATGTAACACCTAAGTGATACTGACTGACCTTTGTATGAGCTGCTCCGATAGCTATGATAAAGGTATTTTAGTACTTTCTTTTAGCCTTCTCCAAAAGACTGAAATGAAAGTGATCATAAAGCACATTTACTTAATTAGATTTAAAAAAACTTTTGTTAAAATAAATTTAATGAAAAGGCTTACTTTGTTTCTTGTCTTTTTTTTTTCTAATGCCATATATTTAATTACTCAAAAAATGTCCATCGTTCTTGCCTGTGGTATGCATGGTGGGCTAATGTTAGCTTTGTCTAGACTGCCTCTGTATTGAAAACATTTATCTTTATTCATAAATCAAAGGGTTTAAATCTAGCAATTACTACAATGATTCTACATGCAATGTACATGATTAATTATAGCTTATTCTCACTATGATGAAGAAGGAAAATTTTAGTGACAAAGCTCTTGCTATGGAGGCATTTCTTTCCCATCACCCTTTCCTGACAATTCCCAGATTTATAGATAAATGATATACAAGCATTGTCTCAGTTTGAAGTTGCATCAGTTTTACACTGATTTTCATTCTGTTCCTGGATAGGTACAGATGTTCAGAGAATAATGTATACTGTATATCCTTCTGATATACCCAAACTACATGAACTGCTTCTTCTGTTGGTTTAGTCTAGGATAATGTGATGCAAGAGTCCATTTATTTATAAAACGTTATAAAGAGTGAAGTGGTAAAACAGCCCTGATTTGTTCTCTTCGTTTAATGAGCCTCTAGATCAAAAGCAAAGTCAATGTACTTCAAGTTCATAAACTAAATAGACAGTAAGTGCTGTATTCTACTGCCAGTTGCTATTTGTTTTGAGCAGTAACTTTTATCTTAGAACGTACTACTGATATTGGAATAGTATTTGAGATATTTTAGGATAGCAGAATGCTGTATTAATTCAACAGTGTTCCAGATGCAATCTGATCACTTCTGTTAGTCACTGTGCATGCAATATTCATGTATCTTGTGTAAGAGATAGCAAACAAATACAAGGCATGAAAATCTGATTTCAGTTACACCACATCTACAGGATAATCTGTAAAGTTTGCTTTTCTAAATGTCTGACCAAGTCTATCCAGCCTTATTCAAAACACAGCCTTTTCATTCTGAAGTGAGAAAGTTTGAGGACTATAAGTCCCTGAGTGTGTCTGGCAGGTAAAGCATCATCAGAGAATCAGGGAGGAAAGAGATTGAAAAAGGCTAGCTCCTCTGGGTAGCAGAGATCAGGAAGATCCACCTTGAAGCAATCTCTAGAGAAGGGCTGTAGGCAATACATGACACTTTTCTTATCAGCAGTGAATCTATAAAATTCCCCTCACATTGTTATTGAGTCTATTTAAAAATAGATGCTGTAGAAAAGGAAACAGAATGCAAGAGAATTAAAACAAATCGTTAATAATCCTATTTAACTGACTAGATCCTTCCCTTCTCCCTCTTTTTTTTTTTTTTTTAATGGTATTTAGTGCCTATAAAAGAAGAAAACTAGTTTAATCTTCTGAGGAGAGACTTAAGAAGTGATGTTCAGTGGTTGCTTAAAATTTCCTAAGCAATAATCAATAAGGATTTGCAGCCTGTGGAGCTCTTAACTTGTCTAAAATGTCTTTGTATCTAATGGAAATCTTTGCTGCCTAAGCATGGATGCTTTTGTCTTGGCAAGCTGTGAAACATCTGATATAAGCAGTTTTAGATGTTTTATATGTGTTATCTGCATAAAATATAACAATAAGATGTGGGAAGAAATGATAAGCAAATAAAGTATGCAAGTGGAAAAGAAAGTGGGTTTATTTCCCTGTTCATAAAAATATTGACATAGTACGTCTCTTAATTTTATCATTTACATAGTGCTTGCTGTATCAACATTTTTGATAACTTAAGATATTCATAAAAATATGGATACATCTCTTGTAAAATCTGCTTTACTACCTTTGGGAATGAAAGAAGCAGTGTTTGATAACACGGATATTTTTAGAGATCATTAAGATAACGTAAAAGCACATATCAAGGATTTTTAAAGTGGCTAACTTTTTTAAATGCAAAACTGCTTTTAAATTTTTAAAATGTATCTGAAATTGAATGATAAACTTTTTATTATTATTAAAAATACATATTCCAGCAATAATTAGCATATATGAACATTCATTTAGAAAGTGAAGAGAGTGTAACCTAATAAGGGCCAATAAAGCCTTGCCTCTTTTTTACTTTTTTTTCTTATTTTTAAGTATAGTGTCTGTCATTGATGACCCTTCGTGCAGAGGTCAAAGTATTACACACTTTGGATCAAATGTTCCTTGAATTCAGGCTTCAATAGAATTCACAGAATCACAAAATCACAGAATGGCCAGGGTTGGAAGGAACCTCAAGGATCATGAATCTCCAACCCCCCTGCCACATGCAGGGCCACCAACCTCCCCATATAATACCAGACCAGGCTGCTCAGGGCCCCATCCAAGCTGGTCTTGAACACCTCCAGGGACGGGGCATCCACAGCCTCTCTGGGCAGCCTGTTCCAGCATTTCACTACTTTCACAGTAAAGAACTTCCCCCTGACATCCAACCTAAATCTTCCCTCCTTCAACTTAAAACCATTTCCCTTTGTCCTGCTGTTATTTACCCTTTCAAAGAGTTTAATCCCCTCCTGTTTGTAGGCTCCCTTTAGGTACTGAAAGGCTGCAATGAGGTCACCCTGCAGCCTTCTTTTCTCCAGGCTGAACGAGCCCAGTTCCCTCAGCCTGTCTTTGTAGGGGACGTGCTCCAGCCCCCTGATCATCTTTGTGGCCCTCCTCTGGACCCTCTCCAACAGCTCTCTGTCTTTTTTGTACTGGGGGCTCCACATTTGGACACAGTACTCCAGATGGGGCCTCACAAGAGCAGAGTAGAGAGGGACAATCACCTCCCTGTCCCTGCTGACCCCTCTTCTGATGAAGCCCAGGATACCATTTGCTTTTCGAGCTGCAAGAGCACACTGCTGGCTCATGTTAAGCTTTTCATCTGTAAGGGCCTCTAGGTCCTTCTCTCTCAATGTTCAATGTCAATGTCTCTCAATGTTGAGAGCATGGCTGCTCTCAAGAACCAATCCTTCCAGTCTGTATGGATGCCTAGGATTCCTCCTACCTTGCACTTTGTTGTGTTGCTGCGTTGAATTCTGTTCTTCTTTCTTCTCTTCTTTGTTTTTCACAGAATCACAGAATCACAGAATCACCCGGGTTGGAAGGGACCTCAAGGATCATGTAGTTCCAACCCCCCTGCCTAGCAGGGCCACCAAACATACACATTTAGATCAGGAACATACACATTTAGATCACATTTAGATCATTTTTCCTTCTACATGTTCCTGTAAAAAATATATTTTTACTGTTGACTAGTCTATGTTTAAGAAAATGATGTGAAATGGTGCTATATTCACAGCCGATTATATTTTAAAATATGTATTTTTAGAAATTTTATTGTTTGAGTTGAGTTTACATTTGCAGAAATTAAGTGTGATGGGATTTCTACATGTATTCACCTGTGAATTCTTGTCTTTCTTGGCTACAACTATTGATCACATTGAGTTAAAATCCTTTTCCAATTTAGTTATGAAAAACCGCGCAGGGTCAACATCAATTCTTAAAGAACATTGAAGTGTAGAAATTGTACACAAATGCAAAAATATAGATGTGCATGTGTAAAAATAGATGTTTACAGCTTCAAGTAATTTTTAATCCTATATTTAACAAAATGTCATATTTAATGAAATTAGTAAGTATGTAGACAGCGCCAAAAACAAACGAACAAAAAGATCTGTTATCTGAGTAAACACAAAATGTTCACTGAGAAAGAAAGGAATCGCACAGGTAAGATTTATATTCTCTAATTCAAATTGTTAAAGGATCTTTTGTCTGACCAGTTCACCTATGTTTTTTCTGTACATTTTTTTGGTTATTCTCTGTAAAGCTCATCTAACTCGGAATGCTTCTTAAAACCTCTCCATCAATTACAGAGGGAATATAAATTATTCACCAAAAAAGGAAAAAAAAAAAAGAAATTTACCCATTGTGATCCATAATGGTTAGAAATTTCCTTTGCATATAGTTATTGAATATGTTATGCTATGTGATATGAATATTGAAATATATTTTTGCTATTGATGTATGTTGTTGACATAAAGAGTAAATATTACCAGAATTGTCAGTAGCAGTATTAGTTTGATCAGTGCTAAAACAGTTCTTAACCTGAGCATCATAGTACTGTCCAATTATACTTAAGGCAGGATAGTTTACTATTATTCCACTTCCTTCTAATCCACCACCATTGAAAAAAAGACTTTTGGATTTGAATCCCAAGAAACAGAGCAGGCAAATTAAGGACAATTTCTACTATTTAACTTCTTCATGGCCTGACTATATATTTGTGCTTACAACATTAGTCAGACAACTGATAAAAGATGGTTCATAAGATTCCAACAGATGTGATTTTGTGATTTAAACACAGCAGTTGTATTCATTTTAATGAAATTTGTTTTTTTAGTGCTCTGTAAATTGCTTTTTGAGTTTAATAAAATTATGGACTTAATTAGTAATCAGAGTAGACAAAATGCACTCATATTTTAAGAATACAAATAAGAGAGGGAATTGTAGTCTAGAAATGGCTTTGATAATGTATTTAATACTATTATGCAAATACTTCATTAGAAAAATCAGTTCAAATTGGTTTGTAAACAAGCTAAAAGATGTTGAAAAAAGACTAATTATAATAACAGAACATCTGCAAAAATAAACTGAAAAATACACAGAAACTAGGACAAAGGCACTCAGAAAACAGAAGCACTAACAGAATTTTTGAGAAACTGGACAATATACTGGTACGTTGATATAATATTTATTTTGATCTATTGATTAAAACAGTAAGTATTCTCTAAAACACCACTTGAAGACTTCTAACAGTTATTGTTATTAAATGCAATAAAAAAGGAGCCATCTAAAGAAACAAAAAGAGTTTTACCTGTGTAGTTTTTCTGGGGCAGGAATAAAGAGAGTGTGATGACTGAGGTAGTAAACATTGTACAGACCTGTGTAACACAGCAAACAGATGAAGTGATGAAGTTTAGGCCAAAGATCTTGAAACCTTCTTAGCTCAGATTGAATTATTAAGGCATGGAATCTCCTCATGAAGAGAACATTTACATTTCACCACTTCAATATAAAAACTAAGACAAGTGTTACATAAAAATTTCTAATAATTATGAATAAATTATTTAGTAAAAAAAATATAAAATATTCATAGTAGAAAAACGACTACATGTGAGAACGTGGCAGCAAGAAACTTCCTATACTATAATCACAAAGGTAATAAAATCCATATATACATAGCCATTTGTCTTGCAGGTTTTTTTTGCTGTTTTACTCTTTTCTATTTTGTCTTTTTGGAATAAAAGAATATTGTTTCTTCAGTCAAGTAAAGTCCTTTGGGAATTTAATAAAATAAATATGGCTTCAGTTACTGATCTTATATAATATTAGGAAAGTATAATCATATTATCATGCCGGTAGAAGACAAATTCTTTTCCCTCTTCCTCAGTGAATACTGGAAAATAACTCCTGCAATAAATCATTGTTTCCTCACTATAGTAAACCAGTACGTATGAGGTCAAATGGACTACAGCTAGTGCCATAATGACATGCTAGCTTTCTCATGAGATATGACCAGTGTATATCTCACCTGCTGCAGACAGACTTAATTTGCCTTGTCTTTATTAAAAAAAAAAAAAAAAAGCCAAAACAAAAAAAAAAAACAAAAAAAAAACCCACATTTGATTAAGATCTCAAGAAGTTTTTATATAAGTTTTCTATCTGTTTCTCTGCCTACTTAAGATTCCCTAACACTTACAATCAGTGTGTTGGAAATAATTTAAACTAGAAACATGGCACAAGCTGGGACACTTTCAAAGGCAAAAGGCAGGTAAGAATTGGCTGTTTTTCACAAGGGGAGGAGACACGCAATAACCGTAGTTGATGATCACTAAGAATAAAATAAGTTCCAAATTCTGTGAAGGAGATGACACATTTCTGACAGTTTTTTTATTTCACCTGTTTTGTCTCTTTCTCTTCAGAGTGGTTTCAGGTAACATGAACAGCTCTTCTATGTACTTAGCAGGATTACAGCATAAGTGCAAATTCAGATCACCCGACAAAAATGATTCAGATCTAGATCTAATTATTAGACTAGACGGGTAAGACTAGATTAGACTTCACTGTAGTCATTGTCTCTCTCGAGATACTTGCGTAGGCTCCGTCAGTAATCCACAGAAATCATACATCTACTTTATATCAGTTTATCCCAATTTTGGCATCTAAATTTAACTAAATGTCATCTATCCTGAGATTTTTTATTCTAACAGAAGATGAAAAATTCCTTTATAACAAAATATATAAGAAAATGTGAACTGAGGATTCACGGTTACCATGAAATATAAAAATATTCTGCTATCCAGATATGGTGTTATGTGATTAAATATTCAAGCAGAAAAACATGAACTTTCCATTTTAATGTTGTTTGATTTTAGTCAAGGTAGACTAGCTATCTGTTTATGTAAGAGATTTTAAAGGGCTTCATTATTTTGTAAGGAGTATTCACACGTAGTCTTAATGTTTTCCTACTGGAAACAGTTGCATCTACACAGAATATTTTTGGTTGTTTTGTTTTGTTTTGTTTCAGACTATATCATCCTTTAATATTTTCAGTTTATATAAAATAGCAATGTGAATATTCCAAATATATCTTGCTGAAACATTTATTTTCTTATGGCATGTCACCTTGAAATAGTGAAAAAGTTGAATACATATTGAACAATATTATTTCTAGCAATCTGATTAAATAAAACATATATGATCTTCAAGATGGAAGGCAACATTATCTATCTATATAATAATTAACTAATATTTCTGCTAGAAGCAAATAATCAAGAACATAAGTGCAGCATGTGAGCCAGCAAGTTACATAGTTTGAAATTTACAAATAAAAAGAAAGAAACCTGAAAGACACACATACTAAAAGATGCAGAGTATTCATGGAAATAAAGCCTCATCTGTTTCACTTCCCTGTGATAGATTCATTGACCACTACAAGACAGGTCAATTTAATGCAAACAAATTAAGAATCATCACAGAGTCACTGAATGATGAAATATGCACTTGAAAGTTAATGATTTAACATATTATTAGAAAACTAAATCTAAAATGAATTTAAATCATACAGAAATAAGTCATCTGCAAAACAAACTGATAACTCATATCTAAGTTCTCCCTAACTATCTAGTGATCTAGTGGTCTTGTGACCTAGCAGTTCATAATCTTGCCCACGGCAGGGGGATTGGAACTAGATGACCTTCATGTCCCTTTCAAGCTAAACCCTTCTTTGATTCTATGATCTTATGATCCTATGATTCTATAATTCTATGATTCTTTGATTAAGTACTAAATAAATCTTGTGTTTGATTTTGTCGAGTTTTTGTTGTTATTTTTTTGTGTGTGGTGTGTTTGTGGTCTTCTTGTTTTTGGTTTTTTTTTTTTTTGGTCATGCATTCACTTTCAAGTACCGGTGACTATGGGGTATAATACATTATCAAAATATCTCCCCACTGTTATCCTAGACTCTATACACTAAAATCTCTCACTTTTTTTTTTTACTAACAAGACTTCTGCATACATACTTCTTTAGTTAGAGAATTCAGAGCTAAGAAATTTTAACCTCCCAACTGCATTTTATAGTTAATGATAATAAAATCGTGTTGGCTATATCAAAAATCATGTACCAAATGCATGTCAGTGTTTGAAGTGTGCACTCTGCAGAGCAGAGTATAAAATATGCCTGAGGTTTATTTGCAAAATAATATATAAGAGTTATGTGATCATAAAAGGCATGTGTGTAGCATACAGTAAGTATATAGTGGCAATGATTATTCCAGAATATTTTAAGATCTTTTAGGATTTTTACTTTTGTTTTTTACAGGCACTTGTACAGAGTGTTTTTTCAAGTGCTTGAATAAGTGCAGAAAAACAATTCTAGTGTGATAGACAAAAATTTGATCAGAAAATTAAACTGTCGCCAAAGAGAAGTTTTTCGGTGTTTGCTGTTTAATAGCTAAAATAGAACTCTACTTGAGCATTGTAGGATAAAATGGAATAAGGATAGTAGAAGCAGTAAACAAGTGGCGTCCCCAGTCAAAAGGCTTCCTGATGGATATTGATTGTGTTTGTGTGTCTGCCATAAAATATACCTCTGTAAGTAAAACTGAGTTCAATATAGTCAAGTTCAAATGGCTACTATCTATGAAAAACATGAAGTTTTGTAACTTACCCGTTAAGAACCTGCATATTATCATCACTAGAATTCTCTTCCAAGAAGAGGGGGAAGGTAGTCATATGATTCAAACATAGAAATCAGCAACTTGAGTACAGCTTATTGCTCTAAATAACATTTATACCACGCATTCATCATGTTTTCATGCTATTCTAGAGCTAGGAATCCATTACACATAAGTTAAAAGTAGTCAATCATGCAATTTACGCTGTGCCGTTAAAAAAGCTAAAACCTTGAAAATGTCCATGGTATTATTTAGCTTAATGCTATTTAGTTTTTTCCATATAAGCCTAAAATTTAACATGTGCCTGGAGTGTCGGACAAGCACTTGCCCGTGGTGGTCCGTTTGGATGAAATTCTTCAATAGTTCACCTTAATCTTGCCCAGATAAGAGCATCTTTAGGAAACAGTAGCAAATGAGTATTGTTATTTTATCAGTTTTTGTAAGATCAGGGAATAGTAAGAATTTTATGTTGTTATCTTTAGAAAGAAAAGCTGAGTATAATTTAAAGCACTTAACTGTGTTGCAAAATTCTAGAGAAAAAACACTGGATATTTAGAGCCTTCTAGTTATCACAGAATCATAGAATCATAAAGGTTGGAAGAGAGCTCCAAGATTGTTTAGTTTGACCATCTACCTACCATCAATATTTACCCACTATACCATGTTCCTTATTACCACACCTATACATTTCTTGAACATCTGGGCAGCCCATTCCATTGCCTGATCACTCTTCCAGAGGAGAAGTTTTTCCTGATATTTAACCTGAACTTCCCAGGCACAACTGAAGTCCATTCTGTTTAAATCTATCACTAGTTAAGTGGGAGAAGAGGCCAATCCACATTTCACCACAATCTCCTTTCGGGGAGTTGTAGAGAGCTAAAAGGACTCCACTGAGCCTCTTCTTTTCCAGACTCCCAGTTCCCTCAGCCAATCCTCATATGACTTGTTCTCCAGAATCCCCATAGCTTCACTGCTGTCCTCTGGACACTCTCCAATGCCTCAATGTCTTTCTTGCAGTGTGAGACCCAGCCTTCTGCCCCAAGCCTATAGTGCTGCATAGGGCTGTTGTGACCAAAGTGCCGCACACAGCAGTCAGTCTTGTTGAGCTTCATCCCATTGGCCTCAGCCCAGCTATCCAAGCTGTCTAGATGTTGTACAATCTGACAAGCTCAGCACATGTTCTTTGAGCCCAATTACTGCCAAGGAAAATGTCAAGAGGTGTGACCTCTTCATCCTCCTCATGAGGTTTGCTTAAAAAAGTTACTCAGAAAATATGAATTCTTCAGGTAGAGAGTTGATTTGGATATGTTTATATTTAATATGGATTTTTTTTAATAATATGAAGCTCTTTGTGATCAAAATCTCTTAAATGTAATTTGGTTCATTTGCATAGTCATCAGAATAAAGAAGATGGAACCAAATTCATGATTATTATTTTGTATTTAAAACCTATAAAATCCTATAAAGTATTAGGATTATCAGTTGTCTTATTTAAAATTTAGAGAGCATTTCTGGATGTTTCAGGAAAAAAAAAGTAGGCTAAATCTTATAGGTCTTTCTGAAATATTTTATTTTTGTTGAGGTATATTGAGTGTATAATGGGTAGCTGTAGCAAAATGACTTAAAAACACTAACTTATACTTTTAGCTTCGGAGATTTCTTCTTGGTTGTGGGAGACGGGGAGATTGCAAACTGAATCTCTGTTTTTCAAATATGAGTGCTACACGTGTAATGTTTCATAAAGTACAAAACATTTGCAGATTATGCAAATGTTCCTTTTGATATTACTTATTCAAACACATTGCGGGCTGAAACTGGATATTCATTTCCAGTTTCTATACTTCTGAACTTTTCAACACTTCTATTTAAATATGGGTCAACACATTTTATGGTGGCTCTTAGTGTGGTCTAGTTTATAAACATTGAGTTAGTGCCATCAAAGAAAATTAGAAAGAAGTAACATATGCTTTCCATCTGCTCATTGAATTATCGGTATGCTCTTGAGCAGACCCTTATCCCTTATGAGAAGAGTAAGAAAAAGAATTTATTCTGTAGGGGACAAAATGTAGTAATGCTTCTGTTTTTTTCCTTGCAAGTTCCATCGATTATATTATACATTTTATTTGATTCAAAGATGAAGTACTTAACTTTCAAACGATCAATGCCTTCATTAATTACCAGATATTTTAAAATGTAAATAGTTTTCAACACTAAAAATTACTTCTTCCTCATTTTAAACTGATCTGATGTATTCTGGGTGGAAGTGCTGATATGAATTTTGGCCTCTTAAATAGAGTTCTTTGGGATATCATTGCACTGTAGTCCAGTATGCCAAACATTCAAAATAATTTTTACCTTATAAAATAAATTGTTGTTATCTAACTCTGGCTTTACATGTAAATAGTAAAAACTGGAATGGCAGTGGTAACTCTGTTGTCTTAATGCTGAGCATTTAAGCTGTATCTGCATTAAGAAATTAAAATGCACAGGAATATAGCTGTCTTTAGTTAAATTGACAAGATGGTCCTTGGTATGGTTTTATTCTTAGTCACATTTTATAATATACTATGAGTGATAGATTTTAGGCACCACTGTAATATTAAAAATATACATGCATATATACATTTTTCTAAAATCTGAGACCCTATGAAAAAATGGAACCTGATCTGTAATCAAACTTTCTGAATTGATGTAGCAGATTTAAAATGGTTATTAACTATATTAACTAAACAACAATTCAGCAATGAAATTATTTGTATTAGCTCACTTGTACTTGATGTAGCTGAAAAATATATTATTATGTATTATATTATTATTATTATTAAAATATATTATAGTATTATATTAAAATACTATTTTGAGCTGAAAAATAATGTGGTCACATGGTTAATGACTAATAAAGAGTCCAAAATGCCTTTACAAGCTGCTGTTGTGTTCTGATATATGTGGAAAAAACGAGATTTTTTCAGTCCAATTATAACTGCTAACTGTTAAACAAAAGTCAGCAGTGTGCCCTTTCCACTAAGAAAGGAGTGATATCCCAGGCCACATTTTAAATAACCAACAGCAGGTTGTAGGAGGTGATCCTTCCTGTTTACTCAGCACTGCCAAGGTGCTCCATCCATTTCTGTGTCCGGATATATATATACATGCCAGAGTATTAGGAAAATCCATTGTTTAGATCTATTCCATTCAGCAAGTATTTTTCTCTGTCAGGAGCTTCACTGTTCTTTTGATGAATTTATAATTCCAAGATATCAAATCCTTTTTTCTTTACAGAACCAAAAATAAAGGCTATGTTGAGAACTTTACACGACTTTACAATATTGTTTAAAGCAATCCACTGGAAAAAACAAACTATACAGTTGGCACTTTCCAAGCAGGACAGGATATGTAAATATTTACGAATAGTCAATAGCTTGTTCACTTGAATGCACCATATTTCCTCTCCCTGTGGGTTGAAACTTGGCAAAGAAAATTCCAATGAAAAACTGAGACTGAGATTCTTCCCTTCATGATTTTTTTGGGGGAGGGTGGGGGGGGAGTTGTGGTTTTTGTTTTGTTTTGTTTTTTAAGAAGGTTGTAATTATGTAAAAAGGAATTAATATTTGTTTTGCAGTTTAAAAGCATGATTGGAATACCTGTGTCAAAACCTTTAATTTGTCTAATTGTTTTCTTTCCTGCCACTCCACTGTTTTATTTATGCTTCACTTAAGTATAGTTTCTATTAGAGAAATGGTCTTTGTTATTACAAACTACATTATGTGGAATAAACTATGCATAAAATCTATGACATCATAGTTTTTTTTTTTAATTTGTCATCCTTCATAGTGTCTGTGTGCACTCACTTCGTGGTGAAGAGCAAGGACTAAAGAAAAAGGGGATAAAAATAGCAATGAGATTTCTAGCTCCAGATAAAGTGTCAGAAAGTAGAATTACAGATCATAGAGTGTTTAAGATTCTTCACCTTCATTGACTATCATCTCAGCATACCATTAGTATGATATTTGTTGGGTCTTATGAAGACATCATATAGAACATCTATACAAACATCTATGAAAACACAAATATTCTGCTGTGATGCTTTGTGAAACCATCTTGCTGGATTTATAAGTGATGCTGAACAATGTAACTGACAATCCACATGTTCCAAATGAATCAGGAAACTATCTCTCTGCACACTTCTCTGCTGTGTGTTGGGAAGAACTGAGATGAGTCACCATCAGCTGTGAAATGTTGTACATAAACCTGTCTTTTTTAGTGCCTAAAAGACTTAAGACACAATTCTTTCTGAAAAATAAATAAAATACATTAATCTCTGATATAGTGTACATAGATTAATAAATTTTATTATCCAAGATTAAAAATATCCGTAGTATAAAAATAAATATTGGAGTTTTGATAAAAGAAACTGTTTTTTTAGAAAGAGACTGGGCTTTTGTAAACAAGAAATGAGAAATGTTTGCAAGCATAAGAAAGACATGGAAAAAATAGCAGTGTGAGAAATTCAAAAGGCAGAAGATAAGAGAGAGCAGAGAAAGGACCAGAAATAGGAAATATGAACAGCAGTTTCTGGTAAGGGGAAATCAAGTAAAGCCTAGATAATTAGTATTATACAGGGGAATTCATGATGTTGTGGTTTTGACAGGGCAGTGGCAGAGCGTGCAGACCTGACTAAAGAGATATAATGAATTTAATGCAGGTAACATATAATTTACCTAAATTTCCCTACTTATCCTAGATTTTCAGAAAATTCCTGTGTTTTTACACAATGCATGGCTGTGAGAATGACTTTAAAACTTATTCCATCAGCATTTCAAATGTTGCACTATTTCTGGATTTGGTATGTTATTGGTAGACACATCAATACTTATGACTACAGATTCAGATTTTATTGCTATATAATAATGAAGTTATAACTGTAGGTGTTTTATTCTATGCTGGTTTTTTTTTTGTTGGGTTTTTTTTTTTTTTGTATCTTTCACATGTGAAAGGCTTTAATTGCCTCTAATATTACTGTCTGTATATTTCTAGAGATAATGCAGAACATTTGTATCAGCAAAAACCTTTATGAATGTCACACAGGTGTACTGACACACCCAGAAGACCAAGTCATAACTTTCACAGTTAAAATCTGAGTTTCAGCCAGTGTGAAATAATCAGGTGAGGTATTCTAGAAGGATATGCAGTGAAAATCCCCAGTGCATGCAGATATACACAATCTTATGCAGGAATGTGGACGCACAAATGAATTTTGGATTCTTTCTTCTTAAGATTTGGGCTATCAATCTGACATAAAAACAAAATCATTTCACCTGAACTGAATTAAATTGATTTAATATGATTTTTATGCTCTAGTGAAAATGTTGCAAAATACCTATTCATAAAACAGATTTGTACAGTTACTTTTACTCTCCTTATGATATTTTTCTGCCATGATTTTGCTGTTGACAGAGAATCAGATTTAGGCTTACCTCAGCAAACACAGAAATTTTATTCTTGGTTATAGCTCATTCATTTCTAAAATCCATAAATTGAAGAGGATGACAGATCTGAAATGTACCTTCATCCCTCATAGCATACCACTACTTCTCTGCCCACTGATGGGAATTCCCAAGAGTGTTAAAAATTATTTCACAAGGTAGTAAAATGTCAGAAAAATTGTAATTAGGCAAACGCCTCTCAGTGTGGCTCACTACAAAACATCTGTAGTCAGTGACAGCAGGATTGAACAGCTATTGAAACAAGCAATTATGGTGAGTTTCTTATGCTCCTGCTCTGCTGACAACTTGCAGATGCTAGTCCATTGAGCAACATGGAGGAATATATATCAAAGGAAAATGCACTTTCAAAGAGTTGGAAATATTCAGACGTACACATCATTGTATAACAGAATTGTCAGTATGCTATTCAACATTCGGTCTGATACATCTGTGATTTTCTGTGGTCTATGCTTGACTGTATCCAATTACAAGGTATGTCATTCATCTCATATAAATCCAATGCTCTCACTATTTATTACTATAAAGTACTGACACAAAAACGGCAATTTTAAAAAACTAAAGCTGTGGGAAAACCACTGGTGAAGAACTGAACCATGTTTCAGATCTTCAGTTGTGAAATGCCCTGTAGTTTACTTCAGAACAGATTCTGCTGGCTGCTTTCCATCACAGAGCAATGTGAACAGAAGCAATTCTGTACATAATATTAAGTTCTAAATCTCTATTTACAGTTATTTGTAAAGAATTCAACACTCTTATTTTCAAAGTGTGATATTGGAAAGTTGTATTCTTGGAGCAGACAATTCTGTGAACAAATATTTTGTGTCCTGAAGATGGTTGGTGCATCCTTATGGCAACATCAGATTTTTCAGATGTCTGAGAGCATAGATAACCAGGCAGAGATTACTGCCTCTCTGGGATTTCTCCATCTACAGTGAACCAAGAGCCTCAGTGAATGGCAGGAAAGGCACTTAATAGTCACTTAACTGTTGAATCTTTTCACAGCAAATTTTAAACTCAGTTCTAATTCATGTCCTAAATGTACTCAAGAGTTTTAAAAACACTGGTACTAATATTAATAATACTAATAGTATTATAGTACTAATACTAATAGGAATTTGAAACATTAATTGCATATAATATTTTTACATTATCATAGCAGGTATGGTGGCTGGAGTTTCAAGGGTATTAGCCAAAACATCTGAGTTACAGAAAATTTATATCTAAATATTGTCACTAAATAGATCTGAATCAATAGCACTTCCACATGATGTAAAACCTAACATGCAGATTTACAAAGCTCATTGCGCTCTGTGCTTATGTGAAAAACCCTTCTATCTTACAGATGGATGGATATAGAATAAAAAATGTCACCTGTGGATGTGGGATTATAAACATCACAACTTTTCTAAAATGTATGTGGCTTTATTCCTAAACTGTTCACTATTCAGCATTGTATTTCCAAAAATATATATGTCGTGCACTGCTTATCTTCTATAGTTTTGGAGATACCATTCTAAGAGATAGCTTCCCTCACAGTATATTAACGTATAAATTTAGGTTTGATAATTTCTAGAGGAAAAACAAACAAACAAACAAAACAAAACAAACAAACAAAAAACAAAACAAACAAACAAAAAAACTACCATATTTTCATTTACAGCATAAACAGAAAAGACAACACACCAACCCCTGGAAAAAATCATTTTAAAGGAAAAAAGCATACTTGATAGTGATGAACAATTTCTCTTACAGTTGGTGATTTTTTTTTCTTTTTTTTTCTTTTTTTTCTTTGTTTTTTTCTTTTTTTTTTTTAAATGATTTGTTTTGTTTTGCAAGTCGATGAGTTAAAAAGAAAGATGTGACTACTTAACTTATTCCCACGAAAATAGGAAAAGACAGAACAGTCTTCTTTTCAGCATACAGGTGATGTTTCTTTCCTGCTCTTCAGACAGAATTTTTCAGCTAGCTTTTTTCAGCTCTCAACATTTCCAGTTAACAGATGACACTTTCAATACAGTAGTTCTCTGATGCAGATACATTTGATTTATGTACATTAATAAATGGACATTTTATATAAGCAGTCTCTATTCCTCTCTTTTTCCACCAATAATCTATACCAGAAAAAAAAAAAACAAAACACCTGCACCTCAAGCACCTTTTATACTAACATAATCACACCTCCATTAAGATTTTGTTCTTGTTTGTAGAGGCCCCACATCTTTAGAATGTTAATTCCTCATGCTGTCCTAAAATTGTAGTTAATAGTTCTGTTAATTTTTATCGTGCAAAATGTTGATGGTCATAAAATACTTGGAATTCTATATATTTAGCTTTTTTTATGTTTTGGACGTCAGTCTCTGTAGCT
Source organism: Tetrao urogallus (assembly GCF_951394365.1). Lineage (NCBI taxonomy): Eukaryota > Metazoa > Chordata > Aves > Galliformes > Phasianidae > Tetrao > Tetrao urogallus. The sequence continues at coordinate 42,595,425 of NC_136815.1, read as the reverse complement.
TAAGAAATCACAAACTGGCACAAATTTACTTGTCATTACTAATTCTAGCTTATTTTCACTACAAAATACACTCATGTTTTTCAAAGAGGTCAACATTAATTTTAGATGTGTTTAAGTAAGCTGCATGAAATAACTGCTTTTGAGTGGAAGTCAGAGACTAAGAGGTGACTTCCCTAAGAGGTAAGCTTCCCTATGGCATGTCCTTCAGCAATCCCAGCATAACCCAAGAAGGAGCGGTTAGGGCTATGGATAGACTGATGACAACCACTTAAAAAGATATGTGGTCTTGCCATCATAAAAGAACAAGCCACTGAAGTGACTATCCTGACAGGTAATTTATTCAGATCAGCGTTATCTCCATTTTCTTCTCCTGTAAACTAAGAATGTAAAAATGCTAGTTTGAGCTCTGTCCTAAATTTTTAGCCAAAGTGCTGATTTAATTTCTAAGTTAGGTTTATACTTCTGATACTGAATGCGCGTCTCATTGCAGTCGATGAAACTAATTTTTTTGTTTATTTTTTTTGTGTCCATGAATGTGACCTGTGTTGTACAAGGTAGAGAACAAAACTCCAAAAATCCCTCCTTGGCAAACGGAAGGGATCTGAATTTATTCTTTAATGATCATCACATGAAGTATTTCACAAGGTTCAACTAGCATCCTTGGATACAAAACAGATGGCTGAAACTTAATAAACGTACTACTGGGAATATAAGAAAGATTTGTAGCAAGGTTAATTTTGTGCTTCACTTTAGGTCCCAGCCAAGTTGTTACCAAAATGACGTGAACTCTCAAAATGCATTCCAACTGCCCCCTAATATCTTCAGAGAGTTTATGTTATTAAACTGATTTTTTTTTCATATCTACCTGACAAAAAAAAAAAAAAAAAAAACACAACAATACTTCCTTTCACATAGGCTCAGTTGAACATGATTATTTGTGTGATGCAGTGCTGTTAACTTCTATGTTTCAAGGCTGTTGACAAAGATATGCTAGAATCTGTAGTTTTGCTAACATGCTCATCTCTTTTGAGGTAGTTGTCAGTGAAAATACACCAAGTCTACCTTCTAGATTTGGCTGTCTTCTAGATTAGTCCCAGCCAGACATTAGTTTCTAGTTCCAGTTTAAGATTCTGAATGCACAGTCACAAATTCTTAGGATTTAAGGAGCAGACCCCTTTAACTCAGCCTTTTAAGACCAGATTTCAGCATGGCCATCAACAGTCTGTGCATTTTGCTCTCTATGCCATTACCCTGCTGACTACCTGCAGGACTTTGGGTCAGAACTGATGCTGTGCTAAGGGACATATAAGCGACCAAAGATGTACCCTGACAGGTGGAATACCACACATTCTAGAAAGCAGACTCTGAATGCAACTGAAAACTGCAACTGAAAACATATTTACAGTTTCATTATCTGCATGTAAGGCAAATGGCTTTTGGATTAAGTTTACATCTCAAAATACAGTAGGCATCAATAGAAACTGTGCTGACGTGGCTAGTAACTGGAAACAAAGCGTTTTTCCATCATGGTAATGATAATTAAAATTGTATCAAGTTAAGGTACCAGTGTGGTATGACAAAGATTTTACATTGAAGTCTCATCAGAATGACTACAGACAGCCAGGAAAATTAAAAAGGCTATAAAGCTAAAGGAAAATAAGAAGAGAGCTGAATTAGTTATAAGAGCTCTGGTTCTTTGCTGTGAATCAGCATGTGGATGCCATTGTCACTAACATTTTCTAAAATGAACTATATTATATTCAGTTGTTTAACAAATGATGTCCAAACACCTAAACCATCTGTTATTATTGGATCTATCTTTTAATTGATATTTATTAAATAAAATTACATGTTCTCTTTTTTTAGACCTTTTTCTTATGCCACTTGGCAACTCATTGTTTTTAAATTGCTCCTCTGGCAGGCTTTGCTGCCAAATGCTCATAGATCTCAACTTGTGGACTCTACTGCACATGAACCAGAAAAGCATGCTTATTAAGTGTCTGTCTCAATAGGAATTACTGCCCAAACTATTCTTTTCTGTTCACAGGCAACTTTGTTTTGTTATATTTGTGATGTGATTGTGTAATTGGGATGGTGTATTTTGAATCCAGACCTTCAATAAATAGCTCAGAAGTTTCATACACAAAGGAAATCTGTAAGAGTGCTCAAAACTATAGCAATAATAAAGCAAGATACATTTTTTGAATATTCATTTGTGTTCTCCCTATCTGAATCCTGAGAGTACCTTAAAAATAAACAGACTGTTGACAAATGTGTGGAAATTACAATTTGTGAAGTAACTAATAAGCTTTTTAAGAGAAAAAGGACCTTTTAAATTGTTAATGGAAATTTAAGAAAATATAATTCAGGGACTATGTACTAGACAGCAAAACAGAGAAATTCTGTAGTAAATGTTTTAGTAGCTGGACTGTTGAAAGGTGTCACAGCCATATTCAATCTCCGTACCATACATGCATGCTTGCCACCAAACTCTTCTCAGTGCATGAGAACTCTCCCTCCAGATTCTGTATCTGTGCATCAATGTACAGCACAGGCTTTGTTGCAGTGTTTATTAGAAATTATGAATTTAAAAATATCAATTTTTAATATCATTTCAATATATCTGGAGAAAATATGGATTACAAAATAGTCTTTGGGAGGCAAAATCTTTATTTTAGTTGCTGATGATTTATCATATAATTTTATCAGTCCAGGAATCTCCAAATAAATGTCGACCTTAGGCCTTGCCTAAGACAGTAGTAAAGGTTGTGAAAGTAAAAAAATAATTTTACTAGCAGTGATAAAAATCTTTTTTCAGAGAAATGGTTCAAATGGCAGTGTGTTGTTTTTTTGTATTATTTTCCTTCCTTTGGAAGTAAATGAATCTGTCACATGACAGATCTTGCCAATTACAATTTCTATGGGTGTTCAAACATTTTTTATTTTATATTATTCAATTTAACTTTCCCCTATACCTGAAATTTTGTTTGGACATTTAAGTTACTGACCTTTATGAATAAAGTGTAATGTAATAAAATATACTAAACAAAGAAAGAGATCTTTTTTTTTTTAGTTCACACCATCTTTCTAGATAGAAAAAATTTACTGCCGAAAAGAGCACAAGCATGTTAAACAGATGGGAACTAAAATTAAATAAAATGCAATTTTTATTTTTTCTTCAGGATATAGAAAGTTGCTCTCTAGCATTACTTTTTTTTCCCACTAAAGAATAAGAATGAATCCCCTGTATTCAGGCAGCTACAAACTTCAGCAAATTTCTTATTTTAAACTTGTCACTAAGGCATTCCTGTAGTTACTTTACTACATTTCCTGTAGTTACTTTAAAGCTTGCTGTACGGCATACGATAAGCATAATAATGAAAAATCATCGTCCCTAAGAATATCCTGGAATAAGATTAACATCACATTTAGAAACTGCAAGAAGCAGTTACTTCAGAAAGAATTAATAAAGCTAATCCCATACAAAAGTGTTTTAAGTGCTGTTGCTTTATGATCTGAATTGAGAACAAAGCAAATTGAAACTGTTTATGGTTCATGTTCGTAGCAGACATAGATTTGCAGTGATTTTTTTTAAGTAGTTGTTTTAGTTCCTGGTTCGCATTTTTGGGTTATCAAGGGAGGGGAGATGATAGACAGGTATAAATTATACACATCTTCTAAGCTTTCTGCCTGCCTTTAAAGATTTAACAATTGTACTCAGCTCTGACTTCTGACTGCCTATAGCCTATTATTTCTTAATCCAAACCGTGACTGTGCAGCAGGAGAGTAGAACATGCTGAAACCTGTTTCCTTTGATGCATGTACAATTTCTTCTTCTGCTCCTATCCTTATTGACTAGGATTAAGGTCTCTGTAGGAATAGAAGAAGCACATGACTACACTGAAGGATGGGGTCCCTTCCACCAGAGGAGGTACATGTACGACAGTTATCATACATAAGGCTGGAGTGGTCATTAGACATCAGTTTCACTGCTCCAAACTTTGCAAAGTTTCTGGATGACCCACTTTGTGAATTCTACTCAACTCCATTATGTTAGCTTCTGAGTCAGCTTAATGTCATGTTTATTTTCTACCTCACTCTTTATATGTGTCTGTTTGTACAAAGTGAATACAAGTATTTGTACATATTTGTATAACATGCATGTATTATACCTATATAAATTTGTGTGTAATATTTCTACACATACCTGCATAATATATTTGTATACCCATATATAAATATATACATGATTTACCTTGAATTGCAGTCCTGTCTTCTCCACTTGTCTGTGGTTTGGACACATGAATTTTTGTCTTTTTTTGTTTCCCTCTCCCATGGCCTCCACATTTGGATTATTTTCTACATTTTCCCATCACAACTGCTCTTCATCACATTTATTCATCACAACTGTTCTTCTTTGGCACAGCTGCTTTGTAGCTGGCACTTACATTGCTGGAACTCTTTTCAGCCTGGATTCAAATAGTTCTGTTGGCCTGAACTGGGGAGAAACTGCAGCCAAGATAAAGCAAATTGATGTGGTTAAATGCTGGTATCCAGAAAAGCACTTAAATTATGATAGTTCTTTCCCATTGACACAGGTTGCTTGCTAAGTAATTGTCAACGGTTTATGGGCTGGTCCGGCCCAGTTCCGTGACCAGCAGGGCGGAGGGATCTGCGGATCCGCGCCTCTGGGAAAGGGGAAGCAGGGGACCCCAAAATACTTGAAAACAACAGCACTAATCTGAGGTGGAACAAATGATTTTACTAAATATAGTATTAGTAAAATACAATGAGAGAGAGAGAGAGAATCTGTTTGAATTGTATAGACCTCACCACAATGCTGGGGTGAGAAGTGCAGTCCAGTTGAGTGACTGAAGTACAGACGGCAAAGTGCAGATGGCGAAGCGCAGGCAGCGAAGCGCAGATAGCGAAGCGCAGACAGCGAAGCGCAGGCGAAGAAGAAGGATCAGGTGACCTTGCATGGAGTTATATCCCCTTGCTGACCGCAAAGCCTCCTGGGGAAATGCAGTTCTTCTCCGTCGGACGAACATTCGGCAGATATCAAACCCCACCCCCAGTGCATTACATGATGTTATGGTGTGGAATACTGATGACCAAAAATCATAAAACCATGACATTCCACCCCTTATTCTACATCACTACATCATGCTTAACACATGGGATTACAGACTGCACTCCCCCAACATCAAATTCCCTTGTGGTACACACTGAACATCCCCGTTTTTCTGCATCACCCACCAGGTGGACCCAGGTCCCTGGGCAAAGACAGTTCCGCGAAGAGGTTTGCCCTTCCCAGAAGCAGGAAAAACCCAAACTGCTTTTCCTAACATGTTCTTTACATGTACTACAGGGACCTTATCTCCCTCTACAATATGTAGGGAGCTGGATTGGGTAGGACCATCTCGACTGATTGATCCTCTGGTGTTAACCAGCCAGGTGGCTTCTGCCAAATGCTTCTCCCAGTGTTTAAATGTTCCGCCACCCATTGCTTTCAACATGGTTTTTAACAACCCGTTGTAGCGTTCGATCTTACCAGAGGCTGGTGCATGATAGGGGATATGATAAATCCACTCGATGCCATGTTCTCTGGCCCAAGTATCCACAAGTGAATTTTTAAAATGAGTCCCATTATCTGACTCAATTCTTTCCGGGGTGCCATGTCGCCACAGGATTTGCCTCTCCAGACCTAATATGGTGTTTCGGGCGGTAGCATGGGGTACTGCATATGTTTCGAGCCACCCGGTTGTTGCCTCCACCATGGTGAGCACATAATGCTTACCATTGCGAGATCGTGGCAAAGTGATATAATCAACCTGCCATGCCTCCCCATATTTGTACTTTTGCCATCGCCCTTCCTCCCAGAGAGGTTTCATCCTCTTAGCTTGTTTAATTGTGGCGCATGTATCACAGTCATGAATGATTTGTACAATGGCATCCATAGTTAAGTCCACCCCTCGGTCTCTGGCCCATTTGTATGTTGCGTCTCTCCCTTGATGACCTGAGGTCTCATGGGCCCACCGAGCTAAAAATAACTCACCCTTGTTCTGCCAGTCCAGGTCTATTTGAGCCACCTCAATTCTGGCAGCTTGGTCTACCTGATGGTTATTTCGCTGATCTTCTGTAGCTCTACTCTTGGGCACATGAGCATCTACATGACGCACCTTTATAACCATATTTTTTGTTCGGGTAGCAATATCTTTCCATAGGTCAGCAGCCCAAATAGGCTTGCCCTTTCTTTGCCAATTATTTTGCTCCCACTGCTGTAACCACCCCCATAAGGCATTTGCTACCATCCATGAATCAGTGTAGAGATAGAGCATTGGCCACCTCTCCCGTTCAGCGACATCTAAGGCCAGTTGGACAGCCTTTACCTCTGCAAATTGGCTTGATTCTCCTTTCCCTTCGGTGGCCTCTGCAACTTGTCGCGTGGGGCTCCACACAGCAGATTTCCATCTGCGATGCTTTCCCACAATACGACACGATCCATCTGTGAACAGGGCATATTTCTTTTCATTCTCTGGTAATTCATTGTATGGTGGGGCTTCTTTAGCACGAGATACATCTTCTGCTGGTGGTGTTCCAAACTTTTTACCTTCAGGCCAGTCCATGATGACTTCTAGGATTCCTGGACGGCTGAGGTTCCCCATCCGTGCTCGTTGTGTAATCAGTGCAACCCACTTACTCCAAGTGGCATCAGTAGCATGATGGGTGGAAGGAACCTTTCCCTTGAACATCCAGTTCAGCACTGGCAGTCGAGGTGCCAGAAGGAGCTGTGTTTCAGTACCGACTACTTCGGAAGCAGCCCGAACCCCTTCATACGCAGCTAAGATCTCCTTTTCAGTTGGAGTGTAGCCCTCCTCCGACCCCCTGTAGGCTCGACTCCAGAATCCCAAGGGTCGGCCTCGGGTCTCTCCTAAGGCTCTTTGCCACAAACTCCAAGTGGGGCCTTTCTCTCCAGCAGCAGTGTAGAGGATGTTCTTCACATCCTGTTCCATCCGTACTGGCCCCAGGGCCACAGCACGGGCTATCTCTTGTTTAATCTGCTCAAAAGCCTGCTGCTGCTCAGGACCCCACACAAAATCATTCTTCTTCCGTGTCACCTGATAAAGTGGGCTTACAATGAGGCTGTAGTTTGGAACATGCATTCTCCAAAAACCCACTACACCCAGAAACGATTGTGTCTCTTTCTTATTAGTGGGGGGAGACATGGCAGTGATTTTGTCGATCACATCTGTCGGGATGTGACGACGGCCATCTTGCCACTTTATGCCTAGGAACTGAATCTCCTGGGCAGGTCCTTTCACTTTGCTTCGCTTAATAGCAAAACCAGCACGGAGAAGGATCTGGATTATTTGCTCTCCTTTCTCAAAAACTTCCTTTGCTGTGTTGCCCCACACAATGATGTCATCAATGTACTGTAAGTGCTCAGGAGCACCTCCCTGTTCCAGTGCAGCTTGGATCAACCCATGGCAAATGGTTGGACTATGTTTCCACCCCTGGGGCAAACGGTTCCAGGTATACTGAATGCCCCTCCATGTGAAAGCAAACTGTGGCCTACATTCTTTGGCCAAAGGAATGGAGAAAAAGGCGTTAGCAATGTCGATGGTGGCATACCACTTAGCTGCTTTTGACTCCAGTTCGTATTGGAGTTCTAACATATCTGGCACAGCAGCACTCAATGAGGGTGTAACTTCATTCAGGCCACGGTAGTCCACCGTCAGCCTCCATTCTCCACTGGCTTTACGCACTGGCCATATGGGGCTGTTAAAAGGCGAGTGAGTTTTGCTGATCACTCCCTGATTCTCTAATTGATGAATTAACTTCTGAATGGGGAGCAAGGAATCCCTGTTGGTGCGATACTGCCGTCTGTGCACCGTTTTTGTAGCTATCGGTACCTGTTGCTCTTCCACTTGTAGCAACCCCACAACAGATGGATCTTCTGATAGGCCAGGCAAAACAGATAACTGCTTAACACCTGTGTCTACAGCAGCTATTCCAAAGGCCCATTGATACCCTTTGGGATCCTTAAAATATCCCCTTCTGAGGTAATCAATACCAAGTATACATGGAGCCTCTGGGCCAGTCACAATAGGGTGCTTTTGCCAGTCTCTACCAGTGAGGCTGATTTCGGCCTCCAACATAGTCAGTTCTTGGGAACCTCCTGTCACCCCATGAATATAAATTGATTCTGTCCCTTGGTGACTCGAGGGCATTAGAGTGCACTGTGCACCAGTATCCACCAGGGCCCTATATTTTAGTGATTCTGATGTGCCAGGCCATCTAATCCACACAGTCCAATAAACTCTATTATCCCTTTCCCCCCCCTGGCTGGGGGCAGGGCCCCTCTATTTGTTACCTCCGTTGTCTGCAGCAACTGGAGCAATCACCTTTCTGGAGAAGTTCACCTTGGTGGTTGATTTGTCTTGTAATTCTTTTACCCGTGCTTGAAGTGCTGGAGTAGGTTGCTTATGCCACTTCTTCATATCTTCTCCATGGTTGCGTAGGTAATGCCACAAGGCAAAACGTGACGTGGTCTTACTGTTGTCACTTGTTCGAGCAGGAGGACGTCTTCTTTTGATAGCTGAGACGTTGGATGACACTGACTGGGAGGAAATCAAGTTGATTAGCCCCTCAAGTAGGCTGTTTTGGGAATTCTGTTCCTCATTGGATGTATCTGTTACCACCATGTATTCATCGGCATCAGGCACGATTGATAGTTTACCTATTATATCTTCTTGTTTGTTCTCCATTCTGTCCAGCTTTTCAGCTACTTTTTCAATGGCTGAAACACAAGCTCGTAGAGGGCTTAAATGTAACTCAAAGTCTTGAAGTTTATTAAGCAACTCATTTATAAGGGGTCTTCTTTCCCCTCTGCCATACATAGCTGCAAATGTACTGGCGTACCTTTCTGGTGCAGTCTTTGTGAATGTACGCCACATGTTTGGTGTACACCTGGCTCTCTCGGGATCATGCTCTTGGTCTGGCTCATCAGGAATGAAATCGGGGCTATGTAGTGTTTCCACCACAGCACATTCTCTCAAATAACGGATGCCTTCTTCCATATCAGCCCATTTCTTCTTCTCAGGCATCAGATCGTCTTTGAAGGGGTATCTTTCTTTTACAGCTAACAACATCCGCTTCCAGAGGGTGAAGGCCTGGTTCTGGCATGTACTAATACCTCTGTCAATGGCTGAGTCCCTAGCAATGCCACCCAGTTGGCGAGCTTCTCTACTATCTAGCCACACACTGTTGGCCCCATTGTCCCAGCATCGAAGTAACCAAGTAGCAATAGGCTCATTTGGGTGGCGTGAGAAGTCTTTTCTCAGACTTCGAATTTCATTCATTTTCAGAGATCGATCAACAAAGGTAACAATATCTTGCTCACCTCTTGCTCTTCCAGGACTTCTTGCCCTTGTAGGTGTTGGTGACCGTGGTCTTACTGAGGGCCCCTCCCCTGGACTCAGAGGTGCTTCTCTTGGCCCTCGGAGCCACTCCTCTGGACCTCTTTCCTCCTCTTTTTTCTCTTCTAACTGAGTCGAGATTCGCTTTGTTTTCCGTCCTCTTACAGGGGCAACTGACATGGATTGTGGTGCCTCCTGTGGTTGATCAGGTTGGTCAGTTCCAATGCTCTCATCCTCCAGTTCAGCTTGGAGCTTGTTTCGTTCGATTATGACAGTATCTAGCTCAGATTGGAGGGTGTGTTGTTGAGATTGAAGATTGTCGAGCTTGGATTGCAGGGAGTCTCTCTCAATTCGGAGGGCATCTCTCTCAGATCGGAGGTTTTTCCTCTGGAGCAGGAGAATCTCTCGCTCATTTTGAACTTTTTCCCTGAGACTCTCCCTTTCAATTTCAGAAGCTCTCTCTCTCTCCAGGATAGTATTGAATAAGGCCCGATAAGCATTAGCCAGGCCCCAAATCATATGTGCCTCCTCAGAACTGCCCAAGCCGCAACATTCCTGCCTTAAATAGCTGTTTAGACTCTCGGGGTCTTTCAGGTGTTCTGGAGTAAAGTTCCATGAGACTGAAGATTTCCATCTGTCTAAAGTCTTTCCCAGACCTCTCCACACTCCCTGCCACTCAGTATTCTCTGGTTTTGGGGAGGACATGCTCAAAATATAATAAATACTAATACTGAGCGAAATGATGAGCAATACATTCAGGGAGATTAGTAATGCGACTAGGTGTTCATTCAAAAACTGCATTACAGGCTGAAAGGTGAGACTGGAAACCTTAAAAAATCCCAGTCCTGTAAAATTGACAGCTGTCTCCGGAATTGTAAGCCACATTGTACGAACGTGCCAGGTCCATATTTCCACCCATGTTTTCAATTGATTGTATATGCCGATTGCTCCATAGAGCAAGGTGGCCAGCTTAATTAATGCCCAGTATGTTTTGAGCATTAGGAAAGAAGAGGCAGCAGCGTGCAGCCCTTTAAGAGTCAGTTTCACTACAGAAAGCATTTTTTTTTTTTTTTTTTTTTTTTTTTTTCTTTTTTTTACAGAGGCAAGATAGTAAAGCTCAGAGTTTACAAATATCCTACGATACTGGCAGTCCGCCTGGAGTTCTCAAGGTCACGTTTTCAGAGAGTAGTGGTAAAACAGATAAGCTTTCCCAACGGAACTCTCCGAGAGCAGAGAGTCTAAACAGCTAGAAAGCAACTGTTGCCCGCATTCTCCACCAAAAATGTCAACGGTTTATGGGCTGGTCCGGCCCAGTTCCGTGACCAGCAGGGCGGAGGGATCTGCGGATCCGCGCCTCTGGGAAAGGGGAAGCAGGGGACCCCAAAATACTTGAAAACAACAGCACTAATCTGAGGTGGAACAAATGATTTTACTAAATATAGTATTAGTAAAATACAATGAGAGAGAGAGAGAGAATCTGTTTGAATTGTATAGACCTCACCACAATGCTGGGGTGAGAAGTGCAGTCCAGTTGAGTGACTGAAGTACAGACGGCAAAGTGCAGATGGCGAAGCGCAGGCAGCGAAGCGCAGATAGCGAAGCGCAGACAGCGAAGCGCAGGCGAAGAAGAAGGATCAGGTGACCTTGCATGGAGTTATATCCCCTTGCTGACCGCAAAGCCTCCTGGGGAAATGCAGTTCTTCTCCGTCGGACGAACATTCGGCAGATATCAAACCCCACCCCCAGTGCATTACATGATGTTATGGTGTGGAATACTGATGACCAAAAATCATAAAACCATGACAGTAATGTCTTTCCTGATTATAAACAGGACTTTTAGGGAAATGGCCTGGTAAATAAATTCAAGCAAAAATAATGCCATTTAAGGTTTTTAAGGTTCATATAGGCAGGGCAAATAAATTCTAAAATGAATTAATAATCTTTGAATGGAAATAAGAAAGAATTTCTCTGTCCAGGTGAATACTACCACTCTAAGATCTTTTTTTTTTTCGTACCTGCTACAAGGATACTGTTATTGGAAGGAACCACTCTGAGAGTTTTATAAAATCTGATGCACTTCCAGGTGACATCTCTAAGTATTTCTCTTTCACGTGAAAAATTTGTTTTTACTGAAATCCTGTAAACAACTACTGAGATATCACATTGTATGCACAATCATATTTTATAGACTCTATAGTATCCACTGCCTATCCCTCTCCGGGAAACTATTATTACTTCACTGTTTCCCAGTCCTGTTTTCATTTCACATTGCAGAATCCACTGCCAAAAAGGTTACCGTCTCTTTCAAAATAAAGCATTAATTAACTACACAAAAGCTATTGATGAACTAGATATCATTTTCTTATTAAAGAATTGTTAATCCCTTATTCTTCATTTTCCTCTCTGACTGTAAAAGTCCATTTTAATTATTTCACAGAAGGAACTGTTATAACATAAGCTGGTGCACTGTTCCTCAGATGGCTTTTCTGACTTTTAGTAGTGATGGGGAAAAAAGTCCCCAGAAGTGATACTTGGCTCCTTGAAGCTTTCTCTGTAGGTAAGCAGTTAGCTTTAATTGATTGGTGGAGACTGCACTCAGAAAATCCTAAATCAGTAAAGATTTCACTTGAGCCACATCCCATTTATTCAGTAATACATACTCCATGGGTAAGAGCTACAAACTTCATAAGCAGATATAAATTTCATTTCTGCCACTTACTGGTCCCTGTTTCAGTCTTGGTCTTTGGAGCAGAGCCAGCACAAAAAACTGAGCTCACAGAGTTATAGGGATAGATCAGACTGGAGTTGTGATTCAAAAATATTCTCCTCTTCATCTTGGCTTTTTTGGGACACAGCTGTTTAAGAATTTAAATTAATTCATAGACAGAGATCTTCTCTTACTATAGTAAACTGGAAAACTACATTAGTTGAACTAATAGAACAATAAATTAGTATTTTCTCACAGACCCATTATTTTCTTAAAATGCATACTTGAAAGTGTATTCAGATAAATTCTTCATAAAAGGGAACATTTTATGACAAAATATGAGTATTAAGGGACAACATATTGGTACTTTCCTTCCATAAATATTATTTCAATGGACATTTGGAGGCACGGCTCATAATGGACTTGCCCAGCTGTAGACCTCCACAGGTGGCATATCTGGCTTGACATGAACTCTTCAGTGCAGAGAGAGTTGTACTACTAGTAAGTAACTCATCCACTCTGAGATCAGCCTAAGTAAGCTAGAACAGTCCCAGTGCAATTTTTTTTTACTCTCCTCTAATTATGCAGAAAGTCCAGGGTTACTAAGTCGAACATAGGTGTGCGCAGCTGCCTAGAAGTAACAGTCTCTTAAACATTTTAAAGACATGTATCCATTAACTTATAATGCTTGTATTAGTTTGAACACCCTGCTGTTGTTCTAGCTCACTGCACAGTGCAAGTAAACTACCATACTGTCATACAGAGACAATTTTTTTTCCAGATGTGTTTGACCTGTAAGGTCATCTTTTACTCTATGAAGTTCTTGCTGTTAATTACAGTGTACAGCACTATCACCATACAGAGAAGAAGCTCTGCAAGTAGGTAGATTAAGTCATTTCTCACTTCACTGCTCCTTTCCTTCCAAGCGAGTTGTTCAGATGAAAAACTGTAAAAAGAAAACAATCACCTAGCGCTAAGAAAAGCAGACATACGCCTAATTCTGTTACAGATGCCACGGTATCAATCACTGCTTCCACTTTAAAATTCAATTTTAATAGTGTCCATTATCTTTATATATTACCCATCTGTCTTTAATGTTAAACAGCTATTTCATGTGAAACCTATACAGTCTATGCATGCAAGTTTTTGCAGGATTGCATTTGATTATCTCAGAGTCGAGATCTATTTTCTGTTTAGCTCATTGGATGTTTGTGTTTTCTTGACTAGTAGAGTTTTTCAGTATTCTGGGGAAGTTGCTGACAATTACCTGGGGGTTTAACTCTGTTATAGAAAAATCTCAATCAAATGGTTGGAAGTAGCATTTAAGACATCTTTGTGCAATACTGCCAGCAGGGGACCAGTAATAATAATTTGGTGACAGAAAATCTATAAAAAACATTAAGTCTGTTTTGGTTCTTCTCTTTTTTTAGAGTCTTGTTACATTCACAATTGGAGTCACCAAGACAACAAAACTCTAGGAACAAAGCTTACCTTAAAGTCTTTAGAGGTAAGAACTTATAAACAAAAGGCTTAAGATTTACTATCTAAGCTAAGCTTTCCTAGCTTTGTGAATGCTATTGATTTTTCTCCAGATTCTTCAGAAATATCTAATCCGAACTCTATTTGTCCTATGAAAATTAAGTGTCGGAGTTGATCCATATTTTCACTTTACAATATTGAGGTCCATAGGTTAATACACTACATAAACTGCAAACTCTGGAATTTTTATCCATTTTGTGGGCTACAGGAAAGACAGATATTTAATTTTTTCTATCACATTGTTTTGCAGCAACACAATATTTTTCCTGCATAGAATCTAAATAAGTGGTTCTGCATTGCAGCAATATTCAATACCCTGTTTAGGTTACATTCTGCTTGTGAGAGAAGAGATTTGGTTGTGATTGGAGTATTTTTATTTCACTGCATAGTATTAAGATACTGCAGGGGGGAAAAATCATCACCAGCTCTTTTAATTTTTTTTTTTTAGGCAATCATGATATTAGAGTACAAATAAATACTGTTTTCCTAAGAGAAAGCCTAGAGAAGAACAAATATTTAGGAGTATATTTTTATAATAAAAAATGATGTGGAATTTTATCTCAATGAAAAATATTGGAAAAAACGTTTATTATTTAGTTTAAAATACCATGCACAATTGCTCACTTCTAGCTAAGTCTCATTTATAAAATACTAATTTGCACACTCGTCAGGAATAAAAAGAGACAAAATCATCACATAAATCGTTTGCCACATGCTGAGATATTAGTTAATTAAACATAGTTCATGATTTTGAACAGGCTATCTACAAAGTTTTGATGGGAAACAAGAATAATTGCACAAATATTATGCAGTGGGTATATTTATTCATATCTCATGTTTCTAGGTATTTGATCCTGATGTATTGACATGCTACCCATGACAAAAGCATTTATAGAATCATAGAATCCTTAAAGTTGGTAGCTGGTAGTTGGTAGCTGCCCTTCAGATATTGAAAGATCGCTATCCAGTCACCTTGCAGACCTCTTCTCCAGGCTGAACAGCCACAGATCTTTCAGCCATTTCAGCCTTAACTTTCTTATGGCCCACTAAGATACTGCCTAATAGTATTATTTTTTTCTGTGATGATTCAAGTAGCTGTTCAGTTTTTAAAATTTTTTCGATTCATATTCTAGATTATGGTGTCTGTAAGGATCATTCTTCATTGAGCTAATGTGGTACCTGTATGACTGTATACTTTGTAAGCTACATATATATTTCATTCATGACTACAAGAGCACAATAGAAGGAGATTAAAGTGAATTAAAAATGTCTTTGTCAAAATGGGGCATTATTTATTCATCCAAAAGTAAGTAGTATCACAGAATCACAGAATTGTAGGGGTTGGAAGGGACCTCCAGAGATCATCGAGTCCAACCCCCCTGCCAAAGCAGGTTCCCTACACCAGGTCGTACAGGTAGGCATCCAGGCAGGTCTTGAACATCTCCACAGAAGGAGACTCCACCACCTCCCTGGGCAGCCTGTTCCAGTGCTTCGTCACCTCACTGTAAAGAAGTTCTTGCGCACATTTGTGCGGAACTTCCTATGCTGCAGTTTCCGGCCGTTTCCCCTTGTCCTGTCTCCACTCACCACTGAAAAGAGTCCGGCCTCGCCATTCTGCCCCCCACACCTTAGATACTTATAGACCTGGATCAGGTCCCCTCTCAGTCTTCTTTTCTCAAGGCTGAACAGACCCAGTTCACTCAGCCTTTCCTCATAGGAGAGATGCTCCAGGCCCTTCACCATCTTTGTGGCCCTCTGCTGGACTCTTTCCAAGAGATCCCTGTCTTTTTTGTACTGGGGAGCCCAGAACTGGATGCAGTACTCCAGATGAGGCCTTACCAAGGCAGAGTAGAGGGGGAGGATCGCCTCCCTCAACCTGCTGGCCACGCTCTTTTCAATGCACCCCAGGATGCCATTGGCCCTCTTGGCCACAAGGGCACACTGCTGGCTCATGGCCAACCTGTCGTCCACCAGGACACCCAGGTCCCTCTCCGCAGAGCTCCCCTCCAGCAGCTCATCCCCCAGCCTGTACTGGTGCATGCAATTATTCCTCCCCAGATGCAAGACTCTACACTTGCTTTTGTTAAACCTTATCTGGTTTTTTTCTGCCCAGCTCTCCAGCCTGTTCAGGTCTCACTGAATGGCAGCACAGCCTTCAGGCTTGTCAGCCAATCCTTCCAACTTTGTATCATCAGCAAACTTGCTGAGGGTGGCCACTATCCCCTCATCAAGGTCATTGATGAAGATGTTGAACAAGACCGGACCCAGCACTGCCCCCTGAGGAACACCGCTAGTTACAAGCCTCCAACCAGATTCTGCACTGCCACCGACAACCCTCTGTGCTCTGCCAGTCAGCCAGTTTTCAACCCACCTCACTGTCCACTCATCTATCCCACACTTCCTCAGCTTTGTTATAAGGATGTCGTGGGGGACAGTATCAAAAGCCTTGCTGAAATCAAGGTAGACTACATCCACTGCTCTCCCCCCATCCACCCAGCCAGAGACAACATCATAGAAGGCTACCAGGTTGGTCAAGCATGACTTCCCCCTGGTGAACCCATGCTGACTACTCTTGATAACCTCCTTTTCTTCCAGTTGTCTGGAGATGACATCCAGCACAAGCTATTCCATCACCATGCAGAGAAATGAATAAAAACAATAAAATTCCTTATGTTTCTCTCTTCTCAACAGCTCCATTATCTTTCCAGACAAAACTTTTCAGATATTGTCAAGGAAAACTGATCACTCATTTCTAAACCAGATGTCAGGTATCCTTGCCCCATGTTAGTATTTCCTGCTTCCCTCTGTATCCCACCCCCTCAAGCCAGCATTCCTAAAGGGTAGGCACACTTTGAGTCTCAATGGAGGTTGTGAAACTTTGGAGGTTGTGTTAGACTTTGCATTGCCAGGCAATCAATAGTTTGCTCTGTGAAGGCGTGCCCTCCGTATCCTTTATGACAGCACCTTCACCTTGCTTCTTCCTTCTTCATCCTTGTCCTTTGTTTTATCACCAAGCATTTAGGCAAGATAATGTCTGACAGATGAACTGAAGTTCAGAATTTATTTTTAAATGAATACACATAATTTAACCATTCTTCTCAAATGCAAAGCTTGCTTTCTCAAAATGTTGACTGAGATTATTAAGTTCATTAGTCATAAAATAAATTTGAATGGACAGTGAAAAAGACATAGCTCAAAATAATACAGATATGTAAAGAAAAAGGTAGGAAGATTTTCAGGAAGTAAGTAATGAATACAAAGGATATCAACAGTCATTCTGAAAACTTTTTTTTTTTTTTTTTTTTTTTTTTTTTTTTTTTTTCAGGAAACTTGCCACTGGAAAGAGGCAGTAAAGTACTTTTTAGAAATGAGGAAATACAAAACATAATGGATCTCAGGAACACCTACTCCCTGTAATAGTTTATTTGAAATGAGACACAGCAGTGGGATACTTAAAATGAATGTGATGCATGTCATTCAGCTTAAGATTGAAAAAAGTCTTAAATGTAAGTGAGACCAACATTATTAAGTTAGGTGATCTGAAAAATTGGGATCAAGAATTGAAAGCCAATCCTCCTCTTCATAGACAGGGAAGAGAACATGAAGAATGCACAAGAGGCACAGTATGAGAAATTGTTTATAGATAAAAACATTCAGCAGCACTGGCACTGCATTTTAAGTAACATGCAAATGAGAGAGCAGAGATGCAAAGTGTCCTAGGAGGAGAGCACTAAAATAAGATAATTTAACTTCTAAATAAACCCTAGAAAATAAGACACTTGAGTTGACTTCCTCCAAAGTAGATATGATCTTTAGCAAGTGAAGCTGGAAAAGGGCAGGGTTTCCAATGTTGATACCTCTATTGATAAACAAGGCTTCTCTCTCATTTAAAAAAAAAAAAAAAAAAAAAAAAAAAAAAAATCCCTAAATATGCCTATCATAAAAAAAAGGCAGTATTATTCAAGGCTTCCTCTGCTTGACTGCTTGATGACCAAATTCCTTAAATTTCTTTCTGCCAATATTGTTTGAAACAACATTTCTTCCCAGTTCCAAATTTATTAATCATCTTATCTGATACTTATCAGGAACTGTGAATAAGAAGATATCTATCAGTAGAGACTGCAGATGACTAACAAAGAAGGAGTTACATTCAGTAACAGTCTTCAGGTTTCATTCTTCTGTGATGCATTACATCCAACATCATCCTTCCTATCATTCCTTCATTCCCTTGTTTGGTATCGCTATATCTTTATCCTGTCTGCCATTTGCAGTGTGCTTTCACCACTGCACATATTTTTACATGAAATAGATCAGATTCAGTCCTCAAATGCTCTAGATCTTTTATAAAAACAATGGAGGCATCAAATTACAAGTTGTAGATTTTATAAAGGCTCTGTTTAAGGATATCCTTGGATTTGGATGCTGCTGCTTTAGAATATATTGTCACCTCTGACTGTTTTAATATTTATAATCTTAACGTAAAGTAAGATGTCAAATGGTTTAATAATGTCTCCTTGCACATTTAAGCAAAACAATAGAGATTCCATATAAAATCAGAAAGCAAAAGAAAAGATTTTAAACCTCCTTTCCCCTCTATAAACAACAATTTCTAAGAAGTTCTTCCAGCACTACTTTTCCAGTTTTTATTGTTGTTGGTTTTTTTTTTTTTCATATTTTTCTTTCCTTCTTTTTAAGATATGAAATAAAAAAATTGGCATGTAATACACTACCAGTGTATTGTGTACCAGTCCACAGCTGTACAGCTCTTGATGGGAACACTGCTGCAGACTCCTTGTATATATGTCGACTTTTCAATTAACAGTAACCCACAATTCATACATAATTTCTGAGGTCAGTCAGTAGAGGTAGAACTCAGTGCTTTTGTCATTCCTGTCACTGGAGGATCAAGTGAGAGCTGTAACCCCCAAGGTAACTGTGTTTATCAAATGGACTTCAGCTCCCTGGATAATAAGATGACAAGCTTTGAATGCTGAACAAGGAAGGGTTTTTTTCACCTTAGGAGCAAAGGACAGTATTTGTTCCCAGTTAATTGCGAACTGAGAGGGAAGGCGTTAAATTAACGGCAGTGGGAGAACACAGCAGAACTGAGCAATATCAAGGCTTCTTTCTTGACAAAGGCTTCAGAACAGGTTTTATTTTCCACAATGCTAAAAGGTTACTGAAGGAAGGTCTGGGAAATATTTGTGAAATGTTTGAGTTTGTGATTCTTAGGACTAAGATACAAAGTAAAAAGATTTCATGAAAGCAACTTCAGGAAACTCAAAATTCCTAAACAAAGTATCTCTGAATCTTTGCCCATGTGTTTTTGAGCCTGCTAGTTCAAAAGGAATAAGGATGCAAGTGGCTCTTTACAGGAAATAAGGTGAAAACTTTCTTCTGCAGGAGAACAACTTCACTAAATGCCCATTTGCCACAAAGAAAGGAAAGATGCATACAGGTTAGATTTTTAAGTACAAATTTTAAAATGATGCATGAATGTTAAAAGGATGTTAAAAGCAGTAAAGTCTGAGCAGGAACAACATATGAAGTTGTAAATTCAGCAACTTTGAAGATCAGAAAAGAAATCCTGATACATTATTATGTGGATAAGAAAAGTTTATGATAATATATGCTGCAAAGACAATGGTATAAAAGATCTTCACAACACTGTCAAGAAGTATAGCCATCATCAGATAGCTACTCCAAACAGTGTCAGTGACATGGGACTATAGCCTCTACATGTAAAAAAAAAAAAAAAGAAAGAAAGAAAGGAAAAAAAAGAAAAGCAGGTTGGAAGGTATTTGTGTCAAATATTTTCTAATATGTTGGAAGTGGTGAGCTGAAGCACATCTCAAGGCACACAAAGAAGCAGTTGGTGAATTACAAGCAATTTCATTTTTGGATTGCTAAGTGTTAGCATCTCAAGCCCTGAGAAAGGATTGCCCAGGTGGATTGTAAAGTAACTCTCAGTGGAAGTTAGGAAAAAACATCTGTAAGGAATGATATAGGTATCATTGAACTTGCCTTCAGCCAAGAATAAATTAGATAAGTTTTTCAAGTGCTTTGCAGACTCTGTAACTTTATAAAGAGTTCTTATATATTGATATAGAGAATAGAAAGCATATGAAAAACCAAATCAAATTTAAAAGGCCCCCAAAAAGCATCTAAGTCATGACCCTAGACATAACAGAAATATCACACTGAAATGGAAGAAGGAAGGAAGGAAGGAAGGAAGGAAGGAAGGAAGGAAGGAAGGAAGGAAGGAAGGAAGGAAGGAAGGAAGGAAGGAAGGAAGGAAGGAAGGAAGGAAGGAAGGAAGGAAGGAAGGAAGGAAGGAAGGAAGGAAGGAAGGAAGGAAGGAAGGAAGGAAGGAAGGAAGGAAGGAAGGAAGGAAGGAAGGAAGGAAGGAAGGAAGGAAGGAAGGAAGGAAGGAAGGAAGGAAGGAAGGAAGAGGCAAGTCCTATAATCTTCTATTTCATCTGTACTTCCTTATTTCGCCTTCCTTATCGTGTCACGTGGACAGTTATCTCTTCATGCTGTTGCAATATTTCTATAAGTACACATCCCTCTGCTTTATTTGCCTACTAGTTTTCTGTAAAGTACTATTACATAAGAAGTGAGTCTTCTTAAACTGCACTCAACTTTCTTTTTAGGCTCTAAGATACATCTATATACATAAATACATCTAAAATACATAAATACAAGCAAGCTGTTATATTTTAATATCTTTGTCAGAAAAATATAAACTGTTGATTTGAACTTTGACACGTCCTATGATGGCTTGCCTGATTTCATTTGTTTAATGTGGTGCAAGAGTGAACCAGAATGATCATAATTCAGCATAATATGAAAAGCTTTTTATGATCTTCATTTGAGGTCAGTCAATAAGCTATTTGAAGCACTGTGTATGCAACCATATGAAAAAGACATTGGTTCCATAACTGATAAAATAAATTTTCCTTCTAAGGAAAATCTAAGCCACATTTATTAAGTTTGCATAAAACCGTTTCAGATGCAAGTAAAGCCATCAAATCAGTGAGATGCTTGTCAAATAATAAAGATGGATTGCTAGTTACCCTAAGATACCTACTCTTGTCAAAAATCTTGAGAGTTATATTATCAATATTAATAGAATTTAGATTTATTGCATTTCTTCACCGTTTAACATTAGTCACATTTTAGATATTTCTTAGCTAGATTCAAGCAACACCATTCTTACTCCAGTCTCAACAACTCTTTATTCTTTGTATATTTAATGTGCTGATATCAATGATTCTTCCAGATCCTAAACCTTGAGTGATTACCTGAAGATTCAGTACTCTAACCCATGAACTATGCTACAGGATTCGTCTCATAAATTGCTTGTAACAAAGAAGATAAAA
This sequence comes from Tetrao urogallus, assembly GCF_951394365.1. Taxonomy (NCBI): domain Eukaryota; kingdom Metazoa; phylum Chordata; class Aves; order Galliformes; family Phasianidae; genus Tetrao; species Tetrao urogallus. The sequence continues at coordinate 42,574,375 of NC_136815.1, read as the reverse complement.
GAATCAAATCCAATTTTTCTGCACAGTTCAGAGACTACTTACACTGGACAAGGCTATAAAGCAAACTATTAAAATATCCAGAAAATAAATAAATAAATAAATAAATACATACATAAAAATAAAAACACTTGGTTAAAACACTTGGGTGAGTAACTAAGGAAAATAAATTGTTAATATCCAACTGACAGATTTTTGTCTTCTGTGTAAACCTGAAATTCATACAAAACTGTAATATTCTAAATATAGATCTTTATTTATATATTATTGTAACTATTTATTTCATATTATATTACATTATTAAATGATTGTATGAATCCAACACTTGTGTTTTATTTATTCTTTTCTGTTATTTTAACATTTTCATCCAGTGATCTGTATGCTTTTTTCTAATTGATTATTTAAATACTCTGACAAGTATATAAGTCTTATATAAGACAAGCTATATAAGTCTCAATTGTTGTGTAAGTGGATGAACAGAATACACTCATTTAAAAACATGCACATGCACTAGTGGTATTATTCAGGATGCATGTGCAGGACAGTTTGCTGACCTCAAGTGGCTGCAGTGTTGAACTCCTGAGAATTTTTTTAAGGCAAGCATTTCATTCAGATGTAGCAGACTCATTCAAAGTTGAGTGAGAAGACAGAATAGAACCATACTTAACTTTTCAGTTAAACAATAAATTCCTTTGATGTCAGTGACTTATGTATGCATTAACATTTATTTAGGCCTGCATTTGTCTGTTACGCTGTGACCAAGATCTTTGCCATTAGAAAAGGAAGTCTTCATAAACATAAGAAATTGTTTCATAGCTTCAGTCTATGGTCTTGAAGGCTATAATGTCAGTCATCTCTTTGAGAGCAAATGGCCCCTCTCCACTCTCAATTTTAAACTGACACGAATCACTCGGTGGTTCAAATTTTTATCTTACTGCTGCTGAGTTGACTCTTTAGCTTCAATGCACAGCTTTCTGAAGTGTATAATTTAAAGTCTTCTCACTAATTATTAAAAATTTTCCCAATTCAGAATAATTTGCATTGGCAAATGCATTGGCAGAATTAGCAATTACTTTTTTGCTTGTTGATCTGTCACTTAAGACACTACTGCAACTACTATAGCACTAGCTACTTCTCAGAGAGAAGGGAAAACATTTTCTGTCCCAGAAGTTTACAACCTAGGCATATAAAGCAAACAGGGACTGTAGAGAAAATAGGGATGAAGACTGAGTGACTTTCTTATAGTAATGGAATAAAACGCAGGCTGACAGGAAAAGGAATTGAGCCTTCCATTTCGAGTACTGAGGATGTTACCTATTTTTTAAACAGTTCCTCCATTTGTTTTCAAATTTCAGCAAGAAATTATAATTTATATTCAGATCTTGCGCATGTAGGAAGAATACCACTTATTTGTAAATAAGCAGAGATGTGATTTGCCTAGTGAGTTTAGCTGAAGTACAAAGCAAGGTATAAAAAATGCATATACTTCACAAAACTTGATCTGAACAACCTTCTTGCAAGATTCTTTTTTCTTCTAAGATGTTCATAGAGCTGTCAGGTCTTGTACTGTTACTAAGCAATGGAAACAAAAGAAAGCTATAATTATGTTTGACCCAAATAACAGTAAAAGATCAATATCGCATCCTGTTTGAATGTTATAATATCTAACACCACAGCTATTGCTCAAAGAGAAAGAAAGGTGTTATCTTCAGCCTTATCTTTATCTACTTTCCCAAAAGGTAGGAGGTACAAAGCAAGTCCATAAAAATAGAAATGTTTAATTAAGTGATCTTGTAAACAGCAAAATGTTCAACTCACAAAAGGAGGAAAATATATCCAAAATTTTTCTTCATCATATTTATGAAAACCATAATCAGGGACTAGATTCATATTAAAGCAGATTCAGCTTTTAAATTAGAAAGAAGTTTCACCAGGAGTACTTTTGTAGTGAAGAAGAACTTTTTGACATACGTCATCTCTTTAACTATGCTCAGCTTTTGCAGTGGTTTTTTGCTCACTTTTATAATTGCTTATCAGCATTAATCACGTAGAAGCTATGTCCACTTCTGCATCATTTTTGTGAGTATTACAGAATCACAGCAGGACTGAAGCTGGAAGGGACCTCTTGAGACCATCTGTTCAAACTCCCATCTGGTCTCTGCTCAAGCAAGAACACTTAGAGCCAGGTATCCTTTAAAGATGCATATCTCCAAGGATACATAGCTTCTTTGGGAAACCTATTCCAGAGCTCCGTCACCTGTACAAGTGAAGAAATGCTTCCCGATGTTTAAACACAACCTCTTTTGTTCCAGATTGTGCCCACTGCTTCTTGTCCTCTTATTTGGCTCCACTGAAAAGAGCCTGGCTCCCTTTTGGCTCATGATTTTTGTTATTTTGTTATGAGCTAGGATTTTTGTCTCTCAGTCTGAGGACTGTAAAAAATAAGAGGTAAAGGCCCTTGCCTGGTCTTCTTTCGCTTGAATTTTCGCTAGCTCTTGAAAATCTCCCAGTCTTTCAATAGCTCATAAACTGCACATTGCAAATCATCAGACAGATGCATAAATGCAAATAAATCCCATTAGAAGCTGTGAGTTGAATCCTTTTTGTTCTTTGTTTATTTTTGCCAATATTGTCTTTCTCTGTCAGGTATCAGTAGGACTGAATACAATTTTCTCTGTAACAGATCTACAACTCTCCTTCCTCCAGGACTGCTGAGAAGGAACTGAGTAACTGGTTTCTTCCTATTGACAAGGATTTTTTTTTATGTCTAGGAAGTTCCCAGCAGAACAACTCAGATTAGCTCTCTTTGAACTAGGGGAATGGTAAAAAAGACTGATGGACAACACATGAAGTTACAGTAATGCAGACATTCTAAAGTAATCGATAATAAATCCCATCAGATAATTATGCAGTGGCAACACCATTATATTTTCATTTGCTGCCTTTGATTTCCGTATGACCTGGCCTTTTTTTCCCTCTTTCATTTCTAGTAAAGCAGTGTAGGCCATAAGATGGAAGTCACAGAGGCTAGAAAAAATGTTCCTGCATTCTCTGGGGCTGAGTGAGAGAGGAATAGGCTCACTGAGAGCTGCCTCAGAACTGCATCCTCCAAAATAGGACTTTTAATTGTTTTTGTCTTAGGACTCTAATAAAAGTGTGCTGTGTTTCTAAGCTATTCACCTAAGGTTGCCAAGTTGAGGACCTTCTGTCCATGGATAAGTCTCAAGATTCTCTTTCAGACTCTGCAGTCAGATAAGTGATGGGAGATAACTAAGAAAAAAATCTATCTTCATCTATGCTTCCCATAATGCTAGGGACTAGTTGTCCAGAATTTCAAAGCATTGGAAATCTTTGTGTTATTGTGACATTTCGATGTATCTTTTAGCAGAAGAAGATTGAAATTTTTCATCCATCAAAAAATCAAGTTCAGAAAATGAGAGGATAGTTTGAAACAGTGATTATGATTCCTTGGTGTTGCAGTAGTATGATGAGCCTTCAACAGAGAACAGACTGTGAGCGTGTGGGATGAACATTTTTATCAAGCAGTGACAACCTTCAGGTAAAGCACCAGTTGAAGGAAGATACATTCTGAGTTGCCAACATTCTGTGTTGCTTCTTTCAGACTTCATAATCGCCTTTTTCAAGTAATACTGAGACAGTTGTCTAACAGTGAACTAAAATTGCACATTGTCGTTTTACAAAATATTTTACAATAAGTTTACTTTTATTGTCAGTTTCTTAATGTTTTTAGCGTTTTGTTGATAACACTGCTAAAAAAGACACAAGAGAAGAAAATTATTCCTACTTCTATGGTTCCCATGAATCCTAAACTTTCTCCTTTTTAAGGCTTTAACCTCATTTTATGTTTTTAACTCTGTTTACTTCTTGCTTGTTATCTGTTATTTTGTTTTCCTAAAACTGTTTCTTCTATGTCAGTCCCTTGATTCTTCTGTTCTTCCTATTTGAACTCAAAAACAGCAGGAATCCTTCTCCCTCATCCTACTTGTTCCTGCTTTTGACCCTGTCATTCAAAATACTGAGTCCTTCATAAATAGACATTAGAAGCAGTCTGAGATAGTCAATACATAGCTAGATACCAGATGCTGCTTGTAGCAAGATCCCATGTCACACATTTTCACAGCATACTACTGAACTGAGTCTCTGTGATGCTGATACAAGAGCAGTTAACAGTGCTAATAAATCTTGAGGTCTGTAACAGTTAAAGTGTTTTCCTCTGTGCCCTCAAATACGGTCTGTATTTTTATAATCTGTATGCATAGTATATGGTGTATATACAGCTATATTTACATCTATACATATAGAGATGTATACATTGTATAATGCACACACAAATACACACACAAAATAAATTCAAAAGTTGAGGACACACTCTTGTTAATGTTCTCTTGACCTTTGCTTAATAGTTCTTAAGAGTAGCAGGGACAATCCGGGAAGGACATCACAAAATGAGTCCTAAGGATTTTGACTGCTTCATGAAGGAATTCAAAAGATTAATCAGATAATCCTAGATTTGTCTGTAGGACTGCTGCTTTCAGGACCTGAGACTCTTTAACTCAGTTCACAGATTTTCAACATTCTCTCCCAAACTCAAGCCTACCAGCTTTCCTTCTGAAAGGACATCCATCTTTTAAAGCATACCAGGCAGGGACAGCATTGCTCAACTTGTAAGTGAACAGAGCAATTTTGAGAGGTTGAGAGGTTGATGTTAAAATCCATATCTTTTTCTGAGCATCTTTTTCTGAGGCTACAAAGCAGGTTGGATGGGGCAATACTGTCTACCCTGATCACCTTGAGCAGGGGTGCCCAAGAGAAATTAAATATTTCAGGTGAAAAGGATAAAAATGAATAATTATATATGCCCTGTAGTGAGGGTGCTTATCTGCAAATAAGCAGATGAGAGTTCCAGCCCCTGGTCTCACCATGTTCTTCATTTTTATGCAGAGAATATTTATTTTAAAATATAGAAACAGCCCTGAAATCAGGATCAGAACACCAGCCTGCCAGCAGGGGTGCTTGCCACATCCTGTCTTCCTTAGATCTTCAATAATTTCTGCGGTAGTGCAATCTTTGCAAGGCAGGCAAAGTTCTCTGCTTTTTATTTCCTTTAAACTTTGTGTTTAGGATGCCTTTCCAGAAACTTAGGGAAGACTTTATAATCCTTCATGTAGAAGGAAGACCCAGGTCCGGTTTTCTTCTGGTAAATAGAAAAGCCATTTTTCTAAGCAGAAACTCCAAATGCTTCTCGTAGTGTCATTGTGACATACAGCTGTGTGTGTTCCAGGAGCACCTAAGTATACTCCAAGAACTTGCACCAGATACAATTTAATCAGAAACTTAGGCAGAAAGGTACTTAATTCTTTGATCCTATGTGGAATTTAGCAGCAGAAGGTGGCAAGTTTCTGAACATGACATAGTACTACAAATGTACAGCAGCAGAACATCTTTAAAATGCAAATTTGAACAGTGAATTGTACGCAGCCAAGAAGCAGGTAGATCACATTTCATACGTTTAATCCTAAATTGTGTCTGGGTCTTTCTACAGACAACAAGTCCTTCATTGTAGCTGTCTGTAATTCAATATATTAAATATGTGTATTTCTTGTAAGAAATAGAGGTGGTTAAACATATTCTCTGGAACAGTCTGATATCAGAATAGAATTGACACTTTTCACTGGAATACATCCATTCCTTCAGAGTCATTGATGAGAAGCAGCAGGCAGCAGGGCTACCCTGCTTCTTGGCCTGGCAGACAGGTGGCTTGTTTGGCTGACCACTTCCCAACCTTCCCCGCTGGGCAGCCAGGGAGACAACCCATGTGATAGCATGCCAGCTTTTTGGCTGCCTGACTGGCAGATGGACTTGCAAGCTGCCTGGCTGGCTGCCTGCCTAGCCTCCGTTTTGCCTGCTGGCCAATTTACCTGCTGCCCAGCTCTCCGGCAGACTGGCATGCTGCCCAGTTTGCCTGATCATGGGTGAGGTTATAGGCCCAAAATAGTTTGTTCTGCAAAGCAGAAAACTGCAATGTTGGTGTTTTACTCTTGTCCAATCTGGAGTGTCCCATGGAGCAGAAATTCCCATCCCAGCAAGCTTTAGTAATAAGTTTGCAATGTTTATCTGTGTATTCTGCAGTGGCAGTTATGTGTTCTTAAGAAATGCCTTGCTGGAATTGATAGTGCAGTTTTAACTGGTTCTTTTTTAACCTCTCAGATCTATCTATGCAGATTTTATCTATAATAGTCAGAAAAGATTTTTAGATATGCCTATAATGTGATATTAATCACTGCCTCTATTTCCACTGAATTAAGCTTCAATCCAAGCCACAAAGTACTAATGAACAGTAATACGGACTCATGAAAAATCATAATGATGACAGTTTTGGATATGTGACCAATATCTATGCCAAGTGGGCTGAAGTTCTTTTTACAAAAAAATAAAGACAAAAAATTAAACTCATCATAAAGATGGTAGGTGTTTGCCTTTTCTCAGAATAACATACCTTGAACAGTTCCAATTTCAGTTTAATCACAATGTCCTAAAGATTTCCCTCTGCTTAAATAATGAAAAAAGGTAGTATAAAAATTGTATGAAATCAGCTTGCCCCAGGATAGGTTCTGTTGGATATAATTACATATGCTTCAATAACTAGAGCAATGTGTTGTGTAAAAGGCTTTTAAGGTGACAGAAGTTAATAGTACAGGTTTTGAGGTAAAAAGAAAATGGAGAATTGTGACCAACATCCTGGGAAGAGAATGTCTGATTTTTTAAAGCTCGAGTGATTTAAAATGTTGTTAAATAATAAATTGGCACACACACACAAAAAAAAAGTGGTAAGTAGGTAATGCACTTTATAATATAGGGGAAATAAAGGGAGATACTTACCTGAGTAGAAAATATTACAGTCCAAGAAAACCTGTCAGATGTAAAGCTCTTTATGATATGCCTACATCTAAAATAGGACAGTTTCCCATAAAGTAGGCTGTGGTATTTCCCTAATGACACTGGTCTACTAGGCAGTGCAGTAAGAAATATCACAGTTTTTTCTGCAGTACTGGTAATGACAGTACATCAGAGCTGAAGTGCAGGACTATGGAAAACATTCAGACTTCTTTTTTCCCAGCTGAAATACACAAAGCTTTCTGAAAGGACCCTCTGGGTGGCATTTCTCTAATGAACAGTGAACTTGCTTTCCCAAGCTGTGTCAGATTGTCACAAAGAAGACAAAGGAACTGTGCATGCCTGTAAGTAGTATAATAAATAAAGAAAATAGAAAAAAAAATCACAGACAATATATTTGCACAGGTTATACTGGTTGTATGCCATAGCAGCTCTCTGTAAAATGTGATACTGTATAATTGCATAATGCATATTAAGTCCTCTTCTATTTCCGGATTAATAAGTTTTGATTCCATATTGACTTTCAAATATTTGGGTATCAGATCTCCCTTTATGCAGAAATCAGTAGAAGCACAGTAATTTTTTCTTGTTAAGTGTGATCTCTTGAGTTAAAGCCCTTGTTCAAGGATATTGCTACCAGTATGTTAATTACTGCTAATAAATTAATTATATTGCATTGAAATACTTAGTAAAATAGAGGCACACTCAAGGAGTGTAGGTTTATTGTTGAATTTTAATGTTAGATTTAAATATATCAACTTTACTGCTTATTCTTTCGTGTTCTATGACCACTTGGATTTTGATTAGCTGGAAGTGCATTTAAAACACTTCTACAGTTCTCCTAAAAAAGACTGCAACATTTCACATACCATTCACACACAAATACACCCATCAGCGGTTAGTAAATATTTATTTCTTTTGAAATGTCCTTAATTCTTATTATTCTCCCCAGAGAGCCCTGACTTCTCCATGCCTTGGTATTTTAAGTTTAAATTTTTTAAGTTTGAATTTTATCCCTATTTCTCATAAATAGTTTTATGGTAAATAATTCTGTAAACAGTCTGTATTAGCCTATTCCCTAGAGATAAAGAATTCTTGGAGCAGAGTTAAGGTCTCTGTTCCCAGTTCCAACAAGGGGACAGCAGCCTGACTTTAGTCATATCCAGAATTTCATAGCTCAACACAGCACCCCTGGAACCCCACCATGCCAGGAATGGGGAAGGTACAATATTGTATTTATGGCGCTTGAATTCTTATGTCTTCTTTTAGGGATATAAACTGAGTCAGATACTCCTCCAAATATTTAAGAGAGTTAATTATTCACAGATGGGCTCCGCCTTCTGTAGCCTGACTCTGGAATTCCCTCTGTATGGATGAATGCCTGGTGATATTTTGTTTTCTTAAATTGAAGTTTGCAACTGGCATTGTCTCTGCAAGAGGAGGGCTTTATGATCAAAGCAATTAGTTTCTACATAAAATTTTATATCATCAAAGTCAATAAAATACCAAAAATACAAAAAAATATTACTGTATTCAGTGTTTCAGGTTGAAGGTGCAAGAAAGGGTGTTCTACAATTTGTCAGAACTTTCAGCCAAGCAGATGGAATAAATTGTAAAGAATAAAGGGCCCATACTTACAATGACTTTTTTCTTTTTATTGGATGAACAGTTCCATAGAGTTCCATTGTCCATGGATTCAGATTATTAAACCTGTTAAGCCAACGTTTATCACCAGGTCAACCTAGCTGTAATTAGCAACCCAGAAAATCTTATATCTGAGGTAAATAACAGATACAAACATATATATATCTCTGAAGATAAACATGCATCGTGCATTTTCCACATTTTGTCCTGATCTTTTGCAGCATTTAGTGTTCACACTTAAAATAGAGACCATTTCAGTGAAAAGACATGGTACCAACTGTGATAAGGTGCTAGTGAATAATTAACCACTGCTATAGTGGTCATAGCTACAGATCTTGCTTAGTAAATTATGTCTCAGAAATAGATACACAGCAACAATGGAAAATGTTGGACACATTTTTTCAGTAATTATAAGCGTGCTTTTACATAGCTTGTACAGTTGACCTTCTGCTTCTAACTGGAGGTGTCATGACAGTCATGTCAGTTCACTGGCTTGCTTCTCTGATGCTTTATTTTTTCCTTCCATCCCAATGGAAGACAATTTTTTATGAATTTTTGTTTATCTTAATGATTTTCTGGTTCATTCAGTCCACCTTTTGTTTGCAGACTTATAGCTGCACCATGTGAAGCAGTGGGAATAAAAAGGGAAAGTCATTAAACAATAAAGAAATAGAATTATACATTTTATAAAGCCTTGATGGTTATTTTGACAGCGCTGTTAGTCACCAACTATGTTGGTGAGATGCTATGCAAAAACACAGAGACATGGTGCTATTTTCTCTCGTCACTGGCTGAATGACAAAAATGAAAATCCCTCTGGGCAAAATGTCCCTAATAAACACAGTGTTGACATTAAAATGTGACAAGATGACAGGCACAATGGTATAGAAAACTTGAATCACTCTTACTGCATGAGACACAGTGAAAGTAATGCATGAATAATCCAGAGGTTATGATAGATAAAACAGCTTAATTCATCTCTGTCAGTGTATGTGTAACACGCATATTGATTCAATTCTAGCTTCTTAAAAGTTGATATTTGAATCTACTGAATATCAGCTAGAATCAACTGGATCCATTTCATGGACTGGGATTATGAGCAGTTTAACTGTTACACAAACACTTCCCTCACTTATAAATCCTGTTCAGTACCTGATTTATTCTTCTTATAGAACTTTTCATTAATATTTTATTCTGATGACTTAAAAAAGAATTGCTTATCAGATTTTTAATTTTTTAACTTCTTTTTTTTTTTTGTTTTTAACTGCATCCATAATAAATGCAAACTGTTAGCTTGGTAGTCTCTTATTTCATAACAAAGAAAATAATGCAAGTTGAAAGGTCATGAGTAAGTTAACTCCACAACATTTCCAAATAATATTTTATTTTACTCCAGATAATATCTTGCTTTACACTAATGTTCAGATGCTTTCTGTACAGAGATATGCAGCACAAAGAATTAAGAAGTGCAAATGGTGTGCCTAGCCTATAGGCAGCTTGAGCATCTAGACCACTTCTGAAAGCCCATATCTAACAGCTACTGCAAGTAAAGTACATTGTACAATCATACAAGCGTGGTTATTGAATCTCCATGAGCCTATTCTCCAGGTTGCTGACAAAAGGTAACAAAGGGTTATCACACTACATCTTCAGTTACAAATCTAGCTGAGAAATTCAACACAAAATTAAGTCTATCCTAGATCAGACATAAGAGGTTTATTCACAGAGAAAAGTACCATGAGAAAGGCAAGGAAATAAGAAACAAGAGTGGTTATGCAGAGCAGTCATATAAATGCTCTTAATTATTTCTTTTTGGCAACTTTCATTGTTCATACTTTTGAATGGTGATCATTGAAATCTTACAGGAATGTGATCACCATTATTTAAAAAAAAAAAAAAAAAAAAGGAAAAGAAAGAAGAGAAAAAGGGGAAGGGGGAAGGGGAGGGAAGGGGAGGAAGGGAAGGGGCCAATATTTTAGTTACTACACTTTGGTACCTGCAAAGAACTAGAGGCATTCCCAAGCCATTATGGTCTTCTTGCTCTCTCTTTCCCTCTGTCTCATTTTGTACTGATATAACTTATGCCAACTGGAACAGGCTTAACAAGCAAGATAGAACATATACCACTTGATGGTTTTTTTGTCCTGAGTCACGGAAAGATTGTGTGCATATTCCTGCTGACATTCAGCAAGAAATAAAGGATTTGAGGTTCAGTAACCTAGTGTTAAAAAAAAAAAAAAATCAAACTTTGTTTGCTAGATAATAAAAACATGTTCTGTACTGTCTTTTTCAAAAATAACATTACTCTAAATGTTTCCAATTTAAGCATCACATGTAAAGTGTTGCTTTTTTTGTTTCGCCTTTGAGGCAGAAAATCCTAAAAAAATAAAGGAGTATTAGAAAAACAAAATGTTTTCAGAAATTTTACTCTGCATCACTTTCCTTCATTTAAACAAATGATCGTCTTTTCATTACCTCCTTTCTACATATATATATATATATCACTTAATCTCTGCAGGTTGCTGACAAGAAAAACTTTCTTGCATCTTATTTATCTCAAGGCAACACAAAGAAATTCTAAATAATTTGGCATTCATTTAATTTAACCCTCTATCTCCTCCTGTGGGTTCATTGAGTACAGTAGAGAAAACTGCCAAGATCATATTACGAGTTTTATTCATAATATGGATTAAACATAATACAACACTTTTCCCTTCCTACTTCACAGATACATTTTCTTTCTGTCTTCTCCAGTTCTTAGCAAAAACCCATATTTAGAAAGTAATAAAAAAATGATTTTGACTTGAGCTTCAGAAGTTCTTTCTTAGCTTGTCTTGATAATAAAAAAAAAAATAATAAGTCTTTCCAGGTTTGAAAATAATAGAAAATGTGTATCCTTTTATCTTCTTACTGTTAGAGTTGCTGAGAAGTCAACAGAAGTCAACAGTATATACCTGGAAGATATCAGCTGATATAACTAGTCCAAACATCAGTGTGTTCACTTGGAGCAGTACTTCCACCCCAGCCCTGAAAACGTGTTCCAAAAAAGAACTTTATTTTAAACTAACATCAGTAATTTTCATAGAATCAGCATTATACAACCAAACCTTTTCTCACAGCTGTCACTTGTAAGAATAGGTGCTGAATTAGCTTTTAAGGCAGTTAAGGAAAGGACAAGTAATAAATTGACCCATAGAAAGTTAAGCCATCAAAACTCTAAAAAAGAGAAGTACTGAAAGCTTGAAAAAGCCCTTCAAGTGTTTCAGAATTACTGCAGTATTGGTGTATTTACCCAGGGGGAAGATGGTCTCTTTCTTTGTGTCCTTTCCAGTTCACAGTTATTTTTACTCATGCTTTAAAGAGAGCACCCTGAGCACTTTCATTAGCCTCCTTGATGCATATTGCTTTAGGCTTACCTCTTCATTTCAGTGTCCGCATTTTTAAGTGCTGTGGTTATGGAAGCCATATCAATCCCAAATAAAGGAATGAAGGGTTAAATGTTGCAAGGTTTATGTGGAAGCACTTCTCAGCTTATTGGATTTCCATGACTTGATTTTGTTTAAAATTTCAGATGGCAGCAAGACCTGAGGATGTTCTAGCCCCTGCGTAACCAGTGCTCAAGCAAAGCAGCTGCATCCTGAGCTCCCTGCCATGACGCAAGAGGGAATATTCTACTGCATTCAGTCTCCAGCACAGTTCATTGTGTTGCAGTGGTAGTAAGGGTTATTTTCATAGGAAGAATCTCCTGCATTTACATTTAGTCATTCATATTAGACAAAAATGTAGATAACCTTCTCAAACTATCAGAGGTAGGTGTAAATCTATGAGTGTTTTGGCACAAGAGTGATTGAAAATCATTTAATTATTCTGTTGGAAACATTCTCCACAGAATTAGCCTCCCTGCTATCAGCACAACAGAAATGCTTTCCTCTGAAATGAATATCTTTAAACATAGGATATAAAAATTAGTGACAAATAACAATTAATATGGTACCCATACATAACTAAGCTTCTCAGTGCTTGCCCTGCCTCACTGGAGAGATTAGGAATTTCTAATGAGAAAAGATAAACCTTGTGAAATAGAAAATGCTTTGTCTTCAATTATGTTGATCTGTGATGGCATTGGATGTTGTCTGTAGTGTTTCCATTTATCAGCCTATGATTTCAGAGTATGTCAGAATTTGCGATTTGGTTACAATTAGTTCACTACATTTAAGATTTCCCCAGGACTAAACATTTTGTTTTAAACGTGTAATCTGATTTTAATGACTATATAGAATTCCATATGATGGGCAAGAGTGCAACACTGACATACATACACAAAAAAAACCATCCATGTCAGTCTGCAAAACAAATTTTTTTGAGGATTCCAAGGCTTTTGTAGATAATATTGGCCTTTCACTTTTACTTTTTTATTTCCACATATCTGAAATTAGTAATGTCATACCAATAGGCTGTTTCATTGTTTGTTAGTAGAAAGGTAACAAGAGAATGTAATTAATCAGTAGACTGGATAGTCTTTGTTTCTACACCAGTGAACTTTCCCAGTCTGGACTGTAGGTAGTGATAATTATTAAATTGAATTGCTTACAAAGACAGTTGGGCTATGTTTCCACACAAAGCTTAGCCAGTCTAAGTGTCAACAAAAAAGTAGTCTGCCTTTCTTGTGTATTTTTGCTCTCTTTTGCAGTTTCACCTCTCTATTGAGCACCAATGCTCATTAGAGCTTTCCTAAGGCTGATTCAATCCACAGTAAAAAAAAACATGCAGGAGCATGCAGCCAGGAGTGGGAATAAAAAAAAAGAAAGAAAAGAAAGAATGGAGCAGGATTGTTCTTCATCATTTGAGGTGACCAGGAAGATCTGCTTGATCTATCTCAAGGAGCCTTTTTCTTAAAGTCATTCTGAGGATTTATGTGGCATTCAAACTGGAAACTGAAGACAATTTCTTATAGAAGACTCACTGACAATCACAAACCCAAAATTGAAGAGAAGGCCAAGATAGATGGAAGGAAAAAATACTTATGAATATAAAAAGAGTAGCTAAAACCCTGAGATAGTAAGGATGGTGGAAAAAGATAGTTGCTGTGTTCTCATAGGACTTTAGATCTTTGTGGATTTTATACTCTGTAAATACACTTGCCTTCAATCTTCTGTTGCTCACTCTATGTTATTGTTTAAACTGTCACAGAGAACTTCAAGAGAGTGAGAAGATAACACAAGGAATGCACAGGTGAGTCAGACTCTGCATAGGCTACAGCATGTATGAAAAATACTTGGGTACGATCAACTTACTAGTGATTCATAACTTGGAGGAGATACCTGAGGTGAAGTTATTTACCTGGTGTGCATGTGAAGACCATAAGTAAGGTTTCTTCTCTGTCCACACGACAGGAACTATGGGCTACAATGAAAGGACCAAGTGCAGCACTCTCACAGTTGTCCAGAAGGAAATTCTCTGCAGCAGTATCATCACTATATTTAAACTGAAACAGGTTACACCACTGATATTCTTGATATATAGAGGAAAACACAGTCTCTTGCACATTTATTATTAGATTTGTGTGAAAATATATGAATGCCTCTGATTTGTTTCTTGCAGGTTTGGAGAAATTTTTCTAGGTGGCATAAGAGATGAGTTTTTGTTGTCAACATTTTGAAAGTAAGAGGAAAAAGACATTATTGAACACCATGAGAGCAGCATGTAAATAGACAGAAAAAGTACATGAGTGGGATTTAGCATTTGATGGCTTTTTTTTCATAACAGGAGGTACAGTAAAAATTACTCTCTGGAAAGATTTTTTGAGGCTGCCACAAAGCACAATTTTTTTCTGTACTTTTATATCATGTTTGATTTTTGGTATGACATGCATTCTTCAGGAATATTCAGAGATACTTGGTAAAGATGAATATTACGATAACTTTCAACGCTTATGCTAAATCATAGATTTATTTGAGAAGTAATATATCACAGTCATTATTGTCTGAGAAAATTAAAAAAGAGGCATTCAGATTCTACACAACTGAACAGAACTAAAACAGAATCATCTTGATCTGTTCAAAATGACCTGAAAAATAAAAAGTCTATGATCCACTGTGCCAGATCACTGTAGAATATGCTGTAATACGATGTCACCAAATGTAACTCTACACAGTAGGGCTTCAGCTTAAGTTATGCTCCTGAAAGATTCAGTTTCCCAATATGGTAGCATACTGGGAGAATGTTAAATATTTTAGTTCACATTCTTCTATCAGAGAAGAAATCAAATTGGTAGAACATCGATTTTTTTGTGATTAAAATAACTCATCCAGAATAAGAAAAGCAAATAAATATATAATTCAGGTGTACTGTTTTTATATGTAAGTATTATGCAAGCATATGTTAGGTCTGTGAATATGTAGCTTCTGTGTCTTAGAAAAAAATTAAAAAAAAAACAAAACAGTTTTTCCCCTACTTGGGGTTACCTTCCCCAGTGTTAAAGAAAAGCAACCTAAATCTCAATATCAGGCCTAAATTATGCTGTTTTCCGTGTTTTAATTTTGTTTAACGTGTGAAGTAGCTGAGTAATATTTTCCTGGCACTTAATTTTCACATAAGTACAAAAACACAGAAGTGTGTTCAAGAAGCTTTTGTAGAACATACGCTGTTTTATTTACTTTTTTCCTGTGCCAGGAACTTCACACTACTGTACAAATGTATGCTTTTAGAATGAGTTGACAGAAACACAGAAACATATTGGCCTTTGAGGTAAAAAAAAAATCCTTACTGTCCAATTTTCTAGTGAAAATCTAGGGAGTAAAAAAAGTAATAATAACAAAAATTTACTAATTATGCTTGTCCTGTCCAGAAAACAACCTTATTTTGTTTTTGATTTAACATCAAGTCTCAACACTCAAACCCAGAATAATCAGTGGACAATCCAGGATAAATCCTGAGAATATATTCTCATCTTCTTTAAGTTTAAGATTCAAGAGAAAAAAAACTCGTCACAAAGCCCAGAAATCGTGTGTCAAACAGTGTTTACTAGGATCTCAGTGAGTTGTCTCATGTTTTTGATACTCATGCACTATTTAATGATCATGATAGGCCTAGAACAGCTGAAATATGTCAGGAATTAGTAATAGAATTAGGAGAAAGTGATAAGGAAAATAAGATAACAAAATAAAAGGGACCAAACTTAACCTTTTTACCTTCCCTAGTACATGCAAATACAGATGCAAATCTGAAATATAAAGAAATGAAGTGTACTGTTCTGCCTATTTCTACCTTTTTCTCTAATCTTAAGCATTAAAAAATGTTGAAAAGCTTATTTTCAAGTGTTGAATTAAAGACATCAAAATCCATTAGGCTGAATTAATTAAAGGTCTTAATCTCAAGTAGAGTATTTAAAGAACATTAAACAGTTGTGTGGACAGCCTCAGAAATATAGTGGAAGTATTTCACTTAGGTCACTTTTAAAGGTGTTCATGTGAGGATTTAATGCACTTTAACTAATACACTTTGAATTCAAATCTTGAACTACTTTTTCTACCCGATACAGAACTCTTAGCTGACCATAAAAGCTTTAAAACCTTTTTTTTCCCCTAAAATATCTGACAAAAGACAACAGTGGACCTCAGGAGCATGAATGACACTCTTTAAGGAAGTTTTTATTCCACAGAAATGAGAAAGTTTCCCGCAACATACCCATGACAGAGTGTATGCAGTGAAGTGCATGTTGGCATCAAGGCACCCACAGATCCTACTGCTGTAAGCGCTCTGATGTGAAGTGTGGTTGTGCCCTGCTCTCTCCATCTCGTCTCATTTTTATCCTGAAGAACTTTCCAGAACATCCTTAGTTTTGCTTCACACTGTCTGAAATCTCCTCAGATCCTCATGCAATCTTAGCCCTTCAGTATTCACAGCCACTTCACTCTTCTTTCTGCAGTCTCAGATCCACCAGTGCTGCCCAGTATTTGCTGCTGTTCAGGAACATCTCCACGACCTCAGTCCTTCAAATGTTTACTTGACAGATAAGTATTTAATGTACTATGTAAAGTGTTGAGATAAATGGCAAATGATAGAGAAAATGCTGAAAACAACATGCTATTTCCACACTGTGTTTCATCAGCTTTTTGTTTCAGCACTTTAAATTCAAAGTGTGAAGATTTTAGGGTTTATCAAGGGCATTTATCTTTAAGAAATGTTGGCATGCAGCATTGTGATATAAAACAGCAAAAAGCAGTTGCAATGTGTTAAAAAAAAATAAATTGCAATATACTGTTTACTTCAATTATTCTGGGTTTTTTGTTTGCTTGTTTGTGTGTGTGTGTGTTTCTTTTTCACCAAGAATATATTGTGAAAACTCATAGAGTTGGTCAGTAACCAGAATTCCTTTATTTCCTTAAATTACAGCAAGGAGAGTTGGCAACTACCAAATAAGAGGCTATTTAATGTAGTGAAAAGCTGGAAGAGGAATAAAAGTCAGTGATTCAAAGTAAGAAAGGTGAGTAAAATACTAACAGCTAACTGTTTAGTCAATGTGAAGCTTTTCTTGTGATCATTCATCAATAGAATTTGTATTGCAACAGTATCAGACAAGAATCTGGGTTTAATCATCTCATGCATCAAGAGTGAAGAAGAATATTTAAACAATTAGCCAAATAAAATTGAGTTTTATTATTTCACTTAACCAGTTTGTCATTATTTCTGTTCATTTAAAAACGTCAGAGGAATATGGTCCATGGATAATGAACTACCAGTGTTTGCTATTTCTGTTCCTCTATTAGTTCTGTGTACAGAGCCATCTATATAATCTAATATTATTGCAATTGCCCCACATGCACAAGCATAAAACATACCTTGCAATGCATTACAAGATGCAATGACCTATAACGGGAATCTCTACTTTTACTGGAGAAGCTTTTTCTTATTCACAGGAAGGTTTATTTAGAAATTTTACTTAAAAGTGAATTGTTTCACCCAGCACAATTAAACTTCTCACTCTTTCAGTGCCTAATAAGGAGAAAAGTTGATTACACCTTTGAAATGGTGCAGGAAAACAGGGGGTACTGGACAGGTGGCCTGAGGAAGTACCAAACTTAGCATAATAAGTTTCCTCTGGGACAGTTTTATTTGACAAAGAAAACAAATAAATGAAAACTGATTTTCCTAAAGTTTAGTGTTTGAGTTAAGGTAGTAATGCTACTAATTAATTTTGCACTGCTGAACCAATTTGTGAACTTGTCAAATATTTAATTTATCTGCACCAATGTACAATCTTCTAGAAGTCCTTTTCTACACTGTTGGGTTCCTTAGCATTGAAAAACAATGAAGTATTCCAGATATCAGATTTTCAGGCTGCATTATCAAATCCACTGTTAATAATGTAACTCAACCAGGTTCCTGCAAGTTATTGACATAACCACCTAATATAATTGAACTAATCTATGTGGTGTCATTTAAGTTCTCACATTGCCATATAGACATTACATTCTACTGAGTTCTTTAAAACATCTGTCAACAAAAACAAAGCCTTACAAATTCCTTTGTGCAGTGGGAGCTCAGAAATATAACCATGTTGAAATAAAAAGAAAAATAGTTCAGAATATTATTATTTTCAGAATATGTGAAATTCATAAGTTCTAGAGTAAAATTGATTAACAGGATGTATAGAAAGGAGGATATTAAGTAAGAACTACAAATGTCAGATAGAAACCAGACAGTTGAAACTGTCCCAGGTATAGGACGAATAGTTCCTGTGTGGTTGATTTCGGCAGTCCTCCAAGAGAACTTTCAATATGCAGGTAAATACCATTAATACAGAATACTTTGAACCTTAATATACTTTCAAGGTTTTGAAAGGGGGAGAATATCTCTTTAACCTTCAAAAATGTATTATATCAGTGTCTTAAGGGAGGCTGTGAGAAAGAAGGGGACCAACTCCTTAGCAGGGTCCATTGAGATAGAGCTAGAGGAAATGATTTCAAGCTAAAAAAGATGTTTAGACTGGATAGAAGAAAAATGTGGTTTATTTTTTTTTTTATGATAAGGGTGGTGAAGCACTGGAACAGACTGCCCAGAGATCTGGTGGGTGCACCATCACTGGAGACACTCAAGGTCAGGCTGCACTGGGCTCTCCATAACCTGAGTTGTAAGTGTTCCTGTTCATTGCAGAGGACTTGGACTAGATGACCTTTAACAGTTCTTTCCAACTCCAGTGACTTTATGATTCTATGAATCTTATTTATGTTTGTAAATAATTTTGGCCAAAATAATCTGTGGTAGGGTGCTTTTTTGTTTTTTTGTTTGTTTGTTTTCAGTTTTCTTTTTCAATGAAGTATCTGAGCACAGAATTTCACTCAGTTTGATAAGCTGATACTTTACTGAAGAGAAGTGGCTTAGGTCATAGGAGTAAGTGACTAATAGAGCTGGGATTGAAGTTCAATTAGCCTTGTGACATCTTGTCCATTCAACTAGCATGAACTGCTAGGAGACCTTTCCTTTTTTTTGACTTCCAGAGCACATTTTCACTTGTATTCAGCATCCCAAAAGACTGAAGGTCAACTGACCTCTTAAGGTCAGGAAGCACTGCACAAAAACAGAGAGCATTATGTTCTTGCTAGAATCTCAAATTTATATTCCTGTGTCTTGGTACTGTTGCTTTTTAAATTACCATTGCGTATCTGTTATACCAGAAATCTTTGATAGAAAGCAAGCAAAAATAAGCTTTTCTCATAATTATTTTATAATTAAGAAATGGGAGAATATAATTTTTGAGAATCAAACTGCTGTAATGTAAAATATATTGTATATTTATTGCCCACCTACAGCAAAAAGATGCCAGACTGCTTTTGGAAACTGTGATTTGTTTGGAAAATTAAAAATGCTTCTCTTTGGAAACCTTTATCTTTTTGTAAATTTGTGCACCAAAACTGGAATTCAGATAGTTTGTGTTGGATATATTGACAAAAATAATTTAAGAACACTGAAGTAATGCTCAGACTTTTCTTATGCCTGAGCTCTATATTTTGTGGACTATTTTTCTTCTAAAAAACAGCAAACCTCTTACTGAGAGGGGAAGAGAGGAGATACAAGTTTTGTGTACAAAAAATCCTGAGAACTTTGCTTCTAAAATACTTGATCTATCTGTTGTTTTGCAATTTCATGTTTGTCTTTCCTGTTTAGCAATGCTTTGTACTAACCTGTGGAACAAAACTAGCAGAATTTAAAGAATTTAAGAAACAGAAAGGAAAAAAAAAACAAAACTCTACAATTAAAGCAGAAAGGTAGTATTTGTCATACATAACACTTCAATTCTAAGTAATTTTCTGAAAAAAATATACTTGTTTATTTTGAGATAGACCCAATAAAAGCAATAAAAGCATGTAAAGAATTCCAGAGATCACGTGACCAAGTTAAATTTTGGCACAAAGAATCCAGTATGTCAAAACCAAATTGAAAAAACATTTGAAAAATAAGGCTTCAATGGCTTGTTCTGCAGTACTTTAGTTAAGGGAGCATGTTAACCACACATGCAAATTTGAAATGAAAAGAATTGGTTGCAAGTAACTTAACTGCCTTCAGTCTGCACCTGTTGCTAGTTGATATCCTTGAAAACTGAATGAATATATCAAGGCATGTCTACAGATTTTGTATAGCTGACTGGCAAAGTTCCTCAGATATAGTGGATTTGAGTTTAACTTAGTTATGCTGTAGGGTAAGTATTACACATTTTCTGGAATTTATGTAGTGAATTTCAAAGTAATATTTTGTAATTTTAAATAATATATGAATTTGAAAGAGGGAAAAATGTTCATTTCCAGTACTGCAAGTGTGTTTCTTTCAGATAAGTGAGTGTGAAGACTGAATCTAATAAAGATGCTGCCAGTACAAAATGGCATGTCTTCATGCACAGTCTTTGACAGAAAGAATGTGCTTTTCTTTTTATTTGCACTGATAAATTTGTAATGGTAGATATATGTTGTGAATTTAATATTTTTCACCTAGTTCTTATGCAGGATGGTTTACATTATTGAATTCTAAGAGGCTGAAGGAATACATATGCTCATAAAATATGTTCCTTCACATAAGACAACAGGATTCTGTGGATCATTTCTGCACAGAGATATGGCACATTAAGGAAAGAAAAATGAAACAATATTTAATAAGGGACTTTGCCAATCACTGACTATTCAAAAATATGCGAATATCTCATATAAATGATTTGAGATGTCTTGGGTAGTTTTCATACACACATTGATCAGAAAAAAAAAAAATAGGTTGCATAATAAATGAGACTACAAAGAATGAAGTGATTAGATAAATCCTCAGGTACTAGTTCTCTAGCAGCAAAATTTCATGCTAGCAGTAATGCAACAGACAATTCTGAGAGAGAAAAGAAGTGAACCTTCAGAGAGTACAATACTGCAACTAACGAGGACAGATGAAAGAAATTAGCAGATGCTGATAAACCAGTGAGACTGGTTTATCAGCATCTGCTACACATAGATTGCTTCCTATGACATGCACTGAAATTGGAAGTGGAGTAAGAGCACTGCTGCACATGATCCACTCTGCTTCAACGTCCACAGTAACTGTGAGACCCACAGATATTGCTTCCGTCACAGCATTCATAAAATATTTTGGAAAGAAGTTAATAGTTTGCAGTGGAAATAAATTAGTAATGGGTCCAGCAATTCCTTTCCCTACTTCTGGTGAAAGGGTTGATGAAAAGGTGGAGTTAATTTTTTACTTTTTATGTACAGTGAATTGATTATCAACTCCAGTGAGTGAAGCAATATTTGTCTGTGTTGTGAATCCGCAAAAACAAGAACTCGGGTAAAGAATCCTGTGAATGATGTGTGGTATGCCCAGTGAGGCTGCGAATGCCCTCTCCCTGGGCATTCCCTGGAAGCATTCGAGGCCATGCTGGATGGAGTTTTGAACAACCTGGTCTAGAAGGTGTCCATGCCTACAGCAGAGGGTTGTAACTAGATGGTCTTAAAGGCCCCTTCCAACCCAAATTGTTCTATGATTCTATTCAATGATTCTATGTGATACACTCTAAAAGCTGTTCAAATTCATTTGCATGAGTGATGTTCACCAGGAATGGTTCTGTGTTTTCATTGCTTAAAGCTCATTAGAGAGGGAAAATAAAAATCCAACAAAGTCCTAAATCTACCCTCTACTAGCAGTACAAAAAGAGAAAATGGAGTTATGAAGTTATGTAGTAAATGCACACAGTTAATTCAAATATTTCAAAGGTAGATGCCTAGTAGAATACATCTGGGGAAGACATATGAAAGGTTACCATTCCTTTCTATTCCTGTCTAAAAGTTACACCATTTGTTTAGGGAAATAAGTCATCCACTGGTTTTGTCCATTTCTCATCTTTTCATCTCAGAATATCTTTTCAGACGAGGTCATTCTCATGCAGGCCATCTTGCTTTATTAATCCCTGAGTTAATACCATGCCATACAGCTTACAGTTGACCTCTAGGCTGACTTTTGCATATTTACATGATTTATTTTAATGTTTATGTGAACATTTAAGTCCTCCACAGTGTTACTGCCATTATCTTCTCAATACGTCCAATAGTCTTCCCTGGTTTCATCTACTATTTTTCTTTCAGCCTCCTTACTTAAAAGCTTTTGACTTAACCTTCAAAACTCATGCAAAATGTTGTCCCTCTCATTTAAATTAACTGCTTTCAACCCACATAATAGTACTGTTCTGCTGGTGCACAGATTTGATATATTTGCACTTTGAGAAGTAAGGTTTTCATCAGTTTATAATATCATCCTTTTCAGTGATGCAGTTATCATTTCATTCTCATCCTGATGGAAGCCACACCATTGCTCAAATTTCCTCTGTGAACATAGAAGTCTTGCATATTATTTAAGTTCACCGCTGCCACATTTCACTTGCCCTTCTTATTGCATCTTTTTCATGTTAGAGCCACTTCATCTTCTTGGCATTTATTATGAGTCAAAGTTGACCAAACCAATCTTCCAAGGTTAATTATTAATTTGATTCATCAATAATTCAAGCTTTTGCCAACTTTATGATGTCATCAATGTTAGCAAAGGTCTTTAACTTTAGATCATCTCAAGTCATGCCCTCTACCACATTTATCATTTTTCCTGTCTAGTTTAAGAATATGATGAAAAACTATGATGATTCTATGCTTCTCTGTATTATATCCAGATATAACTTGAACCAGCCATTTATTTTTTCATTAAATTTTGGAAAGCTGCAGGACTGTTCAAACACAACCTTCATAATTGCAACTATTTTACCTGGATGCCATATGATTTTGCAGCTTTCCACAGCTTCCAACCTAGCCAAAACAAAAGCCAATAAAAATATCAAGCATTCTTACTGGCTTTCCCACTTGTTTTAATCAGCTATCAGGTTATGCATACCTGGTCAGTGCAGTTTCAGTCTGGCTAGAAATTACCCATTGTCCCTTATATCATAGAATCACAAAACTGTAGGGGTTGGAAGGGTCCTCTGTTAATCTAGTCTAACCCCCTGCTAAAGCAGGTTCTCTAGAACAGGTTGCACAGGAAAGTATCCAGGTAAGTTGTGAATATCTCCAGAGAAGGCAACTTCACAACCTCTCTGAGCAGACTGTTCCAGTGTATCTGTCACCTTGACAGTAAAGAAGCTGTTCCTCACATTAATGTGGATCTTCCTGTGTTCCAGTATGTGCCTGTTGCCCTTTATCTGCAATGCACTGCAAATTGTTTCTGTTTACAGATTACTGTTTTCACTGGGATTTTCCTGATGTCTATCTTAGCGGGATCTTGTTGTCAAGTAAGTTCAACTGTTAATGCAGTCAGTTCTTTCATTTCTCTTCTACCTCCCAAACATGTTTTCATCAAATCTGAACGCAGTTAAAAGTGTTCCTTTTTTTTTTTTTTTTAACATCAGACTTTGTTTTAGCCGTTGTGTTTCTTCTCAGCTCATGCATTTTGTAAGTTTATTCTATTTTTGTTTTCCTGTTGTTTTTGAAGTTGTTGAGTTCTTTCCAAAACTTTTACCAGTTCCATTAAAATAGTTTTTGTGCTTTATAGTGATGCTCTCATACTTTCAATTTTCCCTGGAAGTCTGATTTCTTTTTGTATCTTAATCTTTTCACAGTGTATCCAGCTATTGCCATGTTTATCTTCCAATAATATTCTTTCCTGCACTTGGTTCTGCTCCCCTGGATATTTCCTGTCCAGTCTGTAATAAAATTTCTTCATAAAAACAAATTAATGAACTCAGAAACTGCCTAAATATTACCTTGCATGCCATCCTCATGAAACTTTCTTTTCATCAAAACCAAATTTGTCTTCAGCTGTAACTATTTTTCAAGCCTGAAGATTTTTTTACTTAATCCTCTTTCCCACAGGTCTTTCATGACCACAGGCATTTTCTAATCTCACATCTTTACCAGCCAATGCCTAATAATGAAGTTTTCTCATTCTTCTAGACTGTGTAAGTGGTGAACTCCATAAAACTCCCTGATATTTTTACAAGCAATCTACCTGCAGCCTATAATCAGACTATGCATCTCAAGGCAATGCTGAACTCTGTCTTGGTCAAGAAGAGAAAAAAATAAAATGACTGAGGGAATGCAATATTATCAAGATTTACACAGCTTTCAGTGTATTTGTCAAGCACTGAATATCACCAAAAAAACAGAAATAAAAAATAAAGGCCTCTTTTGAAAATTATCAACTACCAGCACTGACATGTGTTCTTGTTTTTCATTAAAATAAGTCCTAAGCAATCCATAATGGCAATCCATTGAAGTGATAAAATAGAAGTTGCTCTGAAAGTAAGGTCTCCTATTTATTTCTAGGGAAACTAAAACAAATATGAAGAATACAATATCACTCTTTGATGTAGCAAATTCTCAGCTACAAAGCACTGTTGCAACATAGTCAGCCCCGTTAGCTATTTTTGCCAGAGATGAAGAAAAGCCTGCATGCCACATTCATAAAAATCTGTACCAACAGACATGACCCACTGTCACTGTTGCCTCTGCTGAAACAGATCAGCCACCGACTACCTCACTGTACTCACATCCACAGGTTAGTCTGCTGGAATTTTCAGCAAGCACTGATGAATGTCAATGAGTGCCATTATTTCTTCATGGAGGAATTCAGTGACACACCTTTGCTTCACACGCAACTCCATGTCAAATGCCATTCTGTCATACTGCTCCTCTGCTGCCATCGGTCACACAGCCACAACATGTAATGGAATATTGGTGGGGAGGTTCAGTCTCCACTGCTATACCACCAACATCCTCCCCTGGTGTCGTGGGCCAACATCATAAAACAGGAGGCATTACTTTCTCGTACGTTATCAACTTGTGAGAATTGTTTTTGTAATACGATGATTTCATCATTAAAGTAATTATGTTTTTAAAATGATTAGCTCTTGCAGTCACCATTTAAAAGTAAACTGTCTTTATTATTCTCAGATGTCTGATCAGTTTTATTTCATGCAGTGGGTGGGTTGCTATCAGATGTTTGACAAACTACAATGCAAATTAAGTTTCTTAATCTACAGAAATATCTATTAACTATACACAATTTCCAACTTCAAAATGTACGCTTGAAAATTACAGCTGATGAGACTCTTTGTTGTGAATTGCAGAACAAAAGCTGAGAATTCTGCTCCTCTTTTTGTTTATTATATCAAACAATGATGCAATTCTATCAATGTGTAGCACAAAAGGTGCGTCCATGTTTGAAGAATGCAGTGTCCATAAGGTTTAATCTGCAGTCTTATGTTCTGAGAGGTTTGTAAATCGATTTTTTACTAGATGCTGTAACTCTTGTGGATTGAAGATAAATTGCTGAATTCCGAGAGAATACAACACAAAGAAAACCATTAGCTTTGACAATTCGTAAACAAAGTAAAGAACATTATTCACTCTTTGTTCTCATATAATAGTACCCAGGATTCAAACACTAAAAAGGATGCTCACATAAATCACTGCAATTATTTAGTCAAAATGAGTTTGTTTATGAGCAAATCTACAAAAAAAAAAAGAAAAAAGGTTGGTTTCTTTATAAGAACTAAAGGTAAGGAGGAGAGGCAGAGGAAGATCATAATCCTGACAGCTATGTTAATAGCTATAGCTTTCTTTTCAGTATTTTTTTCTTTTATTATCTCAATCTTACTGACCTATTTCTCCACTGAAAAAAAAAAAAAACAACCCACCAACAAAAAGATTGTCTGAAGCACACTGAATGCTTGTAGGTCAGAGGTTTCCAGCGCCTGTGTGCTATGGTGACATTCTCAGGAGATTTTCAACCAGGAAGAGTTTTCACAATTCTCTCATGAAAATCTTAAGGTTACTGGAGGTTAAGAGGGTTTGGTCTTCGTTCAGGGTTGTTTCTTCTTTCACTGTATGCATTTGTCTACAGCCTTTGTGAATTTACGATTCCCTGGATCACTTGGCTGCCTAGTCCCAGAAATTAAAATATATTTTACTTTTCTTTCTGTGACATTAAAAATGCATCGCAATGAATAATATAGTAGGGCTGTGTATAAAACTAAAGCTTCTGCATCCCTTTTAAATGTTTGTTCTTTAGCAGAGATTCTCTGAGGGAAACTTATTGAAAGGATGAACAGTAATTTAATTTTTTATCATAAGCATTAGCGGCAAATAAAGGACAAAAGTACTTTGCAGGGCTGAAGAAAAGGAAAAGATATTTATCATGGGGAAATACTGCATTCAGGCTGAGTCTCTGGCAGTGTACATTCTTCTTCTGTTCAAAGAGACGCAATAAGGAGATTAATATCCAGGGTCTAAAAACATTCCTATTTATGTCGTAAGCAAAAAATACTAAAGTAAGTTACCATGAAAGTGTGCTCAAAAAAAGGTGTAGTAAATAGATGAAAGCTTTCGTGTGAAAAGAGGTTATGGAGAAATCATTTTTAAATTCTGAAAGGAAGAACATTCAGGGGAAAGTTAAAGTAATAACAGCTCTGATCATCATCTCATACATACCAGTATTATTATCATTCCCAATACAGGGAAGACCTACATTTTATGGAAGATATACTATAAAAATTATTCCAGGAATTTGCCAAATGTTCATAGATTTGGAATATCATTGCATATCACTGCAATTACATGGGGAAAAATTAAGTGCTGCTGTAAACAGAAGTAATTATTGAAGTTAATAGAAGTGTAGCCATGTACAGAATGGTTCAGGGACCATTTGTGAAGTTATTATTCACTCATGCACAACTTTTTCTGATACCAGTGTAGAACTTGTACATAGCAAGGAATGGGTCTATGTGCAGTGCCAAATAGCAGGAAAGCCATAACAGCAATGATATTCTTCATCCAAAAAAACTGTCTATCAATATAGTACAAGCTTTGCAAATACAACAACGAAACAATGAAGTATTTCATTTTCTTGGCAGATTTTTCATGAATTGTCATCCTTTATAGAAGGCAACAGATCATTTGGACTTGGTAGTTCAAATGAATTTATAGAGACATTTGCTGCCAGTCCCTTTATGCATCAGAAGTGCTGCTTTACATCAAAATGGATGAGCTTTCTCATCAGGAAAAATCTCAGATCAAGCACAAAGACACTTTTGATATTTTGTTGAACTACCTGGAATTTAGCAATAATACCACTATATTGCAGTACAGTAAATTGTGAAGAAATACTTCTGGTTTCTAGAGTATATATTAAAAACAAACAGAAAAAAACATTTAATAGTGAATCACTAGTGTTTGTCACATATTGTATCAATTTCTCCTCCCTCTAGAAGTTGTGCATCACTTTCTCTCATGTATAATCCACACATTAATGGGAGGAAAAGATAATTTTCTTGCTATAAATGATAATAATTCTTATGCTTGACACAGTCTCAACAATATGACTACTCTCTAGCAATTCAGCAGAACTTGATATGCTGATATAAACTAGAATCATGAATAGACTATCTTGAGAGCTGCCTAACGTGGGGTTTGTGAGAAAGCAAAGAGTAGCAGAATCAATATTTATTCCGAACATCAGAAGAAATCCATCATGTGGAGGCTTTGTCACAAGAATACTATCCATGAAAAAGACTATCTCAGATACTTGTAATTTCCATGTGAACTTCTTTCAGTACACACGCTAATTTATTTTGAAATTGCCAGTTTCAAGCTGAAGGCACTGTTACAAATTGTTACCATTTTTACTGTTGTCCTTGATATTGTTATAAGCACAATTATCTCATTTGTTGAGGAGCAATGACATAATTAAAATTGTATAATATTCAAAGACAGGAAGCATCAGCATTTAATGCATGTATTTTGTCACCCTTCTAAGAGTAAATCAAGAATCAACTGACAAAGCATAAAATAACCATGGTCACACCAACCATGTCTGTTCTACAATCCAGCTCCAGCTCCATAAACTAAAGACAAAACCAGCATTTTACACTTCAGCTTATCAATTCTGCATTGGTTGCAAGACAAAAAGAGCAAGATAAATTCCATAATGGAAAATGCCTCACCATCAAGTTGTTCTGTTCCACTCTGCAGTATGGGGATGTCTCAGCCACATCCACAGGAATGGAAAATTTGTAAGACAGGCCTTACTAATTAGTCAAAATTAGGAATGAATATAGACTTCAATATTTTCTAGACATCACGGAGCAGTTTTATCACTGGCAATTTTTTTCAGTTTCTTGATGTTTTGAAGATCCTCAGCTTGTAATTTAGATTATTAAAATCTTGTTTTGAGAAAGCAAAAAGCAAAAAATTAGAGTTCACTACTGCTGTTTCTCCAAAAAAGCAGTATGTCCATAAAAAAGGTAATTAGATTAAAACCATATTGTATTCTACTCCAGTATGTACTAACCTGAGTCAAAATCTCAGACAGAAAGATCTTGAATCTGCATATTTTGATTTTCTTTCTGCATCATTTCCATTCTGCATATATAGATGCAGTCATGACATACATAGGCAAGAAAAAATGGTAAGTAAAAGAGGTAAAAATGTTGTTAGTACAGTGTATATTCTATTAACTAATATTTTATAGCAAGAGCCTATGCAGCACAGAATAAAATGAAAATTTTATAGGAAACATACTTTTATGTCATAGAATTCAAAAAGCTTTCTGGTAATAAGAAGCTTGAGAAAAGAAACAGTTTCACAGATTTTATTTTTTGGTAAAGAAGAAAAATTGAAATCAATTTGAGAAGTAAAAATGCAGGTCACAGGAGGAATGTGTAAGGAGCAAAGAGACAGAAGGAGTAGTTGCACAGAGCAATGTAAGGTAAGTCTATTTTGTGAAAGCTCTTGAAAGCACTTTGAAAAATAACAATGGTCTCCAAGGATTCTTGATAGAGCAGTCTCACATTCTGTAATTTGCACTGAAGGCTCTCAGATACATGCTGCATCTTGAAATGCCACCAATTTTCATCTCTAATCTCTCTAGTGGATGTCCACTTATGCACCTAGGGATATCATGGTTGCTAAGCTGTTAATCTTCTTGCATCTGGCAGAGTAAATTTGGTAGCCATTCCTTGAACACAAGTTTCCCTATGGACATCCAGTATAATGGATTGATTGGAGTAAGGATTTTTCCACAATTACCATCCAGAACGTAAAACCCAACTGCCAGATTTCTGTAATGAATATAAGCAATGAGTTTAGAAAGCAACTCCAGAATGCTTAACAGTGACATTAACCTAGGGAATCAGTATTGTTTTACAGGTTCCAAACTTGTAAATCACCTCACTCGGATCTCATCACTGTTTGTAAACTTGTAAGAGTCGAGTTGATGGGGGTGGACTCCTTTCGGTGGTGAGCAGCAGCAGAACAAGGTTCAATGGACAGAAACTGGAACACAGTATGTTCTGTAGTGAAACAGGGAAGAGCCTCTTTACTGTGAAGATGATAGAGGTCTGAAACAGACTTCCCAGAGAAGTTATGGAGACTGCTTCTCTGGAGATATTCAATCCCTTCCTGGATACCTACCACTGCAACATGCTTTAGGAACCCTGCTTTAGCAGATGGTTGAACTCAATAATCTCCAGAGATCCCTTCCAATTCCTACAGTTTCATCATTCTGTGTTATTCACTTATAATGCTGTGCCCTTAGGTCATCAGTCTGACTTAAATGTTTCTGCTTCTTCATCTCTAGTTATGAAATAAATTTACTTTATTTTGAGAATATGACTGCTTTACAGCTACTAATTTTGATATTTTTATATTCCAAAGTGCTTTTGCCTGTGGTACGTGCAGATGGCTGTCTTGTGGATGTAAAATACTGAATAGTTCATAGAGCCAAAACACAGCAGAAGTCCTTAGGAAATACGCCTACAGTCAGGGCTATATGGAAAAATCATGACAATCATATGTGGAAAAGACAGGTAACAAGTGATTGATTATTCATTACAACTCCTAAAGCTACTTCAGAGACATCTCTCTGGCCACTCTTGCCCCAAGAATCCTTTCATCAGAAAGTTAAGTTAAAAGGAATTAAGAAGATACTTTTCCACATATCATCCCTTTAAATGGTAGGTTGGAGTAATTTATTGTAACATGCTGTGAAAGCCAAGATGAGAAAGGGATTCAAAAAGTAAAGGTGTTCTAGAGGCAGGAAATATGAAGTAGGTGGTGATAATTTGCTTAAGCAAAACCTAACCTGCTGATTGCTTCAGATTTCATTGTCAGAAGAAGGCTTGTCTAACACGTATGTTCTTCCTTATGCTGCTTTTGCTGCACCCCTGAAGGATTAGCACCCATGGAAATGAGAACCACAACTCTTTCCCTGTGAGGTGTTGGCACAGGCGGCCCAGTGGAGCTGTAGGTGCACCACCCCTGGTGTTGTTCAAGGGCAGCTTGGACAAGGCATGGGCAGCCTGATCTGGGGGTTGGAATTAGATGATCTGTGAGATCCCTTTCAATCCAAGCCGTCCTATGATTCCATGATTGTAGAGGAAGAAGTAATAATGATGGAGAAGAAGAGCCCATCTGTTTGTGGTTATAGTCCTCAAACAAGCTCAGCTGTGGTGTTGGGGAAATAAAACAGAAAATTGGGGGGAGGAGGAACTGGAGGAACTGGCAAGGACTGCAGAGCATTCCTGCTGCCTTCACATGCATGAGGAAGAGGAGGCCACACCTGGAACCATCATCCAGGTAATGTGTTATAGAAGACTCCAAATTACAGTTTAGCTCTTTAACCTGTGACCAAAAATTAATGCTTCCTCAGTTCATTTAGTGAAAAAATAAGATTGTATTTTGGATCTAATTTCTAATGGCTATGGTAGTCACAGTGTACTTACCTAAAAGTGAAGTTAGTTGCAGTGAACAGAAGAAAAAAATACAGCTGCAGTGGGAATCCTGACTGAGTGTATTACTAGAAATATCCATACTGCCAACAGAGCAGCTTTCCAGCTCTGATCACAGGAGTTTTTTTTCCACATAATAAGATCAGCATGAGGAAGGAAAATCATAATGCAGGCTCTTGTTCTCTGCATTTTTCCAAGTGCAGGCCTGATGTCTGCAGTGTCTCACAAGCACTAAAGGTACTATACATTTTCAGTAGAATTCTGGACTGTACTGCAGAATCTATTTAAATAAATAAATAAGCAAATAAATTTGAAAAAAAATAAAAAAAAAAAAAATTATTTTCCCATATGAATACCCTGCTGAACAGAAATCTTTAAAAGTTTGGGAATACCTGGATAAAAAACCTCTGAATCTTTTTCTTACTTTCTCTATAACAGCCTTTCTTTGACTTTCTCAAATAATATTCTGATGCTTTCTTTTTTTATTGTTTTTAAATTATTATTTTTGTAACATATTGTGCTTTTGTTTTAATGCAAATAACAAAACATTATGTATCACATTATACCTCTTATTTTCTTGGGCTGCTTTCTCTGATTTACATAAAAAGGAGGAGGTTAAATTGTTCTGTAGGTCACTGTTAAGCAGTAAAGTAACTGAAGTCAAATACTGGAATAAGTTCCAGATGGCTGCTTCTTTTAAGTTCAATAAAGAATGACTGCAGTGATTGCAAATTGATCATCTATGTTGGAAGAACCTTGTGCTGTGTTGACACTAATCAACAGCACCACCTTCTGCCCAAAGAACAACATGACACCTAGGAGACCTGCAACCTGGCAGCCTTATTTCAGTGTTTTTACACCAAACACAAATCCATTTTCTCAGTATCTGCCTGTCTGTAGAAGAAATTTCTTCATAAAAATACGAAAAGTTTACATTCTGTAAATTTTTTCAGTCTGATAATCAGTATTGTATGATTACGCGGAAAGAAAAAAAAGGAGTTTTTTTTTTAGCTTTTTTCATAAAATAATTTCATTCTTATTTCCCCCCAGCATCATTTTGAAGGTCCTTTTTTATGCATCATAAGCTGACCCAGTGATCTAATACATGATGCAGTTATGTGATTTCTAAGTAAAATAAGGTATTAGGAAGACATTAATTTTTTGTCACTTTCTAAAATTGTGCAGAAAACCTCATGCAGGTTCTTATAACTCATCGTGGCAACATATATTTTTAAAATATTTCACTGTATAATCCAGTGTACTGATAACTCCTAAAGCTCATATTCTACCTAATGCGACAGCCAGCGAAGTCAGTGTCATTACTGCCTGGTTCTGTTTATGCAAAAAACGTATGCTACATTTGCATTTTAAATATTCTTCATAACTATTTCTGACATAAACTTCTCACACTTTTGCTTGCAGTAAATTAAATGGTGCAGAAATCTGATGTACCTAAGGAATCTGCTGGAACTGTTTTTAAATCACTGTTATTATTATACTTGTAGGCATCTTGGAAGTCAAGAAGTAAGAGACAAATAATGTCATACTTAGGACTGTAACTGATGAATATACACAGAATCATAGAATCATTGAATGGTTTGGGTTGGAAGGGACATTTAAGACCATGTAGTTCCAACCTCCCTGCTGTAGGCAGGGACTCCTCCTCTAGACCAGGTTGCTAAAAGCCCCATCCAGCCTGGCCTTGAATGCTTCCAGGGAGGGGGCATCCACAGCCTGTCTGGACAACCTGTTCCAGTGTCTCACCGCCCTCATGTAGGTAAAGTGATGTGCACTGTGTTTTGGGATAGGGAAGGAGTGATCCTTCTGGATTTTCTGGAACTTAGACGAACCTGTTCTCACCACTACACTGCAACATTGACTGAGCTGAAGGCTAAAACTTCCAGAGTCAGAGCAGAGAAGAAGGCAACTTTTCCCTTGTAATACAGTAACACCAGGCCATATACCAGTTTGAAGAACATGGAGCACTGCCAATCTTTGCTGAACTATCCTATGACACCCACCATGTAGTCTGGATTTGGTGCCCTCTGACTGCCATCTGTTTGGGATGATGAAAGATGGACTGAGTGGGCAACCTAGCAATGGCACCATCATAGCAGTCGTGAAACAGTGGGTCACCTCCACTGGTGTAGATTTTTATGAGCGTGGCATGCAGACTCTTCTTCATCACTGGCAAAATTGCATAGCTGATGATGGTGACTATGTGGAAAAATAGTGTTTTGTAGTTTACAGTTTGCTCTATCAATAGTGTTATCATGCTCTTTGTCTCTGTTGTAGCTTCCGTGGAAATAAATAGGAAGTATTACTTTTGGAGTGACCTAAGCATACAGCTGAATGCCTAACAAGCCTTCAGTAATATATTGCAGATATAAGAAGATGAAAAATTGCAAAAAAAAAAAAAAAAAAAAAAAAAGAGATTATTTCTATTTCCAGCTTGTATAAATTTGATTCAGCACAAGAACAACACAAAGTAGATATTGAGGGATCATGGGTAGATTTTCACCATATATTCTAGAGCAGGTGCTTTCAAATGCCATTATCCTCTGATAATCACCATGCAGATTCATCCACTGGCAATGTAAACCTGTGTATTGAAAAAAAAAAAAAATGTTTAATGTGCGTTTCTTTGGTAGAGATCTTTGCAAGGTTTATTTTTTCTGAAATCTGTCGTTGTCTTCAGCTCTTACCATAAAATTCTCTAGAATAAAATGGATAATGCCACTGGTCCTTGACTCACCCCTTACATTAAGCACATTATTAGTTACTTTCTCCCATTTTCTCTTCTCTGGCTTTCAGAAACACCTTTAATAGAAGTAGTGATTTATCATTTTATCAAGACTTGATATTTTGAAATATACAAGATGCTTTCAGATTTACTGCTTCCCAAATTAAAAGGTGATTCAGAAAAGAGAGTCTTTTGTCCCCACAATCAATATCTGAACAAGTAGCATCCAACACAAACATCTATAGTCTAGACGTTAAAGTAAAACTTTCCGCAGAAGTTTGATTTTTGCTATGTAGAACAGCCATAGTAATTTACTACAGTATCTTTTTCTGTCTCCAAGTTAATGCAGTGTAGCACAAACCCCAGACCTTAGAGGCTCTTTCCACTGAAAGAAAAAGCTTAGGACAAAGGATTAAGGAAGCAAGAGGTCTGAACTGGGATAGTGGAACGTCACACTAATCTAACTGCTAATCTTACAGGACTACTGTTAAGAACTGTAATGGAGGTCCCAGAGATCACCTAAGCAAGGGAGCCATCAGCTCCAGCAAGACATACAAAACAGAAAGACTGTCTTACAACTTGCTTGACAAGCTTTTGCCCATAGGGAAAAGCAAAATTTGTGGAAGTCTATTAAGAAAGGTAAATGCCATCTTCCCTAAATGTAAGGATATAGGGAATGGTCCAGCAAACCAGTCTACCCACTAACAAATTCTCTCTGTACAGTGTCCCAAAGTTAGAGCCTTACAGGTGAATTTGGCTCAGGTAGTGACAGTGTCTTTGACCAGTATCTGGCCCTTCCACCCAACCGCACAAAGAACTGCCATGACTTTCAGAGTTGCAAGCACTGTTCAAAAGATAAAAGTCTCTCCTGACTATTTCCAGGGATTTTCAAATTGTTTGCAATTGTTCTGTTCTCTTCCACATACAAAGTAATATTGTGTTTTCTACCAATCCCAAAATATTTTACTCAACGTGGAGCAGAAGAATCTGGCCCTTCATCATTACATTGTATGTCATTTTAATACATGGCAAAGACATACAAGTGAGCAATTTAATATTTTACTTTGCAAGGACATAGAAATTAAAGATGGTGATTACAAATTACTCTGGGGCACTTGTATAAACTTCAAGTAATCCATTGAAGAGAGATAGCGCTAACATATAATGGGAGCAAGGAGATCAGTATTCCCTTTTCACTGTAATACTAGGAAACATCAATATGCATTGCTCAACTAATACAATGTGTGTTGTTTAGCAAAGTCAGAGAACAAGGCAAGAAAAGAGCAAGATTAGAAACCCATGAAAGCGTGTCCTGTACACTGATTGGCTGGAAAATGCTTTTGTGTTGCTGCTAAGCAGCTACAATCCAGAAACTCATTTCATTACTACCAGAACTGAATGTCAAAATCAGAATTTCTCTCTATCACCTTGGAGCCAGTTCTTACCACCTGTTGCAGCTTTCCTAGCATGTATAGCAGTCCTTGCTTCCTGGCCTTTCACAGACATTTTTTTTTAGTAATAATTAAAACCTAGGATGCAATAAATGCTTGTTGAAGGTCTGGTACCCCCTCAGAAATATTTTCTTTGTATCAGACCTCAAATCACACACACAAAATACTATTGCACAAAATTCTTCAGAATAGCTTCCAGCATGGTAAATGTTTCTCTCCTTGGGCTGGCATATTCTTATAAGGTCTTTGCGAAGCAGGTGGCTGTTCATCTGAAATGCTATGCATGGTTTTGTAACCTAGCACAGTTGTGCAAAAGACTTCTGCTTGTGCAGAATTTCAAAACTTCCACTGTTCAGAAATATTTTTTTTTTCTCTCTAGCAGGCCTATAACAGATACATCTGCAAATACCCTCTCATACTAATGTTAGTCTATTAAGTGTCATATGCATTCTCCATGTCTCCATGCTTTTTCTCTTCACGTATATTTACAGCCACCATAAAATGACCTTGTAATGTTATAATTTCCAACTTCAATGCAAGGTTTTTTAATCTTTCTGTATTATCTTTTCCAGCCATTTGAGTTTATGCATCAGCTGATGGATTATCCCTAACAAGCTTTCAGTAGTAAACACTGGGAAGTCTTTAGGACTTCAGCTTTTTCTTGTTTTTTTTTTTCTGTTGTTATTGTTTAACAAGAGCAACAATTATGAACTTAGCAGGCATCCCAAAGGACAGTATCAGTGAGCACAGAAACTCTATTTGTTTGAAATATTTAAGAAGAGAGTAGGACGTTACCTTTTTACCTTTTTTTCCTGAATATCTATGCTCACTTCCCACAGAAATGTGAAGACAACATACAGGTTTGCATTCCCCCATTTCAGATAAGATGAACAGTGATTAAAGTAGTGTTTCAGTGGGAAGGAAGTCTGCTGGATCTTCTCTCAGATGGCCTTGAAAGTATTAAAGACAACATACAAGAAAAATATCACACATACTCAGGGCCTCTCTACGGACACCTGGGTGTATGAGACTTTTCCAAAATGAAGGGTTTGCACAGTTCTTTATATTTGAATGGCTTGTACTAGAGGTTATAAAAAAGTAGAAACAAACAAAAGTAGTCTACCTGCTTAGTCAATGCACTCCTGGGATAGAATACTCTAGAATTTGTAACATAGATTTTTTATTCTAGAACAAAAGAATGGGAGAAAAAATTAACAAAAACTTCATTTCATTTATGCCTTGGAAATCTCACCTTTAATGCAACTCCTTACAAATTGTTGGATCTGCCCCAAAGATTTGTGAAGACAATACTAATCTTTCTTCTTATCAAGACCTAAAGCCTTAATTGGTTGAGATGCAAATTTCTGCAAAAATATGCTTTTAAATCAGTTCTTTGTCTGAAAATCCAATTTGTACACAGTGACCATAAAGAGAGATGTTAAATAAAGAGATGTTCTTTAACATCTTTATCAGTGACCTAGATAGTGGGATCAAGTATATATCCTTGCAAGTTTGCAGATGACACCAAGTTGAGTGGAGCAATTAATACAGCAGAACGAAGGGGTCCAATCCAGAGGGACCTAGAAAAGCTTGAATCCAGAGAAGTTGTGGGTGCCCAATTCCTGAAGGTGTTCAAAGCTAGCTTGCATGAGGTCCTATGCGACCTGATCTAGAGGGTGGCAACTCTGCCTGTGGCAGGAGGTTGGAGCTTGATGATCTTTGAGGTCCCTTCCAACCCAAGTTCTATGAATCTATGATTCCATGATTCATTAAAATTCATTTTATTTAATCCTATGTGTCAAATTCAATTCCTAAACTACAAAAGACTTAATATGTAACTGCATTAGAGCAACCTCAATAAACTGAATTTGGACTGCAAAATGCTGATCTAAAATAGTCCTAAAGTGTATGCATCTAAAACCACTGAGATTTCCAGAGTATTTGAATGACATTCTGAGGTAATTCTTTCTTTCCTACAATAATGCAGAGCGCATAATTGTACTTTTGCATCCAACTGTGGCTTAATTGCAGCAATATGTGCTGGTAGCATATATTATACCATAAAATATATTAATATTTTAATATTAATAAATAAAATAAAATAAAATTAAAATAAAAATATATATATTATACCATAAAAAGGATAGAGAATTTATTAAGGGAGTGAAAGGTATTTGCTATTTTGTAACACCCTCAGTATTTCTCTCAGCAAAATAGAATTAATGGGGGAATGGGTCACCTCTAAATGTGCCTGAACTCCACTACACTTTGTGAGAATCATTGTCCAGAAGGTTGTTCAAGATAATTTCCTTAAAAGGCCATTGGCAGGCACTTATAACTTCTCCTGATCCTGGTAGTAAATGTCTTAACTTCTCAGCATGAACAACTAAAGATTTTCA
The DNA here is from genome assembly GCF_951394365.1 of Tetrao urogallus. Taxonomy (NCBI): domain Eukaryota; kingdom Metazoa; phylum Chordata; class Aves; order Galliformes; family Phasianidae; genus Tetrao; species Tetrao urogallus. The sequence goes on along the minus strand of NC_136815.1, from coordinate 42,536,932 downwards.
AAATTCTTACCTGTACATGTGCTCCAGCTGCTTGGAAATAAATAAGCAAAAAAAATTCTTTCCCGAACAAAACCTTGGTGATTACAAATGTCAGCAAAATTCTTTACAGAATGTAAAGGTTTATTTAAATTAATGCAGTTGAGAGTACTTAAGCAGCCAAGAATATCTTGTGAGTTAATTTATTGCATATGTTTTGATAAGGACAACCAGAAAATGACTGAGGCTATTAAAAGATTATCTAGTAGGGGGAGATGAGATGGCCAGTTAAAGAAGATTCCCAAGCTCAAAAGAGAGGAAATGAGTTATTAAGAAAAGAGGTATTTATAACTGCTGGAGATCTGTCCACAAGGATTATTTAGACTGGTAAAACTGTCAATCCCAGTGTACTGAGAGGAATTATTTTTTAAGACATTTCTTACGACTTTGGGCATATCTGTCTGATGAATAAGAAGAAATACTCTCAAAGATGTGACTGCAATTCTAGAAATTGAAGTCCAATATTTATCCTTCATTGAAGTTTTCAAAAATCCCATTTGGCTGATATGTAACCACAGATATTATCTTTCTGTTAGACACTCTTCAAAGCTGTGATGCCTATATTTGCATCCTAGCTGATGCTAAGTTTACCTTGCTTGCAAAATCCAGTCTGACTTTCAGAGAATTTGTCAAACTGGACACCCAAAATAAAACTTTCTGGAATGATCTGTTGTACTTCTCACTGTTTACCATCCCCAGATGTGCAATGATGAAGGAACTCTGCAGAAGACCTTGAAGCACCATATGGATGGGATCATTTGCAACAGCACAGCACAAAAGGTGTCCTAACCATCAGGAGACTTTTTCTTTTTCGTTTTTTTCTTTTTCTTTTCTTCTTTATGCAAATAATTAATTCAGTGTACCAAATCCAGCTGTTCTGGATCCCGTGAATACCCATCAACAGAATCAGTTTCTTGCCTGTCTTCTTTAGCTCAAAGATTCTTCAGTAGGGATCAGAAGATGATTCATGTACCATAGAATATTCCATAGGCTGGTGGTTTAGGCACTGGGGGGATACTATTCAGACCAGTTGAGTGCAGACATGTAAAAGTGTTTTTTCATCTCCCAGTCAGCTTAAATGCTGGCTGCTGAGTATAACAGAGCACTGAAGTGTATTCTTTTGGTGTTTTCTATGTGAAAAACATTACTGATTTAACAACCTAACTCAGGGAAAGTATGGAAAGCTGATGAACATCAGCATCCCTTAGCTGTTAGGCTATTTCCCTTTTCTGTTTTGAACTGTTCTGTCTCTTTCTTCCTCCAAAACAAACCTCCACAGAGGGAGCTATCCCTAAAGAGCATGTAAGTGCAAACTAGCTTGAAACTGTCTCAAAGCTCAGCATCGATCCTGACCCTATTTTTTCTTCTCCACAGTCATAACCTTACTGATCAGTGTGTCCGGGCAGCTGTTAATTCTTCTCAGCAGTGCACTGGATGTGAACAAGATACTGAAGCCCATAAGTCATTTGGAAACCCAATGATCATAGAAAGCATGCTGTTCTCACTAATCAGCAGTTATAAACTGTAATAACTTCCAAACACTGAAAAGGTATCCAGTGCTATACGTGGGGGGAAGAAGAGATGAGGGTTGTTACTGCTGATGGATCATGAAGCATCAAATCTTACAATCACATTATTTCAGTTACAATGACTTATCTCATCTGTATTATGTGCCTGTGGACTAAGACATGGCCTCTGGACCAGACACAGTTTCTTCTAATGACTTCAGCCATAAATTTTAGCAGATTATCTCATTTGGAGCAAACAAGAGACATAGCCTACAGACTCCCTGCTTCCCTGTAGGACTAATATCTATTATTCAAATACATTTCCATTTCTTTTCAGTAAGGACAGACCATATTTTTTCTCTAATGACATAACAGGCTTCTGAAAAAAATGACTCAGAGTTAAGGTTCCTAATGGATTAAATAGTCAATAGTTTATGACTATTCTTTAATTTAGCTTACAATTTTGGCAACAATAAAACTCGGAGGAAATAATTAGGAAAAAAAAACACATTACTTTTGGCAGCAACAAATGTTATTAAGAGATAGCATTTATAGTTTAAAAATAGAATCCTGAACCTAAAATTGTTCAAATCAAATTTAGATGCATTCATTTCTGAATTTTCAGAATAGTCCTGGATGCTTTGTTTCCAAGTGAAAATCAAATGGGGCACTCCTAGTTGTACTTCCAGTATGGACAGAAATTTTTCAAAACCTTGGCTTTTGGCATAAATGCCAATAATTCTGCATCAGTATATGATCTACTAAGAGATATTTCTAAAATACATACTAAGTATATACTAAAATATATGATAATAGTTGGTGCATTCATTATTTATACAAAGTAGAACAAATTCAAATGCTGAGAGTACACCTAGGAATTTGGATAGTTAATTCATGGTCCTGCTTCAGGGAACAATTAATTATTTATACAAAGTGAAAACAGGTCTGAAAGAGGCTGGAAGAATCTGTTGCCATACCTGATAACTTGACAACTAGGCTTAAAATCTGGGAATAGGAGGTAATTTCAGTCTGGAAGAGTGTTAACTATTTGAGTTATCTTCTTGAGGCACATTACTACATATAAAATCTCACAAAAAATGCATTTTAAGACTTCAGTGTCTTAACATCTGCTCAAAACTTAACCCCTAATTTGCTGGAAATCCAAACCTAGCTTTAAAATAGCATGCAGGCAAACACTTCTGTTTGGCTCCTAATGCTGGCCCATTAACAGCTGTACAGAAACACTGCCATGGTTTGTAATCCTGGGAGTATGCGATGCATTTTTCAAGGTGTTTTCAAGCAGTGGAAGATGCAGATAGAAAGATGGCAAATTTTTCACCATTAGACACCTCTTTTCATCTTGAGGTGCCTAAACACTCTGAAAACCTTGGCCCTGGGAGCCATGCTTCAGGCTCAGTCAGCTAAAGACTTATTTCATAATTTTTTTTATTTTATTTATTTATCCTCACAGAGAAAACAGCTACCCATATCCTCCTCCAGTTAATGTGATCCATTAACTTGAAATACAGCATGGATCACATATACGTACATATATACTTACACTTGCACATACACATTCACATACACATGCACATACATCATATACATGTATGATAACAATAAGAATTTTACTCACATCATGTTTTTAATATTAACTGTCATCGAGCCACCTGCAATTTCTGTTGACTGGAAATTTCAGATGGTTCTCATATTCAGTAGTTCACAATACAGATCAATTTGTGTTTGTTTAATAATCTTGAGTTCTTCTTGATATGACATAATTGATGAGCAGGTTCTGAGGCTTTCCTTTTTGATTCAGACACCCTACCAAATCACAAACCTTCTCCATATCCCATAGTGACAAAGAAAATGACCTCTAATAAAATACCATCATAGTTACGAGCCTAGAACAGGAATATTTGTAATAGAAATATCAGGAACTTCTCTAATTTCTTTCTTCCTTTTTTTAAAAAAAATCTCAATTATTATTTTTTAATTTTATTTTTTGTTATTTTGACAGTCACATATAGACACCTAAAGAAGGAACTAGCTTTGAAAGAAAGTTACTCTTGGGAAGAAATTAGTGCCTCAGGAACTCTGATGTGACATAAAATTTACACTCAAGATGAAATGTGCCTTGATAATTTATTTTGTTCTCTCTTTTTAAGCTCTGCACTGACACTGGGTCAATCAGCACAGCATATGCCACACCTGAGGAAAATCCAGAGGCTTGAGAGGCTCCTATGTGAAAGTAAATGTGGATATCTTGAAATTTCTCTGTTTCCATCCCTATCTAATTCTTACCACTACCCTTTTCCTGTTCACCAACAGCAGTATTCTTCTGCCCCTATTCAGTGTACATGGTACTTAAAATCAGCTGGCTATATGTAGCATTAATGAAACAACTAATCACATTTTGTTTGTATTCTATTTCACTGTATCTCTTAATAAAAATGATTCATAGTTTGTAATGGTATGACAAGTTAAACAGCACTCTCTGCAGATTAAATGCCACATTCAGCGCACATGACTTCATTTTCCCCTAAGGTTTAGAGAGTTTTGATACTGATCTTGACTGAGACATTGTTTATATGCAACATTAAACTTATGCCTTGCGTATTTCTGGTAAATGAAAGCCATTTCTGTTCAAAACAGTAAAACTTAAATCAGTATTTTACCTCAAACACACCATCACTCCTTTCACAGATCTAACACTACAAAGAAAATGCTTCCTTTCATTCCTTGGCTGCCTAAGCTGTAACTCTTTGAGAGGCAAAATTCAATGGAATGTAATATTCACTTGAGGCAGTGGCAGATGATGGTCTAGATTAATAGCAAGCTTTGTTACTAAAGTCCACTTAAACCTTTAAAAGTCTCTGAGCATTCAGGACACATATACGTTTTCTTTAACAATCTCTCAGCTGTTTTATTTGTGACATTCTTGCACTGCTACATATCGTTGAAGAATTCCTTTAATCTTACATTAATTTTCAACCATCATGTGTTGTCATAACCCTTTACATTTCATTTCTCTTCCACAAAGACTGTTGGCTTACAGATCATTTCAAAAGGGAACAAAATATAAAAGTCTCTTATTTGTAGGACAATTTTTTGTGATAGCAAGCCCCAAAGGTGAACCTGTACTGAAGACAAGAACTGATTTATTTATACTCCAGGTGCTTCTGATAACCGAACAGTTTTGGCAAACTCCTCAGCTAACCTAGATTTTGAAATGGTGGATGATACTGAAGCTTACAGCAGTAGTACAGTGGGTTAGTGCCTTACGAATGACCTTCCTAGGTACAGCTGTGTTGGAAGGCTGCACTTGTGTTTGCAGGTAGTGTAATGTCTCTATATGAAATCCAGATGGAAGGCATGGTGTTACGCTGTGCCTAGGGGACAAACAGGTCTGTGGCAAAAAGATGGGCATGCAGTATTTCACAAGACTTTAGAAGAAGCATAACTTCTAATAATAAGGCTAATTTATTTACATAAAACAACATATTCCACAAAAGGGACTCATGCATACCCACCCTAGAATATCCAATCACACTTTGATCAGGGTCCTTCTTCAAGGTTTATTTCTGTTCCAAAGGCTGTGAATCTGAATATTATGCATCCTAAAAAAAGTGAATTAGTGAACTCTCAATCGAAAATCAGTTATTTTCTTTTAATTGCTTGGTTTTATGAGTAACAGACAGGTGGCAAACTTTAAGGTAGGATTTACAGGCATAAAAAAAAAAAATTAAAAAAAAAAAATAGGTTACCTCCAGATTATGTTTAGGACAATAACATATGAACGGTGTCAGAAGCCATCACTCCATCCGCCTAAACTGGCTCTTTTTTAAAAGTTATCAGAATATAGAAAATATATCAAAATATAATTTCTAACCTAATTTTTGTTTCATCAACCCAACATCAGAGAGATGGAAAATAAATGCCAGATTTTTCTGTATATTGTTTGTAACTAACTTATGTTTTACAACAGACTTTGATAAAGTCAGATGATAAATCTCAACTCTACTCAGAATTTTCTGCCCAGTTTTTTGGTTTCTTGTGTAGTATGCTGTTTCTTATTTCTTATGCATCCTAAATTGAGGAAATCTATCTTTCTAATCTTTTAGGATACACTGTAAAATGAGTTTGACATTCCCATAGGCTGTGTTGTATCTAAAAAGAATGCACGGTATATTTGGTCTTCCTTTGTTCAACACTAAAGCATTACACAGGATATGTTGATTTATCTTCCTCAAGCATACATTATTGGACATAATTGCCATATCTCTTATTTTTTTTCCCCTGAGCAGCTCATTTTAATCTCATACCATATGGAAGTGATTGCATGCCATCAACAGCAAAGGAAAACCTGAGGTAAGAGCTTGCATTGAGATGAAATACATCTGCTCTAGCCTAAATATAATCATTTCAGTGCACAATGGCATAATCCTGGATAGCATAAATCTGTTTTATTCTGAGGAAGAATATGTTTGCAATCCCTTCTGTGTAAATGTATTGATCAGATGAAGATAATGACAACATACGATGGTAAGTTGCTGAACATTTTCCTTATTTTTGCACACTGAGTTTTGAATGAGCAAATCTTCATAAAGCTAATAACTCCATTTTATATACCAGGATTATTTTCTATTATATTTTGAATTATTATCTTATTTTCCCAAAATGTAATAAATACTCTCTTGAGGTCCAAGGTTTAATATCTGAGTACATGACAAACACAGTAAAGCCCTCTGAGCTATATTCTGAGGTTATCTCTACATTACTGGACTATGTTCTCAATATATTATATACACTCTGGGGGAAAAGAAAAAAAAAAAAAAGGTTTGAATGGAGCAATCAGACATGAAGGAGATAGCTATAATCTCTTATCAACTTTAAGTGGCCTGTGTACATGGAACTACATGAAAAAAAGAAGACAGGATTCTCGCAGAAGTTCAGGTATACTTCTGACTCCTAGTAGATTTGAAGTAAAATTAAATTAAATAGTTCACTAAACTTAGTTCTTAAAAATTTCCTATGCCACTCCTTTGAAACATTGCAAACATTTTGTGCCAAGATCAGTTTACTCATTTCTCTGCTGATGAAGAAGGTCTGGCCGAGGACAGTCTAGACCAGACTCGAGAAGTGGAAACCTCAGATGTGGTTTCAGAATAGCACGCAGCCAATAATCTGAAACAGAAGCTTTGCAGTTGAGTACTCCAGTGCATTCCTACACAGTGAAACAGAAGAAGGATAGGAAGCAAAACAGGACCATGTCTCAACATCTTCCTTATTTACACTTATTTCCCATTTACCTTCCTGACCCTGCTCCGGCATGCTCCAATTAGTGTTCCTCGAGACTGATATACTTCAGGAGGAATTACTTCTCAAAATGTGTGCTGGGAGATGATGTTTCTTGGTCTTGCGACAAAGAAACAGTCCAGGGTGATATAGGAACCTTGTGCACCAAACCCCAGTAGGTCATGTGCATCCCATTCAGTTACTTTCAGCAGTTTCTTGATAGTCTTGGAAGGGTCATAACAGCTGATTCTATGGAATCAAGTAGGCTCTACACAAGACTTTTTTTAATAGTATGATTGTAATTCACTGGGAAGTAGTTGAAGTCTGTAGTTTTATAAAATATTGACCTTGTTTACTTCTGGAGAGCTGTGTTGGGAATACTTGAGCTAGGTACCAAAGAATTAACTGTCAGATAATCCTTTAATTAGATTACAAGGTACAGCTACTATATGTCAAATATCTATTGATCAATGAAAAAAACCCGCCTTGAGGTTTCCTAAGTATGTAAGATCTATTTATTTGTCACGTAATTAGTTTAAAATTTCTTCCGAAAGACTGCAATGTTCAAGAGAATATTTAGATATATTAGCATTCCATTTAAATGGCCAAATCTAATCTGTGAAACCCTGAAGCATTCATCTGTTTCTTGAGTGCATCAGATACATATCTCAGCTCCAGGAGACCCAGATACATACCCTACCTGTACCCTTTTAAAACAGGCTTCATGATGGAAAGAGGAAAATCTAAGCCAGGTTCTATGTAGCACAGAAGGTCTGGGTACATTTCAAAAACTTGGAGCTTTATATGCTTATTACCAAAGAGTATTACTTGTACCTCATTAGACCTCTGACTAGGAAGTAGTTTTGAGGTGAGTTAATTACAGTTATAGGGCCATGGAATCAAAGAATCTGAATGGTTTGGGATGGAAGTGTCCTTAAAGATCTTCTAGTTCCAAGCCTCCTGCCACGTGCAGAGACATGTCCTACTAGACCAGGTTACTCAAAGCTACATCTAACCTGAACTTGATCACTTCTAGGTATGAACATCCACTCTATGGGCAACCGGTTGCAGTGCCTCACTACCCTGATTGTGAATAATTTCTTCCTAACATCTAATCTAAATCTCACCTCTTCTGATTTAAAACCACTAGACCTTTTCCTGTCACTACACTCCCTGACAAAGACTGCAGCTTTCTTGTAGGCCGCCTTTAACTATTCAAAGGCTGCTATAAGGTTTCTGCAGAGCATTTTCTTCTTCGGACTGACTCAACCCAGCTCCCTCATCATTCACAGGAGACATGCTTCAGTCTTCTGATCATCCTCACGGTCTTCCTCTGGACCTACTCCAACAAGTCTGTGTTCTTGTTCTGGGGATACCAGAGCTGAAGAGCAATACTCCATGTGGCATCTCTCAAGAGTGAGGTAGAGGGAGTGAAAAGTCTGAAACCTGCGACTGTTCAGCCTGGAGAGGAGGATCTTATCACTGCTTATAAATATCTAATAGGGAGGAGTCAGATGAAAGGGGCCGTGCTCCTTTCAGTGGTGCTCAGCAATAGGACAAGGGGCGAGGGGTAAAATGTGGAAAGTAGGAAATTCCCTCTGACCATGAAAAATAACTTTACTGTGAGAGTGACAGAGCATTGGCACAAGTATCCCAAAGCGGCTGTGAAGTTTTCTTCTCTAGAGATATTCAAAGCACACACAGACACTTTACTGTGTAGCTATTCTAGTGAATCTGCTTTAGCAGAGGGTTGGACTAGATGATCTCCAGAGGTTCCTTCCAACCCTTATGATTCTCTGATTCTATAGTATTTCCAGCATTTGTATCCCTGCCTCTGCTACATATGTGTTCTGTTTTTGTTTTTTAGCCTGGCTAAGAGGTCTTGACAAGCCAAGTTTGTCAACTGCCTTTCCTTTCTATTTTTTGCATTTTGGGACTGAAAGTACTTGTGTCCCAAGGAAAAGCTTTTTAAATATCTTCTGGCTTTTTCCCTTTTTTACCTCTGAAAGCCTTTCTAAGGCTTAGGGTCTTCACTTTACTTTTTACCTGTCCTGTACCCCTAAAGGTTGAGAACTCTATAACGAATCACTGCACCTCAGGCTACCTCTGCTCTTGATCTCTTTGATAAGTTTTGCATTAGTGAGCAGCAGGTCAATCATTCAGTGTAGTACTTCCCAGATTTTTTCATCTCTAACACTGTGCCTAATTTGGTCTGAGGGTTACTGAAGTCCCTTCCTCAGCACAATCCATTCTGCGTAGAACTTTCTCCCCTCCCTCTCATTGTGCAGAAAGTTCCCTTCTCCTTTAATTGCTAGCAATTTTTTTTTTTTTAAAAGACATTTGAGCAATTCATCTGGACTTCTAAACAGACAACGGACCAATTTGCCTGGACTTCCAGACTGAATTACAGCTGCATTTTGACCACCAACACACATACCCACACACACTGGCATAACATGTCAAATGCTGAATCATTATTGTGGAATACAGAAAGTATCTTTGAGAATGATGTCTTTTTCTGTGAATGTATAAGTTCAAAGTACATACTTGCACATCTAACACTGTGTTAACTTTTTTCACACAAAAGATGTTGAGAAAATGTTGTTTGTGTTTTACCATGTCATTTAGGATTAATTTGATATCCATTAATGTCATTCAGTGAAAAGTTTGTGGTGACAAAGCTTTTATTCATGACCTTTACTGTTTAAATGTATGTTTTGAGAGTGTTTGCCTTGTTGTTGCTTTCTCAAGGGTCCAGCAGCTGGAAAAATATTCTCTGCATCTACCTAAAAATTGTATCCAGTAATGAACTTGTTCAGTAAAAGAACAGAGCACTGTTTTGCAATATGGATGTTGTGTTCTTGTGTCTTTTTCTCTTTTAATACAAGACAGAGTGTAGAACAGGATGAAATATATCCAGCAGTACAGCAAAATCATGGTGTGAACCACTCACCTTCTTACTTCTTAACAGTTTGTATGAATGTAATGAACACATCTACAGAGCTTCTAACTGCTTCAAGCCCTTTACTGGGAGATCAGAATACACGGAATCAGTGAGATGTCAGAAAGAAAAAAGTACTTGGTTTTGAAATAAGGATCACCTTTCCAACAGTATCAATCAAATAGATAATCACCACGAATTTCTTACATGGTGTAAAAATGCTAAGATAAGTGGATTGCTCTTTATGAATAGACATTTATGTATATAAGTACAAATACATATAAATATAAATGATATATAGAATTCATAGCAATATATAACTGTTTAGACATGTTTAGTGCTCATGTCTCACAGAACATCTTGCATTTCACAGAAAAGATTGTACATTGCTCTTGGCTGAATATGTAACTAGCAATCTATTTTTCTATTTTTTTTATTGGAGAGAGTATCAGATGTCTTTCAGAGAGAAAAGCAAACAACACCCAATAATCATTATTCAGTGCTCAGGCAGCTGCCTGTGTCTAAGAACTGAAAATGCATTTTAAAACTTACGGACTACAAACATAATTCGAAAATTAGACAAACAGTCCTAAGATACTTGCCTTACTGGTGTTTAAAGTATACCCACCATGTACAGTGATAATGTGAACAAAAAATAATTGTCATAATAACTATTTTCCATTCTTTCTCTATTATAAACATGTCTGGAAGAAAATTCATTTTTCATTGATTTCTTTCTTTCCGCCTTTTTTCTTTTATCAGCTTTCTGAAACAATAAATGATGTTGTCTCTAGAAAAGGGAGTTACTACAGCAAAAGAGTTGTTCTTTATCCTCTTTATATGAGGCAGATCTGCTGTCATTTAGAAGAGGAAATTTTTAGACAATCATCTAAAAAACTCTATTCATTCTGCCAAACTCCCTATAATTACTGCTAATTGCATTGTTTCAGAAATTGATGGAGCATTATAAGAAAGGGAAGAAGAGAAGGAAAACATTTTCAGCAAAGCACTGGAAAAAAAAAGATTGTCTTTGCCTATCAGGCAGAAGACTGCACAACACTGAGAGCCTGCAGCATAGTCTGTTACTTAGAGGACACACTGTCATTTATCAGATTAGTCAAATTATCACTACTCTCTGCAGTGGACAGATGTGATGTGCTCTATTGTTTGAGTTTGAAGGTTGTAACAAACACATGATTTGTTCTGTCTAGAACCTTAGCAATATGGGTTTAGGGCTAACACCTCAGCACTGGGTTCATTACGTTGTAAAGCACATATTGCTGTTCAAGAGCAAGGGTAAGATCAAAAGAAAGAAGCAGGACACCAGACAGATTTGAGTGCCAGAACACAAATCCCATCAATGAAAGTAAAACTACACCTGAGGTTAGTTTGTTCTTTCCTGCTTTTTCTTCTAATTTAGCTCTATCAAGCTGCCTTTATCCTTATTTGAGGCAAATTACCTTATGATTCTTCCTTTATTTTCTGTAAACAATTTTTTAAAGCAGGTAGCAGACAACCAGAATTGGTGCTTCTCTACAGAGTTTATTTCTGTGCTTTAGCCATCAGCTTTAAAGTCAAGGCAGGTGGCCACACACAAAAGAAAAACATAGGCAACAGGTGCAATACCTGATCCTATGTGATCCAGAAACTTGAGTTAGCAGAACTGCACTTCCCCAGCAGGTACTGTTGTTGAACTGGCTGCAACTGAACATCAACAGCCTTGAGTACAACATTAACAGGATAGGTTTGCTCCTTTTTATAACATATGTTATCACATGTATGTTGACTACCATGAAAGACTTGTAGTGTGTAAATTTTCTATGTTGAAAATATATATGAGTATGCTTTTGCACTTGTTGATAAAGGAAAAGGTGCACTGTTCAATGATATTGTACATCTCTAAGGTAAAGAACTCTAGAACAGTGTACAGTTAATCATTTCCTCAATTCTTAAGCACTGGCATAATAATAGAATTGTAGAATCATTAAGGTTGAGAGAGACCACTTGTAGTTCAATCACCAGCCCATCACTACCATGCCAACTAATCCATGTCACTCAAATTCAGTTTAGAAGGAGGATGTGAGGTACAAACATGAACTTAAGTCGTATTTGGAAGGGTATTTTGTTAGAATACTGAAAATGAATTTCAACTGAGATCCGATCTCCAAATTACAGTAAATGGATTTGAACAAACAGTGGAGATGCTCTTGGCTTGCATGCAAGGTATTTCACTGCTCATGACTTTTTAACAGGGAGTAGATGTTATTTTAAGCAGAGACAGCTGAATGTCAAAAGGCAGAAGCTTGCATATTTTCAAAACCGTTACTCCAACGGAAATAAATTCTTATCAAGTCTAATATTGTACGCTTAAGTTTATAAGCAAGCTGATTCAAAATAGCATGATTTTATCTTCAACACTGTTTCCCTTATTTTGTAAAAGGGTAAATCAGCATATATAAGTCATGCAAAAATAACAAAATAAAAATAGTCCACTAAGGGTATCATGTCCACACATGACAAATGTTCATATGGTTGTCCTTCCTTCAGGCCCAAAAAAATGCACAAAACCAGTAATCATTGGCTTCTGTGGGAGAATGGAGTAACATGAAGTAACTTCTGTGTATTTTAAAGGCACTGCCTGTTTTGTTCCCCATCCACTAGCACTTCCCAAAGGCAGTTAAATAGCACAGCAACAGTTTTATCTTTCTAGATTCTTATTTAGCTATACCAAAATGAAACAAAATATACCCTCCAATCATAGAGATTAAACTTTCTCTGCTTGTATAGTGTTCCCTACCTCAAACTCTGCATAATTCAAATTGTCTGCCAACATTCGTAAAACTCATTCAAAACAAAAGTAATTATGGAAGACAATGGGAAAAGGGTTCTTGTTTTGTTAGTGCTTTTTGGGGTTTTTTGTTTTGCTTTGCTGTGTTTTGTTTGTTTCTGAGAGGAAAGGTTACAGGAAGATAAGCTTTTTGTATTCATTTTCTCAGCTGATGGCAGCCATGTGACAGTTGAGTACAACCGTGAACTAATAATCACTCTTAAAAAAGTCAGACGTGTTGGCTCTGTAACCATATGCGTGTGGCTCTATAGCATCTGCTGGACGCAGGGCACAAGCCTTCCTGTGGACGACTAAGCAGACACATGTTAAATAGCATTACCTGGTAACATCTGCCATTGTAATTAGGTCCTGCCTGAAGACTAGCGATGTCTCCAACAACAGCTGCTCTGGTTCTGTTCACACAGGATGGCATTAAAGCGAAAGAAAAGGTTACCCGCTTTCTTTTACAGGTTGTCAGGGGATAGCAGGTTTCTCTAAAAGGAGTCAGGGTCTATAAAAGCTTTCTTTCATAAATATGTACTGGCCCCCTGTAATTAGTTGCCTAGCAGCCTCCACAGCAGATAAATGAGCATCTGGCTCCTAAAAGGTTACTTGCTGGTTAGAGCTGATCCTGGAAAGCAGAGCATTAATGAAACAGAGCTGGATAGCCTTAAGAAATGATTCTTCAGTGAAGCATGATTGTAGGAAGAAAAGCAAAAGGATGTAAGTGCTTGCAGATAAAATGTACATGTATTTCTTAGGAAGCCAAACAGAAGTTATTTCCTTTGGACTGCTGAATCCTTAGTGAGGTGCTTGGGAAGGAAATATAGGGGTTTGTGCCTGTTTCTGCTTAGGAAAGGAGATCACCATTCAGAGAGAGGAAGGTGAATTTTTCTGCCAAACAAAAAGCAACTGAACCAGCCACTCTGAAGGGATGCAGAAATATTTTGTTCAGATTTTCTCCAATAAATCTGCAGATATACATTCTCCATTGACTACCTGACAGGGCTCACAGCTACTCAGTTTCTTTCAAGCCATAACCCTTTACCAGATCTATAAAGTAAGTTGGCATAGGAAATTTTTTAACAAAGATCTACTTCTATTTCTAAAAATATGTATCCATCTTTTCCTACTATTTTTCAGTCTCTTGTCAACTAGCAAATTCTATAATATGAGCACCCTAAATCAGGATGGCAAACTTCTTCCAAAGTCTGAGATGACTGCACTGCATCTATTTTTATCTTTAGCTACCCCATTTGTTAACAATCTAGTTGCTCAGAAGCTTTTACTTGCTTGTGGCTAGCTCAAAGGACCTTCTTACCCCTTAATGAAGAGCAGGTTTTAACTTCCAGGTTCTTGGGTTTTACAGTTATTTTTAAGTTCTTAATATCAAGCTCTTACTTTTGCCTGGAAGCTATGATTACTGAATGTTTGAGCCAGCAAACAGATACATGTGTATATAAAGTGCTGAGCATATGTTCAAGTGATATCTAGTCTGCTGTAGAGGAAAATTTTGGCCTGGTACAAATGTTATATATTTTTTTCTCCTACTGCCTTCTATCTGACTTGCTGCATCACTGGGCAACTCAACACAGCTAGTAAGGAGTCCCAGACTTAGACGGGCTGGAAGAGGAAATCAGGAAGAGAATGACAAAATAACAAGAAGGAAAGAATATATATATATATGAAGGATACAAAAGCTAAAATCAGGGAATTAAGCCCTTTAGAGGAAAAGTGAACTACTCTATCCATCTATTCTTTCTAATCTAAGCAGTTAGCAGATGAGAGCAATCTCTGCTCCATAACATAGTATTTTAGAAAATTATAGTAATGTTAATAAGTAGGATAGAAAACACTTGATAATCATTCTTCTTCACCACTCTGAAAACAAGTGATGTGTACTTACATTTCTGCAAGTTATAGGGTTCTATACTCTGGCTTTCATTCACATTTTGCTTTGTGCTTTATCACATTTTGTTAATTTCTTTTCACTGAGAATACATTATTTGACATGAGAATCATGCCCAGTGAGGAGCAGACAAGAATGAAAACCCTACAGATTTTGAGACACTGTGAAGGATAAAGGCGGGTATTCAGCTTGTCTGTTATGCTAGTTCTTGCTTCTGTTCGTCAGCACTCTATTTATCATACGTGTACATATATTTTCTTTTGAATTCCTCCATGCTTATTTTTTGAAATACCTCTTCAGAACTTCTGCTCAAGTTATTTATTTTAAATTAAGCTTCAGCCATGTTAGTGTTTTAGCGTGTTGACCTTTTACTGCCTAAAAAAATGGTAGTGAATGGATCAGCATTGCCACTCACAAGAAACCACTGCTGTGGGAACGAGAAAGCTTTGATTTTCCCCTCCATTTGAGGGAAGCAGGGTATAGGGATTGTTCTGTTTGTTTGTTTTCATGAGGGGTCATTTTTAAAATATATTTGTTTGTTTGTTTTTATCATTATAGCAGAGGAAGTAACAGCTCTATATTTACTAGCTGGGAGGTGCTAGCTACTGTCTTGACATGCCCTTTTCTTTATTGCCTTTGGTTGCCTGATTACAATAAAATTGAGTGAAAAATGTCAGCATGTGGCAGTGGACAAGGGAGGGAAAAAACAAGTGAGAGAATACACCAAGACAAGATAAAAAAAAAGTAAAAGTCAACTTTGTGCTGCTCGGTCAATTTCTCTCATCTCTCCATGAGGTTAATTAACAGCGAAATATGCCTTATGCACACTACTGTGTACAGTGAGTCCCACAGTAAGTGATTCTGCTTGCTCCTGTTAAATTACAGGAATAGCTTGTGTTTCTCGACCTTCAATTCTAATGGAGCTAGTGAAAGCCAAAAAACAAAGAAACTGTACTTCAAACAGAGCTACAGATATATTCCGGGTCTTCAAAATATGTGACTTGGGCTACATGTGATGTTGTAGAATATGATTTTGTATGCAGCTGGGAAAGGAATGACTTAAACTTTCAATCTGAAATTCTTTAGAAAAACAAATGCTGGATGCCACATAAGTTCTTTGCTTGATCTGGTCTAAAAAAGTAACAATTCTTGAATTCCCAGTTTCTGCAGATTTTGTGTTATCGGCTTCAATTAATTTCCACTGTAAATAAATTCATGGGCTTAATACAAGAAAAATAACACCTATTCTGTTTTTAATTTAACTAAAGGGAGCAAGAAGGTGATGATGGTTTTCAGCCTTTAAGCAATTGTATTTCCTCTTGACATGCTGGCAAAAGCTGCAGGTGCATTGCTAGTAGAAGGACTGTTATGCTTTGTCTAGCAGCTCACAGTCTTGGCAGAGTCAGTAAACGTGACAGTAAGAGATTCTAGTTACAGTCGTGCAGTGCTAAATGTCTGAGGAATGAAAGAGCACACGTTAAAGTTCCCCACTGATACACTGGATCTTATCTAGCACATACTTCTTAATAGGACAAGCACTGAGAAGGAGACTTCATTGGAACATGGTGCACAGAATCTAGTCTTTTTTCTCACTCATTCCATCAAATGGCAGATCTTGGAATATTATTTGAAACAATAATATGTAGAAAATGATCTACTCTCATTGTGATATATATTGGGAAAAAAAGGCTTCGCAGTAAAGTTTAGTCTGTAATAGACATTAACCACATTTCTGTTCTACTTCTCTGTGATGTATGTGTGTGGGTATATAGATATGCTATTTTCTGCATATTTTTTTTTTGCTGTACTTCTGGTTACAATTTGATTTTTAATACTGAGTGTTCAAATAGGTCTTCCTTCAATAAAAGCTCCTATTAACCTTACTCCCAGCCTCTAATTCAGAAGCAACTTGCCTTATGGGACTAAATACTAAGCTGTGGAAAGCAATGTATTTATGATCAGTTATGACTGATGTCTGCAGACTTAGGCTTTTGTTTTGTAATATTTTGTGGCTTTCATGTTTTTGTGATGTTCTTATGTTTCTTAACAAAAAACAGAAATGTTGAATTCCAGTCTTTCAATTACTGAGAATCTGGGTTTCTGAAATAGATTTTTTTTTTTTAGTTTAGCACATTATGAAAGATTGGAAAGAGCTTCTACTGCTACTTATCTAATTTCTGTGTGCAGCTTTGTTCATGGCTTACTTGTCAACTAATGCAAAAATAGACTACCCCATAGTTTTCTTGGGAAAGCTAGATTCTGTTAAAAAACTATGACTTGTTCTCTACAAAATTTCTAACCCAGTGGATTAAAAGAAATGAGTATAGAGAACTTGACCACCTTGATGTCACTGTGGGGCAGTGGGAAAGTCTATTGTGTGCTACAAACTCCCTGTGTCAACATAAAGGTACAGCAGCAAAGCAAAAACATTCCATCTTTTAAATGTGAGACTGTCATTGTATAAAGGAAAAAAAAAAAAAAACCTGATGAATTAAAATCATGGTGATACATTTATGAAGTGTCCAGGGCTGATAATCTCATTTTAAGCCACAGAAGTTTCTGTCCGTGTTAATCATGCTATTATGATTCTCATTTGTTTGTAGCAATTTGGATGTTGTCAAGGATGAGCTTTGACGTATAGTTGCATTCTTTACTTTGCCACATGGATTCACTTCAATAGACCAGGGCTATGGAAAAAAATCTGAATGTTGTTCCATTTTGTGTGGTTTTGTCTCCTAACTGCTAGGTGCTGGTAGCTGCATGATGTTGTATCTTGATGGCTTGTGGCATGATGTGGTTGTAAATCCTGTCCTGTTGGTCTGGACAATTCATCTGTTTTCTAAGTTGTTTGGTAGACTGAATTTTATTGAATAATACTAGTCACTTCTTCCTATTATAAATATGAGGCACGCTTTCTATTTCTGCTACCAAAACCTTCTAACAAGTAGTAAAATGGGAGACTGACAAAACACATTTTCAATAGAGGCACTGATTTATTTATTTGTGATGATTAACATTTTTATTGTAAAGGTATGAGTATGCAAATACAAATTGAAGACAGCTGATCTCTAAAATAAAAGGGGATAGGGAGGAAAAGGTTGTTTACAGAAGAGAGATCTGAGTTTAGTTTTGTCTTTACATCAGGATTTATTTATTTTATAGTTTGGGGAGTGTCAATAGAAATGTTTGTCTTTGCTGCAGAATTGTCTACATTTCTGTAAATAACTTAATTGAGCTGTGAATATTCAGTGATTGAAACCTAATTACTTTGTGGCTTAATTTGAGTACTGCCTGACTGCGCTGGAGCTGCAGGCAATTTAGCAATGTAGACAGTACGTGAACACAGAATGTTAAACAGTGACTGGGATAGAGTTAAAAATTAAGAAATAACTCTTGTACTGTTTAAAAGTATACCTCTGACTGGGCTATTTGTACCATCCACAGGCCTTACGCAGACAGTTTTATGCACAGTACTTTCCAAAATATCTACAGGGATATTTTTATACATCATTAAGTAATTGCTTTCCCCTCCCCATAGAATTTTATAATCATTTTGCTCGTAAAGATTAATGACGTAGCACAATGAATCACATTTACTCCTGTGAACTTCAGCTTTCAGTTTTAATAGCAGGTTAGGTATCATGCAGTTTTTTCTTCCTATGAGTTTCTTTAAATATTTCCACCAACAGTCTCATTGTTTCTGGAGGGAATGTGAAGTCTGTGCTGTTCCTGAAGAGGTATTTCAATCATGTTGAATTGTACGGCATGCAGTGCTTCCATGGGGTGTGCTACAGATATGTGCAAAACGCAGCCATCATTGAATATTCTTCCTATAGAACTTTAGTCTCTGTCTTCCTGGGTCATGCTAATGATAGATCAAAATCATTGTTCTTTTTATACACAATTCTATACTTCTAGTTTTCATCTGACTTGTAATAGACTCCTAATATAAATGACTACTGTTAAATTATATATAGTATTAATATTTAGCTGCCTATTAAATGATGTACTTGCAAAGAAGTCTGCATTTTAAATCGCATTCTCATTTTTTAGAAGTGATTAGGCACAGTTCAAGATGGAAGAGGGAAGTACATTTGCAAAAAAAGTACAAAGCATTCTCCATTGAAAAGCAAAGGAAATTAGAATAATGTAAAAATGGTAGCACATGAATAAAGATGATACACAACACTTGTATTGTTCAGCTATTAACTCCATGAACTAGTCATCAATAGTGATGAAGTCAATAATTTACTAGCAGTTATTGACATGAATAAATAAGGATTACCATTAATTTATCAGTTCATTAGCTAAGATTCTGTTCTACTTTAATGCCTCTCAAGGCAGATAAGTATGAATTGTTAGAAGAATGGATTTAAGAACTATGTAGGCTTCATGTCTCTGCTTACCAAGTGATTATGCTAGTTAGTTACTGGTTTACGCAATTTGCTAACTTGTTTTCTTTCGCCTAACAAAAATATTCAGGCAGAGTTCTTAAATCTCTCCTATGGCAGTCTGTGCCATAGCTGTACCTTTCTTCTGCTTATAGCTAAGCAGTCTGACAAAACAGTACATTTGTTTGAATTTTCAGCACATGTTTAAAAGGCTATCCTCTCCCAGGAACTTTACACTATATAAAGGAAACCAGAGCAAAAAATTAACTCTGGGCCCAAAGTAGCCCTTGTGACAGTGTACCTCAGTTAATATTCTTTCTTAAGATTCCAGCTTTATTATGATTGTAAGTACTATTTAATACCTCAACCACTGTTCCTGTGAGGTCTTGAAATACTTTTAGTATTGCAGATTTTACGGTTGTGATTTAGGTACTGTATAGTGATAATGCCTGAGGGGATTTTTGGTCTGTTTTGTTTAATTTTCTTTTGGTTTATGCAGCCTGTTATGCCCCTGCTAAGAAAGGGACAAAGCTGAATTTTCTCTTCTAGTGTAGCATGATGCATGGAATTGGTGCTTAAACTCACTTTATTGCAATAAAAGTTATACAATTGTATATTTCAAGTTTATTGAGATCCAGATTGCTATAGTTGCTACTCTAGGCTGTCTAAGTGGAGGATCTCAAATTTTCCCTCTAAAGATTTTTAGGTTGGACCTATTCTGTGCATGGTAAAATAGGGACAGAGCACTCAATTTGCCTACAAGGCGGAGAAAAGAATAATTCATTTCCTAACGTATAAGTCCCCCAAGGAGATATTTCACTATAATATTAAATGTATATACATATATAGGTATGTGAGCTGTTCTTAGATCAAAGGTCTAACATCTAATTTTGCAATCTTCTCTTACTGCTCTATCTTATCCAGCTGTTCAGTATGTCATGATATATAGTATGAAAATGTCAGACCCTTAAATCCTAAAACATAAACACCTGATACCTGACAAAATTCTTTGCACTTCAGAGTATGTGAGTAGGATCTTTTTGTGATTGGTCCACCCTTCCGTACCTTCTCCTTCCCTCCTTCCCAACAAAACTCACTGTTGTGGGGATTCATCAGAAATATCTCTGATATAAGTACATGATCTCAAGCCCTTTTGTGTTTTGTTGCAAATGTTTGAATCCCTTTGTAATATAGACTTCAGCTTCAAAGAGAAACTGAGAGGTGCCTTGGATACAATTTCTGATTCCAGTAGCCCCCTCTAGAACTGTCTTTGACCCCAGGCAGTTTTTTCAGAAGCTGTGTGTGTGTCCCTTTCCAACTCTGCATGGGGAACGCAATCCTGTACTTACTGAAAATTCTATACATCAGCCCATCAGCTTTTTCCTAAAAGTATTTTGTAACCCTTGAGGCACAAGGACACAAGATTACATGGTGTTGGTTTTGGTTGTTTTTTTGTTTTTTGTTTTTTTGTTTTTTTGCATTATGAAACCCCATAAGAATAAAAGAACTTTCTGAAGTCAACATAATGAACATTCTCTGCGATTTTTTCTTAAGTCTGTAAATGCTTTTTCACTGGATACTAACAAATTAATCCAGAAATTCCACACTTGCAGGAAATATTTCTTCAAGTAATTCTTATCACTGATCCAGATAAAGCTATGACCAAGACTTTTGTTCTTTTGTGTTTAAAGGATGAAAGGAAGAACCACAAATAAATGATTACTGTTTCAAGTGCTTTTTAAGGCATGACAAAATTATTTTCCAATGCATCCTAATATTTAACTCCCCCAGTAGCAGTGGGACAGGAGCTTTAAAACTGGGAGACACAGCAAATCCTCTACATACTCTTCACTATGAATAGCTGAGTGATGAATGTGTGCTCCAAGTGATATTCCTTTTCAGTTAAACTGCAAAATGCAAAGGTTTTGAGAAGTGACTCAAATGATTTCTATCTTTCCAAAAAGCTATGAGTTGAAAGTCAGAGGTTTATTTTGCTCTAAAAGAGAGACTAATTCAAAGAAAAGCCTAATGTAGTAAACAGGAGCACCACAGTAGTTTTGTGTCAGCTGAAACATTTGCGAGCACCTAAACAGGAGTTACCACCACGTGTGTCCTTATGCTAACTTGTGTTAGTAAGTGAAGTTCAGGAATATTCACACTTCCTGCTGATTAGCACTTACTTCTTCAATTAAGCTAATTGTCTTAACTATAATGTTAGTAATTGTATAATGTCAAAAATAGAGAGTGGAGAGAAGTCCAGGAGGCCATTTGTTTAATGAGAATGGAAGCTGTGAAAATGAGTGTGCTACAGGACTCGGTGTTAACGCCATCTGATGAGAAGGGGAAGTATTCTGAACTTTTATCAGATTCACAGGAAAAAATAGTTTGGAAGGGACCTTCAATCAGAGCAAAACTAACTTCAAAGTTACATCACGTTGCTCATTCTAAACATAAATCAAAGAACATCCTAGAAAGGGAATCAGCTTCACATAAGCTTTTTATGTTTCTCCCATGATCCTGAGGAATCAGACTATTGCATTCAAAAGGTCTTCGAGGCTTTTGGTCAGCTGCTTTATAATAAAAGAGTAAAATGCATAACAGTCCTGAAATGTTACATGTTCCATTTCTGCTCTCACTGTTCCCTGGGTCTTTTATCCATGATGTGCTTCTGTATAGCACAGTGTAAGTAACAATAAAAGGCAGTGATATCCTCACAGGGAACCTACAGGAATTTGAAATTAGCCTGAGCCCCGTATGTTCTTCATTAAGAGAGCTTCTATAGAGTACCAGAGGTGACTTCCTGCCCTGAGTTGTCCTCTGGAACTCTCCATCTCTTCTGAGTAGAAGGCAAATTTTCAGATTTAGGCCACTGCAA
The DNA here is from genome assembly GCF_951394365.1 of Tetrao urogallus. Classification (NCBI taxonomy): domain Eukaryota; kingdom Metazoa; phylum Chordata; class Aves; order Galliformes; family Phasianidae; genus Tetrao; species Tetrao urogallus. Next base: position 42,515,147 of record NC_136815.1, on the reverse strand, counting down.
AAACTGTGTATGCCTCGCAGGGTACCAGCTGGTGTTACAACAGAATCCCAAAAGGCCAAATTGGCCTTGCCAGGCAGGAGGTCACGTATTTATAGCAAACATACCACTTACTTGTCAGTGTTTATTTACTTATCTTTGGGTACATATAAAAAATCCGTCCCATTGATATGAAAACTATGCAATCCCTTTACACACAGTGACTCGAGTTCACATAAATCAGTTTTCTCTCCCAAAACAATCATTGCTTTATTCTTTGTTGTTTTGTTGTTGTATTTTCAAATACTTATGAATGGTTAAAATATTCATTCATTCTAACACGTTTTCCCAATCCAATGATTTTTTTTTACCTTGAGTCACTGATAAATGGAAGCATTTAATTTAAGTATCTTTTTCGGTTGTACACTCTTCATTTCAGGATATCTTTCTCTGCATTAGTCAATTCTGAAATAAATAATAGAGCTCTTTACATTACTTGACTTTTCTACAAACCTGTCCCTCACATAAGAAGAGATGTCCTCCCATTCCAAACTAACTGCAAACTGGGATCTTCACTACGAGTGAATGTCAAGCATTCTGGAAAGAATGAGACCTTACTGTCTGATTCCCTTGGTTCATCTGCAACGTCTTTAAAAGAAGGTTTCAAAAGTAACTGCTGTTTGATGCAATGGTACAAGGAACTGTTTTTTGTTTACTTAGTGTCTCAGTGTTTAATTTAAGTATCTTTTTCGGTTGTACACTCTTCATTTCAGGATATCTTTCTTTGCATTAGTCAATTTTGAAATACATAATAGAACTCTTTATATTACTTGACTTCATGTGTTCATTTGGGAAGCAAGAAGGAAACCTGTTTTGTTTTGTTCTCTTCCCCTGAGAATTGCAAGCATTAACAAGCACGTTGTCTTTCCTGTCATCATAGTTGCAATGCAAACCTGTCTATAGATTTAATTTCCACTTGTTGCTTTTTTTTTTTTTCCTATACTGTTACCTTCAGGCAAAATGCAGATTTCCCAGCAATCAACAAATTCTATAAAGAGTTCTGAGTAAATTTTTCTGCCATTTGTGTAACAAGTGACCACTCTTTGAATCTACTGCACACTTAGTCCAGATAGAAAAAAGCTATGGACGAGGCTAGAAAATATGCCTATTCTAACCCATTTGATCTACTCTTTCCACTCTTGCAGCAATTGGGGGATAACCTGTAAGTGATTAGCTGTTCCTTTCAAGTGTAATGATGCTGACCGTCTCTGTTCATGGTCACAGATTGCACAGCACCTTTACATGACACTGATTCCTCTTCCTCTAGGATGAAAGAGCTACAGTCCGGCAGTTTGACAAGAACAATGTTTAAACATAGCATCTTTTCATTGCTATCTGATGAGCAGGAGTGAAAGAAAGGTCTACAGAGTATCCATGATGGAGGTAAAATGGATGATAAATATATTCAGTTTGCCTTAAGGTTGACTGGCAGTAGACAAATTCTAGGATACTGAAGGAGACCTTTCCTACATGTCCAGTTCCTGAGGTCCTGCTGTCAGATGAGGGGAATTTAAACCGTTTTATATCAGAAAGGGCTGCTTTCCCACCAAAGGGCAAGAAAGGAGTCTGTTTTGTACATGGAGGTTGGAGGATAAATGTTTTATTCCCTGAACTTCAACTGAGTTTGCAATTGATTAAATTGTACTTTACAGTTCTTTTTGCATAATATTTCACCCAAGGCTCCCAACGCTTTATCTAGTGCTTGAATGTATGCCAGCAGATGGACCAGCAGTAATAAGGGAGATCAATTTCCCCAGTCCTGAATCACCAGATTTGCCAGATTCTGGGCAGCCTAGGCCACCTTGTGTGTCCACGGAAGCTGGTAAGCCTGAATCGGTTGGTCTTTATCTCTGAAAGAAATTCAGAGTTCAGATGATTGCACTGACTCCGTTCACTGTGATCACTATAACCACTGTAAATTATCCACAAGCATATGTCAAGGGATATTTTATTAGAAAAACTTATTTTCCTTATCACTACTTTAACTCCAGAATTTACTTGGAAACTCTGATGTAACAAATACCGCCAAAAAATGTAAGGTAGTGGCTGGCATTTATAGTCAAATCTATGCAATGCTAAACGGAACAATGTTTCTTGATTACTCCGAACTGTATGGTAACTATCAAAAGCTTATTAGCATACAGTTTGGGTTAAGGTAAAATGACTTCGAGTCAGCTTCCTTCTGTAGGCAAAATCAGAAACGAGGGCTGTTATTTATGGTGTGGTTCAGTGCAGCTATTTCTGTTCCCAATTACTTTTTTCTTTTCTGATTTGCCAGTTTGCAGTTAATCTGTAAAGCACTGCTATGTGTAATCATTTTCTCCCTTTCAAAACACAGATACTATCAATTGCTTAGGTTCTCCTCACAGTGCTAGGGGAAAGAAATGTGATACTTTATCATTCTGAGCTCCATAAATAAATAGCATGAGATAGTGAAAAGAGGACACCAGTACTTCTGGGTGTAGAAAAAAATTCAGAAACCACAAGATGCTTGTCAGCTATTACCTTCATTTTTTACCGTGTTCCCTAGTCTTCCCTTTTAACTTGATTATGCCTGAGATTGCTATGCGAAGTTAAGCATCTCTACCTTCAGTTGTCATTTGTAGCCTGCAAATAGCAACAGTGCTCTGAAGCAGCACGGCAATTCTGAAATAGGAGCTTCTCTTCTTTTCATCTTCATATCTATTCCAAGGGATTGTATGGAGTTTTTCGTAAGCTGTTTTAAGAGATGTCTGCTAAGACCTTTGTCTCAGCCTTCCAAAACATTCTAACACAGCCATTGAAGGAACAGCGTTAATACTACACACAGCATTAACATTGTAATATTCTACCCTGAGACAACATTTGGCAATATTTGGACGTAACAGCTTTTGTTCAATTTCTTTTCCTAATACGTTTCGCCAATCAAGAAAAAGATAGAGTTGTATTTACGGGGAGACTTTCCTAAAGAGAAAAGCATTTATGCAATTTCTTTCTCAGTTATTTTTCAAGCGTGCATCCTTTATAAATAGGCATACTAACATCGCAGCAAACCCTCTCAAAAAGTACACTGGATTGTTGTTTTTTTGTTTGCTTTTACAGAAGCAGTATGAGCCTTCTTAGATTTCTGGGGAATGCATGTTTGCTCATGCAGATTTTATAATCACAAATATGTAGGTTGGGAGCAATCTCCAAAGGCCTTCTCGCACAATTCTTGCTCAAAGCAGGTCAAATCAGATCAGGTTGCCTTACGTGGTGTCCAATTATATGTTAAGCTTCTCAAAGTTTCTCAATTACAAACTGTTATCTATTCCAGCAATTAACACAAATGTTCCTTTCAATTTGATGAGAAAGACGTGCAGGAGAAGAAAGAATCTCTGTGGAGATGCTCAACAAGTAAGCAAGTGTCATTTACCTCATTTCTTAGACATGTATAGCAGTACACTTTCCATGGTGAAAAACGGACATCAGTCAATTCACAGAGAGAGCTCTGAAGACACAAGGGGAAAGTGACAAGAAAAGAGCTGGCAAAGACTGGTTGTGAACTTACAGAAAACACTTTGTAGGGACAAATGGCAGCTGAACCATTCAGAGTGCTTGAGCAGAGAAAGATAAGCTTTGGGCTACTTGGCATTAGTTCATCTGGGGAGATTTCTCTCACCTTTTGGATTTGCACTGAGTAGGGTTTCCAAATCTGCAACTCACTTACAAGCTCAGATCTGAGCTATCCATCTGAAAGTAGTCCAGATAACAGAGTTTTTAACGTCGGGCTAGGTAACCCGAAGCCTGAGGAGAGGGTGACATTGCAGCTCAATGGCTATCATCAAATGAAATAATTTGTGGCCCGGAACTTGGAAGTAGGAGTGCTATTTAGTCAAGTCCTGGTGACTGGATTATGATTAGAGAAGCATGACGTCGACCTTCTGCATTTTTGGGGCCCTTGCGTGTCTTGTTAGCGCTGTCATGAGTGCCAATTTACGGTTATGGAAATAACGTTGTGATTCTACACCCCCCCCACAGGGCCAGAAGAGGGAGAAAGCAGCACGGGTAGGGACAGCAACGGCAACAGCCTTGCCAATAACACAGACTTTTTTCTTTTTTTCTTGATCTTATTTTTATTTTCTCTCCAAAGAGCAGGCCGAGAGGTAGATGTTGGCCTCCCAGCCTGCTGCAGCCATGCTCAGGTAGCAGTGGATGACGGCCTAGCGCCGATGCCGGGGCCGTCTCTTGCGGGGTGGGGGAGAATCCTGGGGGCTGCTGCGGGTCTTCCTCTTTGGGGGGCGCCGGGGCCCCCCACAGGAGCGGTCTCTGCCCTGGGTGGAAGGGCCCGCTGCTACTGCCTGCCCCAGCTCGTCCTGCGGCTCCTCTGCTGAGGATGCAGTGGCCGTGCTGGGGTGCCCAGGTCCCCCAGTAGAGCTGCCGTGCAGCTCCTCGGTGCCTGGTGCAGGAAGATCCTGATGGGAGGCGCTGGGGTTGGGGCTGGCTGCAGGGCTGTCCTGCCGCCCTCCTGCAGCATGGCCATCCCGGCGGTCCAGCTGACGGCGGATCTCGGGGCCGTACAGGGCTGCGGCGGTGCTGATGAGGCGCTGTACGAAGGGCACTACATCGCCGTTGGTGATCGGTTGCAGCTCCCGCACCAAGGCCTCTTGGTCGAGCCCGTGCTGACATAGGAAGTTCACAGTGGTCCACTGTCCCACTTGCACTTCCCACCACTCGTCGCTGGACATCTCCCGGATTTCTTCCTGCAGCCAGTCGAGCAGGGGTGCGAGGTCTTCCGGATGTGCGTCGAAAAACGCAGCCCAGACCTCAGCTGGGAAGTTGTGCTCAGGTGGAATGAGCACCGGCTCTGCAGGCCCCTGCTCAGCCTGCAGGCCATCATCTGAGTGTCCCGTGGGCTGCGGGATGGAACACTCAAGATAATCATCATCCGACCTCACCGAGTAGCGGATGGTGCTAATTTTGTGCCCGCATACGGCACAACTCGGCTTCTTCTTAGCCCACCAGATGGCACAGCCATAGCAGAGCTGATGGTTGCAGGGGGTCACATAGGAGACATCCTCCCGGCCCTGCCCGCAGACGGGGCAGGTCCAGTTGGATGGCACATCCATGGCCCCGGGCTCTGCGGTGGGCTGGGGAGAGCTGAGGTCGGGAAGCTTCTCCCCTCACTGGTGCTGCAGCAGGCAGAAGGTATTACAATCTGCAAAAGAGAAAGAGAAGCCACGGTCGCTTTTTACCCCAGGGGTAGGCAGCAGTGATGGCCCAGTCCCTCAGCAATGAACCCTCCCGGTCCCTGTACCCCACCAGCTGCCGCAGCGGCCACGTCCTGCACCACTCACCTCTGCTGCTGCAAGTGCACCCTGCACGGCCCCAGCTGCCTGAGCCAGGCACGGCTGCGGGAAACCCTGGTGATACTGTGGGATGGGCAGCAACAACTGCTGCCAGTAGCCCCACAGCACAACCCAAACTATCCACTCAGTTCTCCAAGTCTTGCAGCTATGCTCAACTGGAGTCCACAAACAAATGCACGCTGACCAAATGTATCTACAGCAAGGGCTGTAGAGGTCACAGTCATCTCTCGCTGACGTCACAACCCTTTGGTCGGTGAGCTCACAGTCCATCACTGCACGTATTGGGGCACCAGCCTGGGCCTCCATCACCCTCCATCATTCCATGGTTTTCCTTTGTAATGGTCATATACTTAGGAAATAAAAATTGCACATGTTTCTACTGCACATGTAACTTGCAACCAGCTTGTCATTAGCTGGTGCCACAAGGTGACATGACAAAGCTCAACCGGTTCAATATGCAGCAGCGGATGCTACTGTGGCTGGCCTGAGGATCAGCTCCTCAAAGTCCTTGCCTGCCCACACTGCGTGGATGATGGACTGCAGCCCTGCTTGCAGAGCGGGCACTGGGGCCTGCTGCTAGTCCACCACTGCATGCAGTGGAAACAAAACTGCTGGCAGCAAGGCGTGGTGTATGCCACGCTGCCCCATTTGTCCAGGCATACAGGGCAGTGGGAACTAAAGCCACTTCCAAGCTTGCACCAGTTGCAGTGGGCATGGGGGAGTGGGACATGACAATTCGCTCCCCAGCACTGACGCTGTGGCAGCAGGTGTCACACTGGGAGAGGACACGAGACCCCATGGACATAGGCCGGCCTGGGGAGGGCTCCTCCACAAGCATCCCCCCGGCTGCCAGCATGAGGCGTTGCCACGCTGCCTACCTGCACTGCTGCACGCAACTCTCCGCAATATCCCTGTTGCCTGCTTGCAGCAGAACCAGGGTAAAGCTCAAGTGGCTCTGACACGGCCGCTGAGAGCTGTGCTAGCAGCACCCAGAGCACGTTTCAGCTCCAAAGCTCGCCTTGTCCACTCCAGTCCTCGCACACACGCTCGGTAGGAGGCCAGGCACAAACTGATCGGCTGGTCTGCCGCACCCACGTTAAAGCAGGGTGAGCAGAGCAGTCACAATGCATTGCACAGAGATGTCACAAACCATCGCTTGGCCATGTTCTCATCTTCACTCCGGGACATCACCATCTGTGATGCCGCCATCCGCTGCTTGGACATCACAATGAGCTGCCCTCACCTGCAGCACTCCAGCCCCAGCTCTAACCCTTCTCCCAGCATCTCTGCTTGTTCCATTCCTCGCCACATCTCATGTGCTTGACATCAGTGTTTCACACCAATCACCAGTGCCTGGGATATGTCTTCCCATGGTCCCCATGGCACGCAGGCCCAGGCATGGACAGACAGAAGTTTTATTCAATAACACGTCCTTCTGTCTCTTGGACTAGATGACTGTAGAGATCTTTTCCAGCCTTAATGATTCTACAATTCTGTGCTGCCCACATCCAAGGTCACTGCTTGAGTGAACATTTCACTTCAGTGGAACATAAGGTCATGCTGGTGCCCCCGATGTTGATAGCATCCCTTCATTTGAGTGCTCATTTTTTTGTATTCAATCTTAAGTGTGCACTAGTCTGGTTTTCTGAAAAGCCAACAACTGCAGAAATAGCATATGCCTGCTAATTATCTGAAGCGGGGTCGAAAAAGAGGACTACATTTGATTAGATTAGATTACGAGAATTACTAATAGGCTTTTTGTTACTGAGATTCTGAGACTTAGACTGGGGCAACAGTCTGTACTTATCAAAGAACCATGGAATTAACTGGCCCCCAGTGAATAGGATGTGTGTGCGCACCTTGGATGAAAATTGCCACCTACATATGAACACAGGGCAGCCACAGCTGGTTTTGTTTAGTAACTACATAGGTTTCACTTGCTACATCCCCCATACACTTTCATTACCAGGCCTACAGTGTTTACCTGATGCGAGTCAGGGATTGCTGTCTTGATCCTGCTGTTTGTGAAACGTGATGAAATAAAAGCCATACATGCTTAATGTGGAACTTCTGATCTTTTGCTGTTCAACCGATATTGACACATCACCACTAAGTGGACGAGATGGTTCTCCTGACTTCCAGACTGAGATGCCAGAAGGCTTATTAAAGGTCCACTTGCTGCAGCTTTCCACTGCATTGAGTAATAGGTGATTGTTTCTCATTTTTCCTACGTTCGCTGAACAGTCACTGGTGCCTCATGTTATTTGGAGTTTTTCATTGAACAGATCTGAAAAACTGAAATTCAGATATTTCAATCAATGTGTAAATGAAGACTTTTTCCAGAAAAATGGTACATCTATCCTCCTGATAACATATGGTGCATTACATATAATTGCAATGGAATTTTTCTGTGGCGCTCTGTCCATGAGGCTTACCTTGAGAAGCCCACCTAGAGACAAGAATGGTCTCTTTATAGAAAGCAAATGTTGATGTACTGGCGTATTTATTTACCTTCAGAGTCTAGAGCTCTATGGAAATAACCTCCAGGGAGGTGGTGAAGTCACCGTCCCTGGCAGTGTTCAAGAGGGGTCTGGTTAAGGAGCCATGAGATATGGTTTAATAGCAGTGGTAGTAATGGTGATGGGAGGACATTTGGACTAAATGGCCTTGTAGGACCTTTCCAACCTTGCAATTCTATCTTTACATCTGTTGATATAAAGAACTGACACAGACTGTGAGGAAGGTTTGTCACATTCAGGAATTCAGTACCTTACAGAAAAAAACTGGTACCAGCACAATATTTAAAACAGTCAGACTCCCCAGCAGTAACATACCAGTGTCCAAGGTATGGATAAGAGACACCAGATATATTCACTAAGTACACCCTGAATTAATTCTATTGTAGTACTTTAGAAAAGTACGCAGCGAGTACTTTACAAACATCCCGCCCTGTAACCACTTTGTTTCTTCCCAATTTAATCTTCTTTAAGAGTTTCCTGTAAATTATAAGACTCTTCCTTTTTTTTTTCCTCACTTTCAATATTTGAAATGTAAGGCCCTTGGTATCTTTGAACTTAACATGGGAGTCCCATATCCAATGTAAGCTCTGGGCAGCCTTCACTTTGCTCATCTTCATTTTTCTTCCCACAGCAGACACAGATACTCCCTGTATTTGATTTTGCTGCCTTGTTACTCTTAGCTGACTTTGCCTTATGGAACTTTCCCAAATCGATTCCTGCCTTGCAACTCCATGAAGAATGGTGCTCAAGAAATTTATCAATATCAATTATATGAACTGATGACTGCTCATCACATTTAAAATGACTCATTCATTTCTGAAAACAATAATCTGCAAGGAAACATGCATAAGATGCATAAGTTACAATTACATCATCATATCATCGAGTTACTCTCTGCTGTACTATGTGGAAAAAAGTGCAAGAAATTTACTGGAATTCATGACAATTTCAGAAACAGAAAAATAAATGTAAATTAATTTGATGGATATATTCCTAGAAAATAGTTTAGCCACTTTGATTTATAATAGAATTTCAGATGAAGAAAACAGTACCCTTCTAACAAAAAGCAGACAGACTGATTCCTAATTACACTGTATGTTCCCAACCCATGTAGTCTTTGGAGTTTTTCTGTATTTTTTCTCTGAGAAGAGACATCCATATAAAACAGCTGCAACTCCAAAAGGACTTTGAGTGGTAAATTGATTTGATTGATTCAATTTTGATTACATACTGGAAACACATTTAGTTCAAGCTAAGCACATTAGCACACACAAGCCAGAATAAAATTCCAATTGCTTCTTTGTTATTCATTAATAGAACTTAATGACTCCAACAAAACATTAATGAAGAAAAAATATTGGCTTGCATAATTCATTTGCAAAAAATAATTAATTGTTGTATTAAGGGCAGCCTACTTCATATAGTAATTACTGCAGCTTCGGTGGGGAGTTGGTTCACCAAGTTTATTCTGCAAGCTGTTGTTTATTCCTTTCTTTTCACATTGATTTCTTAATCAGAATGTATATTTTTCTTGCAGGAATAAATTAAAAGTACTTTAAAATGATGATCATATCTAAGTATTTGCAGTTGATAGGGTGATTGCATTTTTGCACTCAATCTGTTAACATGATATTTAATACACTCAACATCTATTGGGAAGATGAGAAAATTTGCCCAGATATAATATGCTGTGAAGTCAGGAAAGGCCTTTTTTGCAAAGGCTTATTTTCCAGTTATGGTGTATGACAGAAATTGGCACTTCATCCAAGCTGCATTTTTCTAACAGATAGAAAATAATTTCCATGGCTATATTTTCCTCTACGATCTTAAGATTAAGGCAAGGCATCTTATAGAAACAGGTTTTTTGTTTTGGTTTTTTTTTTTTAGTTTTGTTCATATTGTTTGCCTGCTACAAACATAAACTTTCATTCAATAGACCTGAAAATTTAGACAGAGTTATATCTAAAATTAAAACAGAAGTTACTGCAAGATTCAGGTAGTGAAAGTTGCAGTCCATGTCCCTTCCCTCACATATATTTTCATCCTATGGATTTTTTGGTTCTGGTGGAAATTATATACAATATAGGTGTGATACTGGAGTCTTTTGTGGCTTTTGGTTTGGTTTGATTTGGGGGAGGATTTTTCTGCTTGTTTGAGGGGTTTTCTTTCACTTCTAGCACAGAGAACTAGCCACTGATCAAGTTTTTTGTCTCTGGAAGTACGCTCACATGGGCTGAAGTTTTCACATAGTTGATATTTCCATAGCATGGGAGTCAGATCACTACAGAAAGTCAAGGAAGAGATTTTGAGGGGAAGTGCCATGAGATTTCATCTATACGTGGATGGTTCCATTGTCCACCCCAACATAAGTTAAACAGAAGTGGGCCCAAAAATGCAAGTTAGGCTGTACCAAGGAAAATGCTGCACAGAAAATTTTCTCTCCTTTTTATTCTACGTTTAAGGTTAGACATGCAGATCCTCATCCTTTGTGTTCATAATTAATAAGTTTCAGAGGAAAGTCTGAGCCAAGAAACCATTCACAGAATCACAAAATCACAGGGGGTGGAAGGGATTTCAAGAGATTGAGTCCAAACCCACTGGTAAAGCAGGTTCCCTACAATAAATTATACAGGTAAGTGTCCAGATGGGTCTTGAATATCTCCATAGGAGGAGGCGCCACAACCTCTCTGGGCAACCTGTCCCAGTGCTCTATCACCCTTGCCATGAAGAAGTTCTACTCATGTTAGTACAAAAGCTCCCTATGCACATGTTTTAGGCCTTTACTCCTTTTCCTATTGCTATACATCACCAAGAGGAGCTGGGCCTCACGCATTTTGCTCCCTCTTCTCATTCTATAGGGTGCTTTTCAGTGGGACATACAGACTGAGCTGAAATGAGAACTCTCCTTCTCCCCAGGTGAATACTCCATGCTGTTTCTTTGTGCAATAGCTAGGTTCTGGGAGAAGGTGAACTCCTACAGAGGGAGCATAAGTGCAGGACCCATTCTGAGGATAAGGCAAATAGAAGCTCAGCATGTAATTCCCACATGCACAAGAAGCTCCGTTCTTTGCACGTACTAAATGATAAAATTAATTTTTAAGTAAAACCAAAAAGAAAAGAGATTTTGAGCTGAATAGCAGTTGTTATCATTAGTGACAGCAAAGTCGAAGTTCATCAGAAGGGATACAGATGACTAGAGGCATTTGAGTAAGTGTCATCTAATAATTGACAGCCAGCAGAGAAAAAAAGAAAAAAAGAAAAAAAAAGAAGAAAAAAAATGAAAGGAAAGGGAAAGGATTTCTTTTAGTCATTTCCCCAAGAGGAGCAGGGCTTTTGTTTTGTGATTTGTTCCCATATCTGAAAAATAAGTGTTGTTTTTTACCACTGTTGAGTGAGAAGGAAATGTGTGAGTAACATTACAGACTTCCACCCAGTTTCCCAGAAGAGTTGGTTCATTGAGCACTCTGCAGGCTCTAGATGTAAAAAGGAAACATATGTTACCATATTGATGAAACTGTGCAAAATAAATAAATCAGAGTTTTGTTCTGTAGTTGGCTTCTCATTGTAACATAGAAATTGGGTGGTTTAGATTTTTATTTATTTATTAAGGATGGGTAGTGTTTGTTTATGTAATTACTGCTTCTATAGAAATGCAAAAGCTCTTGTCATTTTGAACATGGGGCATGCATGTCCCACATTTATGTCTTAGGTTGTCTATTTTCCCGTTTAAATAAATTTAGAAGCTCCTATTGCCTAACCAGCAATGAAACTACTAGATCACAGAAGATATGACCCAAAGCTGTCTGTGATTTATGTGCTCTTCTCAATATGTTTAGTGCAATTGTCATTAAAATCTTCACTTATCAATACACATGAAACATAGCAAAATAGAAAACAGATACTGGAGATAAATTGTTAAAGAAATAGTTTTCTTAGGCACCTACCTTCTTACAAATGTAAAGTTGTCTTGTTTTACTGCTGAAGCATGAGACAAATACAAGTAGGTTTGAGGGGATTCGGGAGGAATTTTTCCAGTTCCTCCTGTTTAGTAGAGAAATGGATATATTGTTTATACAGACTGAGGTAGAGAGTGAAACTTTCTACCAAATAAAAACAGGCATTTCCTTTCATGTGACAAGAAAGCTGTTAATAGATGACATACTTTCATTAGCTTCTCGTCACTTGTTTATGGGATTTTTTCCAGTGAAGCTGAAAACAAACTGCAATATCAAACACTCAGTCGTCTCTGATTTTTTCTGACTGACAAGGGTTGACCTGCATGACAGGGTAAAATTTCTGCTTCTTCTGGAAGCAAAAGACAAAACTGGTAACAATTCCAAAGAAAACAGAAAGGTGCAACAGGGGATTCTTGTCTTCAGTCTCTCCTGACAGGCAATACCACAGCTGCCTGCAGCAAAAAAAAGAGGAAAACAGATGAAACATTTTTTTTCATTTTCCATGAGTGAACACTTAATATACCACATGATGGCAGCACAGGCTGAAAAAAAATCAGAGAAGTGGTGATGCACTGTAACAGAGATAAGCAGATAGGATAACTTAAGAACCTTCAGCCTAGAACACGTTGCTGATTTTTTGCAAAGCACAAACCTAACCTTTTCCTGTACACTATTCAAGTCTACCGAGAGCAGTTTTCCAATAAAGACCTTTATCTTGAGATCCTGTGTATATTTCTGCTTGGAAGTACAAAGAGTTATCTTTTTTTATTATTATTATTTTCCCGCAGCCCTTTCATTTCTCCTTATTTTCCTTAAACTTTAATTCCAATAGCTCAAGATGCACTTGCAGCGCTCTGGGACCTGGTCCACCTACACGAGCTTGAGGTTATGGTTTAGCAGGACAGAGCTCACTTGCAGGCCAAGACAGTTCTTAAGAGAAATCTTTACTCTCCACACACAGCTGCTTCTGGCATCAGTCCTGCCAAAAGAAGGATAACAAGATGTAAGAAGGGAAGGCTTTTAACATCTGTTTTGCTAATCTGTTTTGTTAGCTTAATTCTTAATATCCAATCCCATGCTCCTTTCTCATCTGTGAATGATTAAGAAATGTACAGCAGACAAACCATAAATTGAACTACCAAAATAATCTTTGCAAATATTAAAAGCAAAAAACAAGTCTCAAAATGAAAAATGACGCATCATTTTATTCGAATACGAGATACTTCTGCCTTCTCATTCTATCTAACATGATTTATAGTTTTTTTGCAGTATAAGAGTTACTGCAGTGTGTGCTGTGTACTTGGCATGGTCGCAGTACACAAAAAGCAGTTCGGGTTTGGAACAGGTGCTTTTAAAACTCTTTTTTACATCGTTTGCTGCCATCCTGAGGCCGATTCTTGCAGCACAATTAACAGTACAAATCGGACAAATTCAAAGTTCTGCACTTCACTGCTAATTGAAGTATAAACCTGGATCACCATTTGAATCTGTTTAAAATCACTGCAATTTCCAAGCTGGTATTTTAAATATAGTTTTTAATAAACACTCTATCTTCTGTTATATTTTTTGCTCGAAGACAAAAAATCCTACCTCATCTCTAAATAAGTGTAGTTCTGCCCAATACAATTATTCTATGACTTTTGTGAATTGTAGATTATCTGTCTGCAAGTGGTGTACAGCCTGTTCTCTTTGAGTCCTAAATGTTGTTCCAGAAACTGAGGTGTGACTATGTAATGTAGTATTCATGGCTGCACACTATTTCTAATGTACAGTCATAAAAAATAATACATGAAATGAAACTTTATACTAAAGTTATGCAACAAAATACAGAGGAAATAGAAATATATTTTATAACACAGGGGATTATTCAAAAGCTTAAATACTTAGCTGGACTAACGAGATTCTTTCTAGGTTCTTTTCTTCATGAATTCATGTGCAGTATTTTTCCTCATCTCCTACCATTGATCTGTGGAGAGCGCTGAACCAATTTAGCTTTGTCTTTTTGTGTGTGTGGAAATGTTTATTTAGATACTTATTCATGCACCTGTTCTACTTTTTTTCCCCTTTTTTCCCCTTCTTTCTCAAGGATATCAGTTAAGAAACTTGCTGAGTAGAAACAGACTGCCACAGATTTGTAGCACAGTCCATCAAGTCAGAACTGGTGAAAGATTGGTTGTAAGGTGGTATTTGCTGCTCTGGTTCAGCCAAGGATGCCAGTGGGTCAGGCAGATCCTCTGCTTTGGCCTGATGGTCAGATAAGTCTTGTAATAACCTAGACAAGTAATTGATCTAGCCTTCTCTCATGTTGCTAAAATTGACTAGAAATTTCTTAACTGAGAAAGCATGAAACTCCAGGATATTAGTTATGAAATTGCTTGAATTCAATCAGTGTTGATCTTATGGTCTGAAACAGAATAGTTTTAGCTGTTGCCTCTGCCATCCTCTGTAATCTAGTTGCATTGCTTTCTTCTGCGTAAAATATTAAATGCCCTAAAATTATTTGTGTAAGAGATGACCTTTCTTCATGCAGCCTACTGCAAAATGTAGCATCAGTGGAGACATTCAGGATGGAGCTCTACTGACAAAAAGGTCAGGAAGGTGTTTGAGGACGCGCACTTAAGGAGGACCCAAGTTTCCCAAGCCCTCTTTCAGACTGAAATAGCTGCTATTAGGACCTTCAGGAAACAGTGAAATTCTTAGGAGAACATATGATAATTGGGGCTGATAGCAGGGTGAGTAGCAGTAAGAGACCAAGGGACAGGAGAAGGAAAACTTACAGATACTTAAGAATGGTTAAAATATTCAGTCATTCTAACATGCTTTCCCAATCCAATGATTTTTTAGCTTGGGTCAGTGATAAATGGAAACATTTCATTAAGGAATCTTTCTCAGTTGTACAATCTTCATTTCGGGATATCTTTCTCTGCATTAGTCAATTCTGAAATAAATAATAGAGCTCTTTACATTACTTGACTTTTCTACAAACCTGTCCCTCACATAAGAAGAGATGTCCTCCCACTCCAAACTAACTGCAAACTGGGAACTTCACTATGAGTGAATGTCAAGCATAGCCCTGAAAAGAATGAGACCTTACTGTCTGATTCCCTTGGTTCATCTGCAACGTCTTTAAAAGAAGGTTTCAAAAGTAACTGCTGTTTGATGCAATGGTACAAGGAACTATTTTTTGTTTACTTAGAGTGTCTCGGTGTTTGATATACTTCTTGAATTGGCTCCCTCTTCCAAACGTATGTCATGAAGAGACAGTAAATACTTCAGCTTAAAATTTTATTTCCTTTTTATGCTTTGACCATTTCATTATTCAGCTCCTCCCTAGGCCTCTACTCACTAGCTGAGACACAGATGGACTGTTTCCTATTCCCTATTCCCTAGTCCATATAGCTTCATGTGTTTGTTTGGGAAGCAAGAAGGAAACCTGTTTTGTTTTGTTCTCTTCCCCTGAGAATTGCAAGCATTAACAAGCACGTTGTCTTTCCTGTCATCATAGTTGCAATGCAAACCTGTCTATAGATTTAATTTCCACTTGTTGCTTTTTTTTTTTTTTCCTATACTGTTACCTTCAGGCAAAATGCAGATTTCCCAGCAATCAACAAATTCTATAAAGAGTTCTGAGTAAATTTTTCTGCCATTTGTGTAACAAGTGACCACTCTTTGAATCTACTGCACACTTAGTCCAGATAGAAAAAAGCTATGGACGAGGCTAGAAAATATGCCTATTCTAACCCATTTGATCTACTCTTTCCACTCTTGCAGCAATTGGGGGATAACCTGTAAGTGATTAGCTGTTCCTTTCAAGTGTAATGATGCTGACCGTCTCTGTTCATGGTCACAGATTGCACAGCACCTTTACATGACACTGATTCCTCTTCCTCTAGGATGAAAGAGCTACAGTCCGGCAGTTTGACAAGAACAATGTTTAAACATAGCATCTTTTCATTGCTATCTGATGAGCAGGAGTGAAAGAAAGGTCTACAGAGTATCCATGATGGAGGTAAAATGGATGATAAATATATTCAGTTTGCCTTAAGGTTGACTGGCAGTAGACAAATTCTAGGATACTGAAGGAGACCTTTCCTACATGTCCAGTTCCTGAGGTCCTGCTGTCAGATGAGGGGAATTTAAACCGTTTTATATCAGAAAGGGCTGCTTTCCCACCAAAGGGCAAGAAAGGAGTCTGTTTTGTACATGGAGGTTGGAGGATAAATGTTTTATTCCCTGAACTTCAACTGAGTTTGCAATTGATTAAATTGTACTTTACAGTTCTTTTTGCATAATATTTCACCCAAGGCTCCCAACGCTTTATCTAGTGCTTGAATGTATGCCAGCAGATGGACCAGCAGTAATAAGGGAGATCAATTTCCCCAGTCCTGAATCACCAGATTTGCCAGATTCTGGGCAGCCTAGGCCACCTTGTGTGTCCACGGAAGCTGGTAAGCCTGAATCGGTTGGTCTTTATCTCTGAAAGAAATTCAGAGTTCAGATGATTGCACTGACTCCGTTCACTGTGATCACTATAACCACTGTAAATTATCCACAAGCATATGTCAAGGGATATTTTATTAGAAAAACTTATTTTCCTTATCACTACTTTAACTCCAGAATTTACTTGGAAACTCTGATGTAACAAATACCGCCAAAAAATGTAAGGTAGTGGCTGGCATTTATAGTCAAATCTATGCAATGCTAAACGGAACAATGTTTCTTGATTACTCCGAACTGTATGGTAACTATCAAAAGCTTATTAGCATACAGTTTGGGTTAAGGTAAAATGACTTCGAGTCAGCTTCCTTCTGTAGGCAAAATCAGAAACGAGGGCTGTTATTTATGGTGTGGTTCAGTGCAGCTATTTCTGTTCCCAATTACTTTTTTCTTTTCTGATTTGCCAGTTTGCAGTTAATCTGTAAAGCACTGCTATGTGTAATCATTTTCTCCCTTTCAAAACACAGATACTATCAATTGCTTAGGTTCTCCTCACAGTGCTAGGGGAAAGAAATGTGATACTTTATCATTCTGAGCTCCATAAATAAATAGCATGAGATAGTGAAAAGAGGACACCAGTACTTCTGGGTGTAGAAAAAAATTCAGAAACCACAAGATGCTTGTCAGCTATTACCTTCATTTTTTACCGTGTTCCCTAGTCTTCCCTTTTAACTTGATTATGCCTGAGATTGCTATGCGAAGTTAAGCATCTCTACCTTCAGTTGTCATTTGTAGCCTGCAAATAGCAACAGTGCTCTGAAGCAGCACGGCAATTCTGAAATAGGAGCTTCTCTTCTTTTCATCTTCATATCTATTCCAAGGGATTGTATGGAGTTTTTCGTAAGCTGTTTTAAGAGATGTCTGCTAAGACCTTTGTCTCAGCCTTCCAAAACATTCTAACACAGCCATTGAAGGAACAGCGTTAATACTACACACAGCATTAACATTGTAATATTCTACCCTGAGACAACATTTGGCAATATTTGGACGTAACAGCTTTTGTTCAATTTCTTTTCCTAATACGTTTCGCCAATCAAGAAAAAGATAGAGTTGTATTTACGGGGAGACTTTCCTAAAGAGAAAAGCATTTATGCAATTTCTTTCTCAGTTATTTTTCAAGCGTGCATCCTTTATAAATAGGCATACTAACATCGCAGCAAACCCTCTCAAAAAGTACACTGGATTGTTGTTTTTTTGTTTGCTTTTACAGAAGCAGTATGAGCCTTCTTAGATTTCTGGGGAATGCATGTTTGCTCATGCAGATTTTATAATCACAAATATGTAGGTTGGGAGCAATCTCCAAAGGCCTTCTCGCACAATTCTTGCTCAAAGCAGGTCAAATCAGATCAGGTTGCCTTACGTGGTGTCCAATTATATGTTAAGCTTCTCAAAGTTTCTCAATTACAAACTGTTATCTATTCCAGCAATTAACACAAATGTTCCTTTCAATTTGATGAGAAAGACGTGCAGGAGAAGAAAGAATCTCTGTGGAGATGCTCAACAAGTAAGCAAGTGTCATTTACCTCATTTCTTAGACATGTATAGCAGTACACTTTCCATGGTGAAAAACGGACATCAGTCAATTCACAGAGAGAGCTCTGAAGACACAAGGGGAAAGTGACAAGAAAAGAGCTGGCAAAGACTGGTTGTGAACTTACAGAAAACACTTTGTAGGGACAAATGGCAGCTGAACCATTCAGAGTGCTTGAGCAGAGAAAGATAAGCTTTGGGCTACTTGGCATTAGTTCATCTGGGGAGATTTCTCTCACCTTTTGGATTTGCACTGAGTAGGGTTTCCAAATCTGCAACTCACTTACAAGCTCAGATCTGAGCTATCCATCTGAAAGTAGTCCAGATAACAGAGTTTTTAACGTCGGGCTAGGTAACCCGAAGCCTGAGGAGAGGGTGACATTGCAGCTCAATGGCTATCATCAAATGAAATAATTTGTGGCCCGGAACTTGGAAGTAGGAGTGCTATTTAGTCAAGTCCTGGTGACTGGATTATGATTAGAGAAGCATGACGTCGACCTTCTGCATTTTTGGGGCCCTTGCGTGTCTTGTTAGCGCTGTCATGAGTGCCAATTTACGGTTATGGAAATAACGTTGTGATTCTACACCCCCCCCACAGGGCCAGAAGAGGGAGAAAGCAGCACGGGTAGGGACAGCAACGGCAACAGCCTTGCCAATAACACAGACTTTTTTCTTTTTTTCTTGATCTTATTTTTATTTTCTCTCCAAAGAGCAGGCCGAGAGGTAGATGTTGGCCTCCCAGCCTGCTGCAGCCATGCTCAGGTAGCAGTGGATGACGGCCTAGCGCCGATGCCGGGGCCGTCTCTTGCGGGGTGGGGGAGAATCCTGGGGGCTGCTGCGGGTCTTCCTCTTTGGGGGGCGCCGGGGCCCCCCACAGGAGCGGTCTCTGCCCTGGGTGGAAGGGCCCGCTGCTACTGCCTGCCCCAGCTCGTCCTGCGGCTCCTCTGCTGAGGATGCAGTGGCCGTGCTGGGGTGCCCAGGTCCCCCAGTAGAGCTGCCGTGCAGCTCCTCGGTGCCTGGTGCAGGAAGATCCTGATGGGAGGCGCTGGGGTTGGGGCTGGCTGCAGGGCTGTCCTGCCGCCCTCCTGCAGCATGGCCATCCCGGCGGTCCAGCTGACGGCGGATCTCGGGGCCGTACAGGGCTGCGGCGGTGCTGATGAGGCGCTGTACGAAGGGCACTACATCGCCGTTGGTGATCGGTTGCAGCTCCCGCACCAAGGCCTCTTGGTCGAGCCCGTGCTGACATAGGAAGTTCACAGTGGTCCACTGTCCCACTTGCACTTCCCACCACTCGTCGCTGGACATCTCCCGGATTTCTTCCTGCAGCCAGTCGAGCAGGGGTGCGAGGTCTTCCGGATGTGCGTCGAAAAACGCAGCCCAGACCTCAGCTGGGAAGTTGTGCTCAGGTGGAATGAGCACCGGCTCTGCAGGCCCCTGCTCAGCCTGCAGGCCATCATCTGAGTGTCCCGTGGGCTGCGGGATGGAACACTCAAGATAATCATCATCCGACCTCACCGAGTAGCGGATGGTGCTAATTTTGTGCCCGCATACGGCACAACTCGGCTTCTTCTTAGCCCACCAGATGGCACAGCCATAGCAGAGCTGATGGTTGCAGGGGGTCACATAGGAGACATCCTCCCGGCCCTGCCCGCAGACGGGGCAGGTCCAGTTGGATGGCACATCCATGGCCCCGGGCTCTGCGGTGGGCTGGGGAGAGCTGAGGTCGGGAAGCTTCTCCCCTCACTGGTGCTGCAGCAGGCAGAAGGTATTACAATCTGCAAAAGAGAAAGAGAAGCCACGGTCGCTTTTTACCCCAGGGGTAGGCAGCAGTGATGGCCCAGTCCCTCAGCAATGAACCCTCCCGGTCCCTGTACCCCACCAGCTGCCGCAGCGGCCACGTCCTGCACCACTCACCTCTGCTGCTGCAAGTGCACCCTGCACGGCCCCAGCTGCCTGAGCCAGGCACGGCTGCGGGAAACCCTGGTGATACTGTGGGATGGGCAGCAACAACTGCTGCCAGTAGCCCCACAGCACAACCCAAACTATCCACTCAGTTCTCCAAGTCTTGCAGCTATGCTCAACTGGAGTCCACAAACAAATGCACGCTGACCAAATGTATCTACAGCAAGGGCTGTAGAGGTCACAGTCATCTCTCGCTGACGTCACAACCCTTTGGTCGGTGAGCTCACAGTCCATCACTGCACGTATTGGGGCACCAGCCTGGGCCTCCATCACCCTCCATCATTCCATGGTTTTCCTTTGTAATGGTCATATACTTAGGAAATAAAAATTGCACATGTTTCTACTGCACATGTAACTTGCAACCAGCTTGTCATTAGCTGGTGCCACAAGGTGACATGACAAAGCTCAACCGGTTCAATATGCAGCAGCGGATGCTACTGTGGCTGGCCTGAGGATCAGCTCCTCAAAGTCCTTGCCTGCCCACACTGCGTGGATGATGGACTGCAGCCCTGCTTGCAGAGCGGGCACTGGGGCCTGCTGCTAGTCCACCACTGCATGCAGTGGAAACAAAACTGCTGGCAGCAAGGCGTGGTGTATGCCACGCTGCCCCATTTGTCCAGGCATACAGGGCAGTGGGAACTAAAGCCACTTCCAAGCTTGCACCAGTTGCAGTGGGCATGGGGGAGTGGGACATGACAATTCGCTCCCCAGCACTGACGCTGTGGCAGCAGGTGTCACACTGGGAGAGGACACGAGACCCCATGGACATAGGCCGGCCTGGGGAGGGCTCCTCCACAAGCATCCCCCCGGCTGCCAGCATGAGGCGTTGCCACGCTGCCTACCTGCACTGCTGCACGCAACTCTCCGCAATATCCCTGTTGCCTGCTTGCAGCAGAACCAGGGTAAAGCTCAAGTGGCTCTGACACGGCCGCTGAGAGCTGTGCTAGCAGCACCCAGAGCACGTTTCAGCTCCAAAGCTCGCCTTGTCCACTCCAGTCCTCGCACACACGCTCGGTAGGAGGCCAGGCACAAACTGATCGGCTGGTCTGCCGCACCCACGTTAAAGCAGGGTGAGCAGAGCAGTCACAATGCATTGCACAGAGATGTCACAAACCATCGCTTGGCCATGTTCTCATCTTCACTCCGGGACATCACCATCTGTGATGCCGCCATCCGCTGCTTGGACATCACAATGAGCTGCCCTCACCTGCAGCACTCCAGCCCCAGCTCTAACCCTTCTCCCAGCATCTCTGCTTGTTCCATTCCTCGCCACATCTCATGTGCTTGACATCAGTGTTTCACACCAATCACCAGTGCCTGGGATATGTCTTCCCATGGTCCCCATGGCACGCAGGCCCAGGCATGGACAGACAGAAGTTTTATTCAATAACACGTCCTTCTGTCTCTTGGACTAGATGACTGTAGAGATCTTTTCCAGCCTTAATGATTCTACAATTCTGTGCTGCCCACATCCAAGGTCACTGCTTGAGTGAACATTTCACTTCAGTGGAACATAAGGTCATGCTGGTGCCCCCGATGTTGATAGCATCCCTTCATTTGAGTGCTCATTTTTTTGTATTCAATCTTAAGTGTGCACTAGTCTGGTTTTCTGAAAAGCCAACAACTGCAGAAATAGCATATGCCTGCTAATTATCTGAAGCGGGGTCGAAAAAGAGGACTACATTTGATTAGATTAGATTACGAGAATTACTAATAGGCTTTTTGTTACTGAGATTCTGAGACTTAGACTGGGGCAACAGTCTGTACTTATCAAAGAACCATGGAATTAACTGGCCCCCAGTGAATAGGATGTGTGTGCGCACCTTGGATGAAAATTGCCACCTACATATGAACACAGGGCAGCCACAGCTGGTTTTGTTTAGTAACTACATAGGTTTCACTTGCTACATCCCCCATACACTTTCATTACCAGGCCTACAGTGTTTACCTGATGCGAGTCAGGGATTGCTGTCTTGATCCTGCTGTTTGTGAAACGTGATGAAATAAAAGCCATACATGCTTAATGTGGAACTTCTGATCTTTTGCTGTTCAACCGATATTGACACATCACCACTAAGTGGACGAGATGGTTCTCCTGACTTCCAGACTGAGATGCCAGAAGGCTTATTAAAGGTCCACTTGCTGCAGCTTTCCACTGCATTGAGTAATAGGTGATTGTTTCTCATTTTTCCTACGTTCGCTGAACAGTCACTGGTGCCTCATGTTATTTGGAGTTTTTCATTGAACAGATCTGAAAAACTGAAATTCAGATATTTCAATCAATGTGTAAATGAAGACTTTTTCCAGAAAAATGGTACATCTATCCTCCTGATAACATATGGTGCATTACATATAATTGCAATGGAATTTTTCTGTGGCGCTCTGTCCATGAGGCTTACCTTGAGAAGCCCACCTAGAGACAAGAATGGTCTCTTTATAGAAAGCAAATGTTGATGTACTGGCGTATTTATTTACCTTCAGAGTCTAGAGCTCTATGGAAATAACCTCCAGGGAGGTGGTGAAGTCACCGTCCCTGGCAGTGTTCAAGAGGGGTCTGGTTAAGGAGCCATGAGATATGGTTTAATAGCAGTGGTAGTAATGGTGATGGGAGGACATTTGGACTAAATGGCCTTGTAGGACCTTTCCAACCTTGCAATTCTATCTTTACATCTGTTGATATAAAGAACTGACACAGACTGTGAGGAAGGTTTGTCACATTCAGGAATTCAGTACCTTACAGAAAAAAACTGGTACCAGCACAATATTTAAAACAGTCAGACTCCCCAGCAGTAACATACCAGTGTCCAAGGTATGGATAAGAGACACCAGATATATTCACTAAGTACACCCTGAATTAATTCTATTGTAGTACTTTAGAAAAGTACGCAGCGAGTACTTTACAAACATCCCGCCCTGTAACCACTTTGTTTCTTCCCAATTTAATCTTCTTTAAGAGTTTCCTGTAAATTATAAGACTCTTCCTTTTTTTTTTCCTCACTTTCAATATTTGAAATGTAAGGCCCTTGGTATCTTTGAACTTAACATGGGAGTCCCATATCCAATGTAAGCTCTGGACAGCCTTCACTTTGCTCATCTTCATTTTTCTTCCCACAGCAGACACAGATACTCCCTGTATTTGATTTTGCTGCCTTGTTACTCTTAGCTGACTTTGCCTTATGGAACTTTCCCAAATCGATTCCTGCCTTGCAACTCCATGAAGAATGGTGCTCAAGAAATTTATCAATATCAATTATATGAACTGATGACTGCTCATCACATTTAAAATGACTCATTCATTTCTGAAAACAATAATCTGCAAGGAAACATGCATAAGATGCATAAGTTACAATTACATCATCATATCATCGAGTTACTCTCTGCTGTACTATGTGGAAAAAAGTGCAAGAAATTTACTGGAATTCATGACAATTTCAGAAACAGAAAAATAAATGTAAATTAATTTGATGGATATATTCCTAGAAAATAGTTTAGCCACTTTGATTTATAATAGAATTTCAGATGAAGAAAACAGTACCCTTCTAACAAAAAGCAGACAGACTGATTCCTAATTACACTGTATGTTCCCAACCCATGTAGTCTTTGGAGTTTTTCTGTATTTTTTCTCTGAGAAGAGACATCCATATAAAACAGCTGCAACTCCAAAAGGACTTTGAGTGGTAAATTGATTTGATTGATTCAATTTTGATTACATACTGGAAACACATTTAGTTCAAGCTAAGCACATTAGCACACACAAGCCAGAATAAAATTCCAATTGCTTCTTTGTTATTCATTAATAGAACTTAATGACTCCAACAAAACATTAATGAAGAAAAAATATTGGCTTGCATAATTCATTTGCAAAAAATAATTAATTGTTGTATTAAGGGCAGCCTACTTCATATAGTAATTACTGCAGCTTCGGTGGGGAGTTGGTTCACCAAGTTTATTCTGCAAGCTGTTGTTTATTCCTTTCTTTTCACATTGATTTCTTAATCAGAATGTATATTTTTCTTGCAGGAATAAATTAAAAGTACTTTAAAATGATGATCATATCTAAGTATTTGCAGTTGATAGGGTGATTGCATTTTTGCACTCAATCTGTTAACATGATATTTAATACACTCAACATCTATTGGGAAGATGAGAAAATTTGCCCAGATATAATATGCTGTGAAGTCAGGAAAGGCCTTTTTTGCAAAGGCTTATTTTCCAGTTATGGTGTATGACAGAAATTGGCACTTCATCCAAGCTGCATTTTTCTAACAGATAGAAAACAATTTCCATGGCTACATTTTCCTCTACGATCTTAAGATTAAGGCAAGGCATCTTATAGAAACAGGTTTTTTGTTTTGTTTTTTTTTTTCGTTTTGTTCATAATGCTACTGCCTGCCCCAGCTCCTCCTGCGGCTCCTCTGCTGAGGATGCAGTGGCCGTGCTGGGGTGCCCAGGTCCCCCAGTAGAGATGCTGTGCAGCTCCTCAGTGCCTGAGGCAGGAAGATCCTGATGGGAGGCACTGGGGTTGGGGCTGGCTGCAGGGCTGTCCTCCTTGACATGTCTTGTAATGCACCTCTTTCAGGAAGATCTGTGGAATATGTCTGTATTCCATGTTAAAGTATTAGAATAGCTATCTGTAATCCTTAATTCTGTTCACTATAGAGACCATCTGTGCACTAAGGCTGAAATGACCTCCTATACAGAGCTGGTTTGGGCTTTAAAAAAAATATCTTCCCACAAGATAAGTGTTTTTTATTTGTTTGTTTGTTTATTTCTTTTTTCTTGTCTTTGCAAACTGTTTCAATTTCTTCCTTTTCATAAGGTTTAACTGTTCTGACCCCAGGGTAGAATTTGCTCCCAACTTTTTTGTTTCTGGGAGAACTTAACCTGTTCTTTAATCTTCTTAAGAAGAGATTCTCTTGGTAGGAAAAAAGATACCATAAAAAGAGTGATAGGATATTAATTAATTTTATCTGCAACTTTGGTGGGCTCAGATTACTCAGGCATTCCTTACTCATGAACTTCATTGTCATCCCAGTTGTGGCTTTATTTTTGAGGTAGTGACCCACCCACGGGGTCTAGTAAGCCTTCTCAGCTGTCTCTCTGGGTTTCGTAAGTGCTGTAGACAACATTCTGCATTGCTGTTAAGGGAAAGATGTGTGGGGGGACATCTTCTTATATTTGTTCCTACTGAAGAGCAAATAAAACTCAGTGGAGTTCATAAATGTCTTGACAATTGGTTACAAGGAAAGGGAAGAGGGAACAGAAAAAGAACTCGGAGCATGCTAAGTGATTCATAAGGAATTACATTGCAAACTAATAATTTAATATGTTACTAATGAAAGTCAATTTTTCTTCATTTGGCAGGTTTTTTAATTGTAATAAATGAATGTGACTGTTTCTGTTTATTAATTCAGAGAATGAGAAAGAGGTAAGCATAATTTGACAGAAGTGCCTCCCTCTTCCAAGAGGTATTCCTACTCTTTTTTTGTGTGTGTGTTTTTTGCATAAGACCATGACACTTCTGTATTTATTGTTCAAGTAGGAGTAGGATTTGAAAGAGAGAAAAATTGATTTAATATCATTTGTGGCCTGTGTTTTAATTCCTGATGGTTTGTTCCAAGGTCACTTTGTCATGGTAAGACTTCTAGAGCAAGTATTCATTCTGCGGTACCACACAGTACATAATATATTGAGTTATATAAAGGAGCAAAGAAGGTTCCAGTGATGGGTATTTTGTAGTGTTGTGTGCAATTACTTCCTCGTTGCATTGTAAAGGAGCTTTGGACTAAAAAAATGCCTGGTCTCTTAGAACTAGTGCTATTTATGAGATACTTTGAAAATTAACACAGGGATTAAACAGGCTTTAAACACTGTTAAAAACACACAGACCTCTTTTTAGATTTAATGTAAATACACTCAGTCATAGAATTTGTAAATTGCTCCAAGGAGCCTTTGCCCTGGTGATGCATTTGCATTATTGCTTTAATATGCAACTGAAGTTTAAAGGAATCCCGTAAAAAGTTTTGTTAATTATCAATTTGCATTAGCCTCCTGGTCTTACTGTTGCTAGCAGCTTCTATTATTGTATGTTTTAATTCAGCTTTTTGTTAAAGATTAATTATTTCTTTGACTTACAGTGAAAAAATAATAGAGTGATTCCACAAAGGAGTGTTGGCTAAAAGGGCAATGACCTCAATATATGAGCTACAGCACAGCCTGTGGTTGTGGTTTATATATAAAAAAAATCCGGGTTTACCTGTAGTGTTACCATATGCTGGTTCCCTCGCTAAACATTTTTCTTTCCATATTACTTATGACATAATTAGATAGTTATGCATTCTTCTGCCTTCAGCTACATTTCTTTCTCTTAGGCTGAGATTCCTAGCTGCAGAAATGAAACAAAAGCTATGATATGGTTTTGAGTAAACCTCAGATAAATGAGCTATTTACCACTTTGAGTGTCCCACTGCTACACATCATTATCATAAAACAAAGCTATTTCTCCTGCTAGTGTATAGAACTAAAGTGATTTCTTCATGCTAGCCACATATTTTACTTAACTCATTTATTGACTTGTCCTGAATAACTTCTTCTTTTCAGGCTTGTTTCAGCCATCCTAGCAGAGATCAGTAAGACGATGTCAGCACAAAAGACATCCCTGTCATAAGACCCAGTTTCTCACACAGCCTTCTCCTGCAATGTCTCTCCAAAATATTTAAATCAGTCTGTTACAAATGGAACTGCAGATGTCTCCAGATGTTTTCTCCACCTTTTCTTCTAACATTTTTGGTGAAAGCAGCCTGTGATGGTAGGAACAGTGCAACGTCTGAGTCAGTTTCAAGTTAAATGCTACAGCTCAGCAAATTTATTTGCTTTCAGGAAGCAATAGCACAGATGTAAAAATGGCATAAGTGACGTTAGGTGTCTGGAGAACTTCCAGCTGCTAAAAAAATTTCTTTCTCTGTGATTTATTATAGCTGGAAGCTGAGGTAAACAATTTAAATGTTTTCTTCTAATAGTTCCTGATGCAAAATTTTAGAGTGATGCTAATGTGCCTTAAGATCATTCAATTTATACGATGTTCCTGTTGCAGTGTGCTACCTTTTCTGTATCTGACACTGGGACAAGCTTGGACTAAATAGTGGAATGAATAGAACTTGGGGACAATATATTAGAAATGTAACCTAGATTACAACTATGAGTTTAAATATCTCTCTAGCACTATCACAGAGCATAAACTAGTAAATTTCTCAATATTCACAGACAGCTTGCTGTTATTTCAACAGGCTTTGGGACCTAATTTCACTGCCCATCTCCCTCCCTGTCTAACCCTGCACCCTGCTTTTACTCCCCATAAAAAATCCCCCTTCTCTGAACTTTTGTAGTCAGGTGATCTCCCAAAACTCCCATGATGATGCAGATCCTTTATTCTTCTTTGCGGGTAAGTAAAAGATGACAAAATCACACTTGAATGCTATGCTGATTACAGTGAGGCAGACTTTTTAGCTTTGCACAGGTGAAAAGCTAGTTTGGAATGGATCCAACTAAGGTGGAATTCCTCATCAGAAGGGTACCTTTCACAAGTGGAATGATGTGACATGAGCATACTCACATCATATCATACATTTCTGATTGTTTTCTTCCCTGAATTACAGAAACAGAGTTATTCAGACACCTGATTCTAATGGCCTGTTTCCTCTGTTGTGTTCTGGTGCTTTGGGAGCATGATTGTTACTCAGACACCGGCTACTAAATAGAAAAGATTTATCTGGAAATTCAATCTGACTTTAGTCTACATCTCATGAGAAAAAAAAAAAAAAAAAAGAAGAAGAAGAAAAAGGAGCGTTCTTTCTGATTACTAAGAATGAAATTTTGATTTTGAGAATTTCTCAATATCTGTATTATTAGATAGAGGCATAACTTCTGGGTTGCAAAAATCTACTACATTTGACATGATGTTGTAGATAATTTCAGCCAACAGGCTTGCTGCTTCCCTGATTCAAGTATCATCACCTCAAATAGATTAGATTTATTGCTTTCTCAAGCTTTTCTCAAGAAAAAGAGACAAAAAATAATTTATTGTACTGCCTTTTGGTGATATCATTTAGATGCATCATTCTGTCTTTCGTTCTGTACCTGGTGACTTATAGTGTTGTTTCTCATAATCCTGTCCATGTAGCAAAAGAAAAAAAATAAAGTGGCCTTTTTATCCGATTCTTGTTTCTTCTTTTCTTTATAAATGATCAAACATCCTGCAATATTTGATGACTTTCCTTTGTTCTTAATGTGAATACTTCAGCAAATGAAATGCTTTTTGTTGTCTTTTATAACATTTAATTTAATAGTTTTTAGTTACAGTTAATCATGTCAACCGAAAAGAACTACCTTTAAAGATTCTGTGAACTTGAAATACATTATATAAATGTTATTCATTGTATTCAGTGTTTAATTGCAGATGTATACCACAGATCTGAGGCCTAATTAAATTGATGTTGTATCTTCATTTGCTTAGGTTTTAATACCTGGAGTATCAAATTACTTTAAGTTGCTTAAAATAATTATTTCTAGCTTTGGTAGGTGCTAAATTAATAAACACTAGATAGCAACAGTTTATGGTGCAGTACAGGCTAATAGACCATCAGTAGCAGAATCTGACATAAAGCATCAGTCTGGTTCAAGACTACAAGACTAGGAAATGGAGTTTCAGATGTAGCAACCTGCATATAAATTCAGAAAAGAATGCTTAGAAAAATCCTAATTATGCTCCTGCAAAATGGCATCTGACATGGATTGCATAGGGAGCAAAGGTATGTCACTGAATTCCCCCATGAGGAAAAAATGACTCATGCTGACATCCATTAATGCTTGCTGAGCGTTCCTGGAGACCTAACAGTAGACATGAGCACAGTGAGGTGGTAGGCAGTGCATGTCACAACAGAGGTAACAGTGATGTGAAAGACAAGCCCTGTCCCAGACAGCCATTTAGATTTTTACTTGCAGGCTCTTGCTCATGACTGATGAACATGCATAGCTAATGGTGGCAACTATGTTGAAAAATAGTGTTTTGTAGAAGAGAATTTTCTCGAGTAAATAATATAATATATGTTGTATTCTGTATCTGTTGTAGTTTCCATGAAAATTATTAGGAGGCATTACTTTCGGAGCAAAATATGTATTAATCTATTTAATCTATTTATGTGTAGAAGAATTAAAAGCACATACTGGTCCTTTGTTTAGGAGGCTCCTTCATAAATAATACTGTTTGTGTAGCGTAATTAAGTGTAAAATCTAGCATTTTCCATATGGTGAAACATGTATAGACACAAGGAGATACGGAAAATATTTTCCAGTTCTTTACGGTTCAATGTGTATATTTTCTGCCTCAGACTGAATTATTAAGGCCTATATCAACAGAAAATTGTATTTAATGAAGTTATTTTCATTTCTCAGGTTACCACAGAGATTCATGGTACTACAAAAGGAGCTGTTATTCATTTCTCTGGTAATATCTTTGCGTGGTGTTTTAAAGATCTCTTCTTGTATTCTAGTGGGTCCTGTGGGTCTGTATTTGATCCATTTGACCTTGTGTCCCTCCAGAAAGGGAATAAATGGTTGATATTTTCTTCTTGATGTCATTTATTATTAAACAGCATTTTAAAAAGCCTTGACTATGCCTTAATGTAGTGATTAGAGTAATAAAAATTTTGCACCTTTACTTATAAGAATTACTTGCAAGTGAAAGTACAAATACCAAACTTCATCAGACAGTCTACTCCCTTTCCTTAAATCTCACAGTTTTTTTCTGCTTTTTATAAAACTAAGAATGTCATTTTTAATAGGTTTCAGAAACAGCTAGGCTTCAATAATGGTACATAAAATAACGTTTAAGTTTTGTAAATTGCCTTGGGGTTCAATAAATGAAAAACATTAAAAATGTCAGATTCTAATAGCTATTTGGTATTCCAAGACTAAAAGGACTTTAATAAATATTTGTACAATACTGTTCAGTATAAAACATTTTTTAATTTTCATTTTCATCTTCGTTTTTTCCTAAAAATAGTGTTTAAATATGTTTGTTAGGGATTCTCCTACCTTTCTTCACCCCAAAACATTATTAAAATTACCCATTAGAGAAACAGTAATATCCTATGTGATCTATTAGTCAGCAGAAGAAATGGCCAGCTGTGATCTGGTTAGAGACACTCCAGGGCTTTACCTCTGCATCATTATATGTAATAGAACAGAAGTCTTCTTATAGTCTTCTGAAAGTCTATAATTTAGATTGAGCAAGTTATATTCTATAGCATGTGATTTCCAGAATTTCTGAGTTTAGATTTCACAGCTGAAGTAGTTTCCACAATATTCTGACAACTATGCCCAAAACTTTCCTACATCACAATAAAATAAAACAACAAAAAACAGGGTTTCTAGTTGCAAGATTCCTGGAAATTAGTTGCTAAGATCAATATACTCCTCTCAAAACTATTATTTTGATGGCCAGGATTTTGTTTCAATTTTGCTTTGGGGCTATTAAGCTGTTTAATTAGTTCAGTGTACATTAAAGACGGTTATTGGAAAAGTAAACAAATGAGAAAAGTGTTTCTTCAGTGTTAGGAAGATTCTATGAGACTTGAGGGATATTTAATGAAGACGTCAGTAAATGGAAATTGTCATGGAAATTATGAAGCTCTTAAAAAATGATCAGGGACATTATGTATAGACCACAGCTCTGGTCTAGAATTAGATATGGAGGTTGGTGGCCCTGCCTGTGGCAGGAGAGTTGGAGCTTGATGATCCTTGAGGTCCCTTCCAACCCAAGCCATTCTATGATTCTATGAACTTGAAGGGTTCTGTTGATGTTTGCCTGCACCGTCAGTGTGTTTTTGTAGTGAAATGATATTGCAGGAAAATTTAAATTCATCTGTAAAAAAAGAAAAGGAAAATAAAAAGAGATAATCAGTTCACTGCTGCTTATCTACAGAAGTTTCAGATCTGTAGGATTTATGTATCAGTTTAAGTAAAAAAAACAAACAAATTTCCCTGTTGTAGAGGGGTCAATAGCCTGACCATTGAACATGGGTTCTACCCTGAGATATGCTTAAGATAAACCATTAGGGTGTACTTCATTATACTAAGAATGAAATGGACTATGTGGGCTTGGCCTGAATTTATGCAATAAACTACAGTGTACCTTGTTGAATGTAGATATAGATGTGCATGTATTTCTGCATGCTTCATTTTCTATGGAAATAAGATTATGAGCAACTGTTGAGAATATTTCAAAGAAAAATGGCAAGCCAACGTGTGCAATGAAATTTTCTCTTTTTTTTTTTTTTTGTATTTTCAATAATCCTGTATTTTTATTTTCTATCTTCTAAAATGTTGTGAACAATCTGAAACAATTTAAGAGTAAGATAATGTCTGTCAAAGCACAGTAATAAATTGTATTTTTCTCTCAGAAAACACAAATTGAAAAAAAAAAAAACCCGAAAAACAAGATGGAAACAAAAATTTAATAAGGAATGCTAAAATCATATTTATGCGTCAAAGCTTTCTTCTCACACCCTGTCCTTTCTGTGTTTAAAAAAAAAAAAAAAAAAAAATGGTGGAGTAAAATTGCCTTCTTTCATACATGAGAATGCTACAAGATCTCTAAGATCATAGCTTGTTATGAATGCGTAATTACTCAAAGAGAAGCCTAAGTAAACCATAGATAATCTATAAATTATATGCTCATACCACAGAGCAGCATGTGACTTTGATGTTTAAGATGGGCGTGTGCCTGTGAAGAGTTGAATGGCAGCTGTAAAACTGAACATCATTTACCACTGAATCCATGAGGTAGGTGAGGTTCCAGCAACCTTAGGGCAAAACAGCCCATGTTATTTATCTCTGAAAAAAGGCCTTTGTTCATAGCTGACAGCAGAACTGACAACTATTGGATTTGTGGTGGAATCTGTGGTCTACAAGTGAATGAGCTCCTGGTGCTTTACCCTCCTATTCTTGATGCAAATTCATGGGAAATAAGCCCAAGAGGTGAATGCTGCAAGTCTCAAAAATCACAAAACTTAGAGAAATACTTACGTTTTACCCTTGCCTGCATTTCTATCTTAGATTATAGAATCACAGAATCATTAAGGTTTTAAAGACCACTAAAATAATCTGGTCCAACTATCAGCCTGTGTCTGTGACTGCTTTAAACCATGTCACTCAGTGAGATATTCATCCTTTTCTTGAAAACATCCAAAGAAGACGACTCCACTGCCTCCCTGGGCATTCTGTTCCAATACCTCACCACTCTTTGAGAAGAATTTGTTTTTAATGATCAACCCAAACCTCCCTTGGCGCAACTTGAGACAATTGCCTCTTTCAAGATGACAATCAGGTCTGTGCTGTCCATCCTGCTTCACTTTTCCCGTGAAACTCAAGAGTTATTATTTAGCTCCAAGGGCTGTTTTTCACAATGTTTCTTTTATTTCTAGTCTTTGCTTCCTCTGATAGCTACTGCACAACAGTAATATTTTTCATGAATATCATAAATCATTTGAGAATGCAATTGATAGGAAGAGCAATGAAATAGATTGTGATACTGCAGCTCCGTTTGCATTGCAGAAGAGTAGGAACAAGTGTGTACAGCAAACCAGTTGATGCTGATGACCCAGTGTACAATCTGCATGTGTTTTGAGGGAGTTTATACTGAAATGTGTCTATTCTGATCTAAATGGCTGTGTGTTCCAGTGTGTCTCACTCTCCAATGTAAGCAGCAAAACAGGATGATGAAAAGGAAGAGACAATAGAAGAACAAAGCTCTTTCGCAAGCATGAAACAGATTATGTTGATGACGTGTAGCTAAGCAAGTGAAGATCCACGCCTCAGTTTCTGAACTCCTGCTTCCAGGCTTTCGCTGGTCACGTTTAGAGTTTGGTGTCCTGTAATACCAATTCACTTTGAAGAGTTTAGTCTTCCTTATAGACTAATCTTCCTTTCAAATATCATTTTCTGATTACTGCACTGACCCAATTGCCTGACAGTGCTTTGTATTTTAGTGTTACTTTCCAGGAGACTTAAACTAAGGAGTCTTTCCTCTTTTGTCAAAATAGCTTTACTGAGTGTCTCATGGCAGTCGTCAGCTTTACTTGCTCAATATCTCCCTTCTACTGTTGCATTTATGTTTGAGCTTGTCCATGCCTGAGTCACTGTTGAGAAAAATGTTGCAATCATTATTCTTTGAGAATTGTTATTGTCATCCTCATTTTGATGAGAATCAATTAAACCTTGTTGGTACGACATGTTTGGACAGTAGGAGACAGCCTTGTAGAAGAATAATATTCAGTAAAGGTGATAACAATTCACATCAAGAAACCTCATGAACAGCTTTATGAAGTTCAGTCTCCTTCTAAAAAGAGATTGCATTATTAAAATAGAGACAGAGAAGCAAATCAGTGTACCTAAGATATTCGTACATCTTCTAATGGTGGTGGAAGCAATGTTTTTAAATTTTCTCTACTCTGCTCTTTTTTTGAAGGGCTTGCTGGGATATATATTCTCTGATCATTCCTGGACTGTCTTTCTTTGTCCTATGTTTGCCTGGAATGGAAAGTGAAGTCTCCCGAAAATCTCAAAGATGAGCAAATTGGAAATTCTGAAAATGTTTATTTCAGAACACCAAGAATACTATATTCCTTTTACCTTCTACAAGCATTTTAATTGTAAGGATATTTTACATAAGCTCGAGACTGTGGACAGCATAATATTGTTTGTTTCTTAAATTTGCTTTGAAAGTTGCATGGAACAACTCATATTCACATGGCCATTACCTACATTTAAGCTAACCAGTTTTGATATGTGCCTTCTGCCTTGATGTTAACTACTTTTCATATTCTCTTCATTCTTAGTATGATGCTATCAGTTGTCTCAGATTCTGCACCTACTATGTCATCAAAAGTTTCTGTGCTTCCCTTTTAATATGTATACCAGTTCTTACAGAGCCACAGACTTACAAGTTGATCCAGACAAACAAATCCTATTTTCCTTGCCTATTTGAGTTTCATAGCCTGAGGTGCATATAACCTTGACTTTAATGCTATCAACAATTTGTCGCTCGGTGATTTTATACTATTAAACCTGTTTGCATAGTGCTTTTATTGCAAAATACCTGTCTTTCTGTGTGGAGTGTCACAGTTAAATATGGTAGCTGCTGATGAAGGCAACTAGAAAAATATTAACTCACGTGGCCTCTCTACATTAGTGAAATAAAATAATCCCATGAAAAACTGGTCCTCTCCTGGAGACTAGTGACAAGCAGTGTTGATCAGATATTGGGAGCATCACGGTTTAATGTCTTTTTCAATGGCATGGACAGTGGGCTTAAATCCACTCTCAGCAAACTGTGTCGTGCATTCTACATGCTGGAGGGAAGGGCTGACATCCAGAGAGACCTTGAAAACCGTAGGAGTTTTGAACCTCATGAAATTTAACGGGTGAAGTTCAAGGTCCTTCACTTGGTTCAGGGCAATCTCAAGTATGAATGGAGGCTGGGCAAAGAGCGCACTGAGCAGAAGGACTTGGGAGTGTTGGCTGTTGATGAATCTGATGTGAGCCAATGTTATATGCTTGCAGTACAGAAAGCCAACTGTATCTTGGGCTGCATCAAAAGAAGTGTGACTAGCAGGGCAAGGGACATGACTGTCCCCCTCTACTCCACTCTTGTGAGACTCCACCTGCAGTACTGTGTTCAGCTCTGGAGGTCATAGCATAAGTAGGATGTAAACCTGTGGGACCAAATCCAGGAAAGGACCACAGAAATTATCAGAGGAGATATGAAAACAGGCTGAAAGACCTGAGGTTGTTCAGCTTGGAGAAGAAAAGGCTCCAAGGAGACCCTAGGAGCAGATTCTCAGTAACAACAGGGGGCCTACAAAAAAATTGGAGAGGTGCTGTAGGCATAGGAACAGGGGAAAGGGCTTTAGTTTAATGGCTTTAAACTAAAAGAGGATAGATTTTCATAAGTAATTAGGAAGAAATTATTTTGTACGAGGGTGATGAGGCACAGAAACAGGATGCCCACAGAAACTAGAGATGCCCCATCCCTGGAAATGTTCAAAGCCATACTGGATGGGGTTTTGGGGGACTTTGTCTAGTGGAAGATGTCCCTGACAAGATGTTCTATGATTCTTCCATTACATGTAATATTCATTTAGGAATACCTTCTTGCTGTGTCAGACAGAAGAGAGAGATTTAGAGCAGATCTCAGATCATGCATTCCTTTGACAAGCTGCTGGGTCACAGAGTCCCTGCATTGGGCAACAGAGGCCCATTCATAAGAACAGTATCTACACTGATGTTTTGCTCTGAAGCATTTTTAAGTGAATGTCCCAGTCATAGTCATCCCCACTTACTGCATGCTCATGCAGTTCTCCAACCAGTTTTGGTACAAACAACTTTGATTTATTTAGGAGGAAACTCAGTCAAAGCTCTGCTCTCAAACAAGCTCATCACTGCTAATGGAGATAGAAAGCTTCAACCTGTGAATAACCCTTTGAATAGCATCTAATCACATGAATGGAGATGGTCGGGTCAAGCAATGAAGCTAAATCTTTACTGAGGACTCCTGAAATCACCCTAAACATCTTCTGTGAGTAAGCAGAAGCTTTGCCACCAAGTGCTTCAACCTTGTGATTAAGTATTAGTGTGCCAGATTAT
This sequence comes from Tetrao urogallus, assembly GCF_951394365.1. Lineage (NCBI taxonomy): Eukaryota > Metazoa > Chordata > Aves > Galliformes > Phasianidae > Tetrao > Tetrao urogallus. The sequence goes on along the minus strand of NC_136815.1, from coordinate 42,479,618 downwards.
TTAATAATATAAATGTAGCCTGAGACTGCTGCAGTCCCTGCTGGATCAACCTTTGAGGCTCAGATCAGCCAGTTGCAATAGGACTAGGGAGAATGGATTCAAGTTGTGCCAGGGGAAGTTCAGGTTGGATGTTAGGGAAAAGTTTTTCTCCAAAAGAATGGTGAGGTACTGCAACAGACTGCCCAGGGAGGTGATGGACTCACCATCCCTGGAGGTTTTCAGAAATAGAGTGTATGTTGCACTGAGTGACAAGGTCTAGAGCAATCACAGGCAAGAGATGGTGGTTGGACTAGGTGATCTTAGTCATCTTACCAACCTTAATGATTCTGTGATTCTAAATTTGCATGCATCATAGCATATTTCTATTCTGTGATTTGACCAATGGCTAAGCAATGTTATGTTCCTGTTCTTATTGATTGGCTTTTGCAGTGTCTGTTTCTATCCTAATCATGTTCCCATCATTAATGTAATCAGCCACCTGTCAAAGCTGTTGTCCTTGTTGATAGCAACAATGCTGCACTAATAACTTCATGTGCAATCACAGGCAGTCGAGTCAGATTTTTGTAGATCTTCATGTACATAAATGCGTGTGAAACTGATAGTCACTGTGTGGCATCTTACTACAAATCTGCAGCTGGAAACATGACCACTGCTCCCAGGATCAGATGTTTAGATAGACTATCTTCTGTTTAAATCAAGTCATGCTTTTCCACTGCAGTAACAACTAATAAAATCGTAGTTTATTTTATTAAATACCTACCCTGCTTTGACAGTTTAAACTATCTCTTATCATTCTAACACTAGTAAATGCATGGAGGTTCATCCATCGTGCTAAACTCGCATCAGACAGGCTCTTCACCCTGTCAAGCTATTTTAATCTTCTTTTACTTATTTATTAACATGTGTGTATATATATTCCCCCAAGAATAGGAAGGTGTCAAAAAAAAGCTCCAAAATTTATATTTGCCACAATGGTGGCATTGTGGTTTAGCAAAAAGTCAAAGGAGACCTTAGAATCATAGGATCATAAAGGTTGATAAAAGTCTCTAAGATCACCTAGTTCAACAATGCACCTACCACCAATACTGCCCACTAAACCACGTGCCTTAGTACTACATCTACCCTTTCCTTAGACACCTTCAGGGACAGTGACTCCACACCTCCCTGGGCAGCCTGTTCCAATACCTCACCACTCTTCAGAAGAAGTAATTCTTCCTAATATCCAAACTGAACCTCTCCTGGCACAACTTGAGGCTGTTCCCTCTCATCTTATCACTGTTACCTGGGAAAAGAAGCTAGCTTCCATCTCACTACAACATCCCTTCAGGGAGCTGTAGAGACCAATAAGGTCTCCCCTAAGCCTCCTCTTCTCCAGAGTCAATAATCACAGCTCCCTCAGTCGCTTCTCATAAGACTTGTGCTCCAGACACTTCACCAGCTTTGCTGCCTTTCTCTGGACATGTTCCAGAGCCTTGATGTTTTTCATGTAGTGAGTGGCCCAAAACCAAGCACAGTACTCCAGGTGTGGCCTCACCAGTAGTGATTGCAGATGGATGATCACCTCCAAGTTCCTCACGGTTATGTTGTTTCTGATGCAAGCCAGGATGCTGTTGGCCTTTTTGACCACCAAAGCACTCTGCTGGTTTATGTTCAGCCAAGGTAAAATGACATTTAGGTACGAGTCCCAGCTTCCTGAAACTTTACCAAATATCAGAAAATATATAGTGCTGCATTTCTGACAGTCATACAGAGCATTCCAGGCTGGACTGTGCTCTTCCATGGATACTGTTGTTCTTCTATACAGATTCATTCCCAGAAGCAGAACACATGCTTGCATGATCTCCTGGACTTTGCAACTCCTGCTGTGGCTCAGTAACAAGGACTAGATTGCCAGGACACAGACCTGAGAATGGTGTAGAGATTCACACCCTTGCTGCAGGGAAGGATGAAAGAAACAAGCCCGATATTGCTGCCAGAAATTCTAATTCCCGCCAAGAGGTCATATTTGAATAAGATTTTAAATAGCCCTGTCCTCTCATGCACTTCCTATTTGAATGGATGAGTACTACTGAAGGAGTTCTTAGAGCAGAAGTCACTTTTCTTAAGTGCTCGACGGGATACTTAGAAAGAAATGCAGCTTCCTCCTAAATTGGTGGCTCAGAGATCTTATTCTCATACAGGAAAGTAAAGTAACAAAAGAGGGGTGTAAATCCAAACATCTAGCAGAAATCAAAGTAGACTTTGGCAAAATGAAATAATTTTAATGAGAATTGTTAGGCATCAATCAATATTTACACTTAATTCAAAGATGAGGGAGACCCACAGTGAGCAAAGAAGACAAATGTATTTTTAACATTGTCCTATCACCGTTTTTTTGGTAAGAGTGAACCAAGCTTTCTTTGTCTCCTAATAATCATGTTACAGAGCAGTGTGATCCATGCTATACCATCAGCAGTATGAAAGTAGCTGAGATTGAATCCAGTCATCTTAGGAAACAATCTCCTTAGGAGGAAAAACATCATTAGAAAAAGTTCACTTTTTTTTTGTCCTGAATCTATAATGAACACAGGGCTGAATCAAGCGATTTCTTTTACCATACAATTTCTATAGGATAGAAAAAAACTAACAAAGCAAACAGCACTGAGTTTATGGATGTCTCATTATATTATCTCACATAATGGCATAATCTTCACTTCTTTTTGTTTTGATATTGTTATTTTCTCCATTCATTCTTAAGTGTAAAAGATTATGCATTGTGTAAATGCTTGCTGGCTGTTTAAAGCACTCCTTAATGTGGCCCAGGAGTTCTAGCTGTAATCCTGTTATTTCAAGGTGTGAGGAAAAATTAACTTTCAGTGACATATACAGTCACTGACCATTAGCAAAGCCTCTTTCGTGATAGGAGAGAATTTAATAGTGCTGTGAGAAAATTGTGTATCTTCTGATTATTGCCTAAAGGATTTCTGTTTGCTGTGTTTTTCCCTTTTCGTTACTGAAGCAGTGACAGTGTGAGCTGTGTAGAAAACAAAACAAGTTATGAGGTGATCTAAGGGTGATGTTAGAGTGGCAAGGAAATGTTGCCAGCTGCTTTTGTGTTCCAGAGCAGAGGTGGAGCATAAAACTTCATTACATACTCCTTGATCTGCTAAAATTATAGCCTCCTTAAAGTGGGAGGAAAGACTTTGGTCTTTATGGGTCTATTTGATCTGTTAAAGCATTTATGTGATAAGTTTGTAGTGGCTTAGTCGTAGTTATTTGGAATGTCTTAATTACAGGTTAACTGAGCAAAATTGCCTGTATTTAACGAGTTGCACAATGTTTCCTTGTTTGCCCAAGACTGCTTTCAGTCATTCAGAATAATTTCAACAGATTAAGATCAAATGCATTGAAAAGCTAAATTGCTGGGGATCAGGTAGAGGCTGACTTTTTTTTCCCCCTGACTGAATACTTACTTTTAGCTCAAAAGTATAATGCTTCCCTTGAAAGTGATAATTAAAGTATAAATAAAACTATCTTCTCGCACACACAGCCAACATGCTCAACAGTTCTGGTACTGTCACTTGCTATTTTCTGTAAATGATGATCTTTATGAATCATATTTTATCTAAAAGTCTTTGAGGATGACCAGGTCTTTCCTTTCAATTGTCAGTGCAACCTGGTTCCTGTAATCAAAGTTAGATACACAGGTGAGATCCATCCAATCAAACAGAGGCATTCACGTCCAGTTTAAAAGACTCATGTCCAAAACTCTGAATAGACACTGTGAGAAACCAGAACAGGTTGCCAGTGAGACTGTGGATTCCCCCTCCCTGGAAGCATTCAAGGCCAGGTGAATGGGGCTTTGAGCAACCTGGTCTAGAGGGAGGTGCTCCTGCCTATGGCATGGGGTTGGAACTCGACATTAGATGTCCCTTACAACCCAAACCATTCTACGATTCTAAGATTCTAAATCTCTGATAATTATAAATTCACTGCAGGATAATTATGTCACTTAAGCATTTTAGATGCCCACTGCTAAGCTATTTGCTTTTTTCCTTACACTCCCTGCATTTCCTTTCCTGCTGTGCAGGCAGCCCACTCAGATGCAGTTGGCACAGGAGTCAGGATAAACTGCAACAGGGAAGCTTGACATATGAAAATAAATAAATATAAAACAAGCTGTTTGGGAGTGATGATAGTTACACAGAGACATGTCCTGAGGCAAGGGCTGAGAACAAAGCAAGAGAGAAGGGAGAATTAGGGTAAGAGGGGAACCTGAAGGATAGAGATGAAGAGGTCAAGTTTTAAATTAGGGGGAGCAGGCTGTGCTCAGAGAGCAGAACAAGTTGTTCTGGGAGCTTGAAGATAAGTTCCAGTGTTGGTACTTTGGGCTTGCAGATTTCTTTAAGGTACTTACTGACAGAAAGACATCATGTACAGTGTTTTCAAAGTGTTCCACCCAATACAAGATAAAGGCTTGAGAACTGTGCAAAATGATACATTGCTTCCATAGATCTTCTTGCTTACAGTTGCTCACCTGCCAAATCAGACTTCAAACCATAATGCTTCTCTGTGTATCTGATATGTCACAAATTTTTCTGATGCCATTAGAGATTACAGAGATTTGAGTTAATACTCATGTTGTTTCACTTAAAGTCCCACATAATATGCAGTCCAACAGATACACTGCATGATAATAGTCAATACTTCTCTGGAAAGTGCACACATGCACCTCCAAGAAACATAAATTTATTAAGGCTTTAAGGCCAAAGTAAGAACCATGACACAACACAGATTTCACGGTAGTTTATTTTCAGTGTAAGTCTGTTAGACAAGCTGATGCCCTTTTCATCTGAAATACATTGCTGTTCTAATACAATTTTTAATTAAAAACAAATAAAAACTTCAGAAAACACTGTATATAATTGAAAGAGCAAGAACAGCACATCCTGATATAGGAATTATTTATCCCCTTTAACCTTTCCATAGACAATCATTAAATCTGGGGGAAGAACAAGAACCATGTATCAGTAGACTTTCAATCCCATTTTCATTGTGAGATTAAGTATAGACTCAGCAAAATTGACTAACTCAGTTTTGGGCCCATTTTCTTTCATCTCTCCCCAATTTTTCCCAAGCTCAAGTGTACCAGCAACTCAGCACTGTGAATGTAACAGCTCTCCTTTCATGGGTATGACCTGCATTCAAATGTTAAGCTCCAGTGCTCTGACCAGCACTGCAGCAAGGAGCATTGGCGTATGGGGACTACTACAATGCTGCTCCTCCCACTAGTCTCCATAGCATTGGGTGACCCAGCGCTGGAAGGAAGGGCAACAAAAGCATGAAGCTGAGCTGAAATTCATTAACTGAATACTGAAGCAAGCTCATTTCCCTCAGTGATGAGGAGGAACAGGGCATGCTTTCAGGTCAAGCGTAGTCTTAACAGACTCTTAGCCATACAGGAGCATCTGGAAGAAAAAGTAACAGTAATGGGTAACTTCCTGCTGCAGTGGATGAAAGTATCCATCTGCTAACCCGAACTTCTGCCTAGAGGAGCTTACTGCTGTTGACTGAGAGCTTGTGATTAAGAATTGAAGAGTAGATGCTATGGGAGATTATACAATGGGTGTCTGCTGTGGGTCCAGGGAGAGTAAGTGGATGAGGCCTTCTATGAATAGCTAGAAGCAGCTTCACAGACATTAGTATGGTGCATAATGTACTTGACCACCTTGATAAGGATCTGGAGGGCAAATGAACAGGACAAAAAGCAGTACAGAAGGTTCCTGGAGGGAATCAATGACAACTTCCTGATAAAAGAGACAGAGATGACAGCAAGGTTCTTTGCTCCTCGTGAGAGAATTTCATTCTCACTAACAAGACAATGCTCACTGGGTACATGGAAATCAAAGACACCCTTTGCTGCAGTGATGATGAGATGGAACAGTTCAAGATCCTGAGAAGAGGGTGAAAAATAAGATCACAGACCTGCACTTCAGGAGAGCAGACTTTGGCCTCTTCAAAGACTGACCTGGTAGAGCCTAATGGAATAAAGCCCACAAGACAACTGGCCAGCCTATGATATAAAACAACAAAAGAAATGAACTCTTTTCGTGGAAGTTCCTTTTATTTTGCAAAAATGTATTTCTCGCTGTTGTACAAAATAGTAAAACAATGTCATTGCTTGCACAACTAGGTAGTTTAGATGTGATCTAGTTGAATAAAACCAATTTTCACAATTTTTTAATGCAATTCAAGACAATAACAACCAGTAGATTATGCATTTTACAATATTTCATTTGTACGTTTTATACAAATATTATTTGGTAATCCGTATTTGTAAACTTTAATGTGATGTACTAAGTCTCCAGTCACATGATTAAAAGATGCACTGAAAACATTTTACAGTTAACATTTTGAAGCATCTCAATTACCTTTCTACTCTTTGTTTAATAGAAACAGTCCATTCAGTTTAGTAATTCAATTGGAATAAACTATTACATTTGTTGAAATGTAAAAGAAAAATAAAAATATATCTTTAATGTAAATTAGAGTAGAAAACATTGTTTTACTTTCAATAAGTTATTACTTTAACTCTAAAGCCAGTAAGCATGGAAGTCAATTTCAGCTCAAATAAATTTGGTCCATTCCTTTCAAATAGCACTACAAGTATATTTTATGAGGAAAGAAATTATTTCTAGAGGTTTTTCTATCCCACCCCAAAAGTAATTTTCAAAGAGCATATTTCATTATTTTTCCTAGGTCATCCTGAATTATAGGATGCATATATAATGAAAAAAATAATAATAATAAAAGGGGAGGAAAGGAAGGATATCAACATCACCTTAAGTGTATAGCTAATAAGTGAAGATACAAGACTGAAAGTGAGAACATCAGTAGGAGATAGATCTTCACTGGGAATCAATCAACACAGCTCCACTGACATCAGCAGTGCCATCCTGACTTATACCAGCCACAGATCTGCCTAACCATGGATAACGTATAGCAAAACTTTATATTACTGATAAGGAAGAGTAGTGTTTGCATGAGTAATGTTAACTTTTTTTTTTTTTCCTAAACTAAGTTCTGGACATCATGGTTCTCATCTAAAATTTTGCCATTGGTGACTGTCACTCTTACCACTCACTGGCAGCAGTTGTAATTCATCTCCAATTTGAAATCACACTAAAATGTATTTAACATTATTAACAACAGCTAGTTTGTACCAGAAATTGCCTGAAGCCCATTTACAGCATGAGACTAGATTTAAAAGTATTATTTTAGACTTTATGAACTTATGGAACAAACTGCAATCACTAGAAATCAGCAGCAGCTGTGCACTGAAATTCACAGCAACGTGATTATTTGTTGGTACAAAGTAATTTCTTCTCTAGATAATAAACTACAGTAAATTTTTAGAAGTATCTAAGACGTATGTTTATGGAGCAAGTGCTAAAAGCAGAATTACAAAAACAATGATAAGTAATTGCAATAAGTTTTACTCATAGACAGGAAGACATTCTTTCAAGGCACAAGAGAATTCCCAGAGTGCAGAGGACATATTACTTAACCAGGAGTGCAATTATTAAAAACATACAAAACCTTAGAAAGCAGAAATTGAATTCCAGAAATAGATTAATGACAACACTCGGATCACTCTACTGTCATTTGCCATATGCATTACAGATTCAAGATACAAGTACATACAAAACATACAGTTTATATGTATGCTTATCTCTTAAAATAACGAATGGGATTCAGATGATCTCTGCCAGAGAACTGTAAGAATGCACACCTCTACAACCACTGCATAACGCACTTTGAACAGACTCCTTCTCGCAGCGTATCTTTGCATCTGAAGTAGAGCTACCTCGAAAACACATTATTAATGAGTACATGTTCAGACCATTCGGGCTGCATCTTCTGCCAGTTCTACTTACAGAAAGAAAGTCTCATGATGTCCACAACTAGAGGAGTAAAGAAGGTAGAGGTAACTACGCTGGACAAAACTCTTGGCAATGTTCATTTCTGTAATGATACTATGTTAAAACTCACAAGAAACTGAGGTACAAACTTCTATCAAGTAAACATGAGAATTGTCTTGCATTCACTTTAAGTACAATAGTTACCCCTTGTTTCTTTTTTTTTTTTTTTTAAACTTTTTATTTCCTTAAAAGAAAAATATAAATGCGCATACAATGCTGATATCCTATGCGTTGATGCCATCAATCCCTTAGGATAGCAAGTTTGATGGGTAGTAACCCATTAGGAGAAAAATATATTTTTGAATATTATTTTACATATATACAATATATATATTTAACTTTCAATCAAAATATAAAGTTTTCCAGTGTAGTCATCAGTATTTTTTTATTTTAACATGAGAAAATGTTTTGTATCTCACATATGCTTGGTTCATATGTTAAAAATTAACAAGGTATTTGATATCCACCAGTAATATCTTTGGTTTTATTTCTACAGATCTGTAAGAAAACAAAGAAACAGAGAGAAAAGCTTTCCTTCTCCAAAGCAAAAAAAAGTAAAATTTCAAGGACAAAACAATCGTTAACGGCACTAAGTTCCGCATTTTAAGCAACCACACAGAATAGGAAGTAAAAACTAAATGGAAAATAGTATTACTCTATGAACGTAGTCTAAAGAAAAAGATGTTCTGAATCCCTTACTTTTGATGTCTAGTAGGTATAAAAAAAAATATGCCGTACATTTAATGTGTTACTTACATTCACTAAATTAATTTGGATAAACCTTTCCCCCAGAAAGCAAGAGGTGGAAGAATCTGTTGCATTCAATTCCAAAATACCTAATATCACAAAAGTAGGACAGCCACTTATTTACAGTTTTTTTCAGCACCACGAAAAACATGTTTATCTTTTTATACACGTTTCTGCCAATGTCCTAAACTTGGGTTCCAGTTGATCTAAGAAGTCAAGTGCCTCTTCTTCATGCTGATCACTGCAGCAGCCTACAGAACCAGCCAAGGATCCTTTTCCTTCATAGTTATATGAAAGGAGATAATCTTCAGAATGTTTCTGTTCTTCATCCTGTCTGCATAGATGCACCTTCTGCATAGGAAAAGAAGACATTATTACTTTCTTAAATTGTTTTTCTAAAAGTATTGCAGAAAAATAATTTTTCTTTTGATTTACCTTTCATTGATTAATTTTTAATCAGAGTGTGTCCTCTAATGGATTCCTACATACAAAAAATGCACATGATTGGTCTATATCATTAAGATTATAAAATATAAATATTAATAAAGAAATCATTTCTACTAATTATGTATGTAACAATAGAAGAGGAAGAACCTGTTTCTCAAAACTGAACAACCGATACATAAAAGTAGTTAGACAAGTAGTGAGAGTGAGTTTTTGATCCCCAAAGCATGGAGTAACTACATTTCAAATGTTGTACGTACATTCCTACACCATTGCTAAGATAAATATCATGGTGTAAGTTAGCACAAGCAAGCAGTTAGAATAAAAGCAAACAAATTAACAAAAATAAACTCATAAAAGCTTAAGTAATTATTATCAATGAAGTTAAATCTTCTAATAAAAAAAAAAAAAAAAACAACACATACCCTTTACAATTTAAGCTAAGAAAATAAAGTTATCTATCCTTATGTCTCAAAATATATAAAAGGACTTTCTGAAAGGGCAAAAAACAGGATGCAGACAAGCAAAAGAAAAGAAAAACAAGCAAACTAAAAATAAAAATAAAGAAAACAAACAAAAACCAAAGCCCTTTCTAGCCCAAATGTCTTTCTTGAGAGAACTACATAAACTGATCATAGCCCACACTCTAGGAAACCATTGTTGGAATACTTACTTCTCCTAAACGAGGATGTGTGAAATTATGCCATTCTGAATAGGAGTATCTACATGTGTCCACCATAGTTTGTCCTCCTCCTCCTTCTTTGACTGATCCCAACGTCTGATGTCCAGCTCCTCTGACTGATTCCAGGGTATGCCCTCTTCCTTTTACCATTTCAAATGCTTGCTGATCTCCTGTTTTTATTCCACATCCTACTTGATCAGTAGTTTGTAGAGGAATTATATTGTGATCCTAATAAAAGATGTTAACAGTGGAGAAACCTTTGTTTTCATTATTATTTTTACTGTATTTTTTAAACTAAAAAGACAGCAATCAGAAACTCTCCATGCTAAAAACTGAAATGCTCAGTTCTGCACAGTGACATTTTGAACAATAAGCCATCATTAGAACTGAAGTCTATGAAGATCAATAAGAGGTCTTCAGAGAAAAATATTAAGATGGGAAGAAAATCTGTAGTTGGATATGAAAGTAGATCCCACAACTCAATCATTATCCAGATGAAAGATGCACTATAACCCACACGTTAGTTTCTTACAATTACACAAAATGTTTGGTTTGCAAAGTCAACCACCTGTAACTCATTACATCAGATATACAGTCATATGAAGAAGTTCATTCTGTTTTATTCATAAAGTTTGCATATCACAAAAAAAGGAGAAATTAGTATGCAATCACAAAAATTATATACTACATTATATTTTATAAGCAGTAACAAAATTGACATTTGTCATCATTAGGAGATATTTTCTTGGTTTTCATGTTAAGTAAGCTCAATGTTTTTTAAAGAAATCATTTTGTCGGTGGAGGACAGAAGAGAAGGGATATGATTACTCACAATGATTTCATGCTAAATTTAAAATTCCTTTTCCAAGGAATAGCAACAATGTTTTGCAGGCATTCAACGTGGGCAAAAGAGTAAACTCCCATCTAATCTCATTTTAAAAAGTGACATTATAATATTTACCTGGAACTTCCAACCCAACAGTTAAAGTTGTGAAGAACTGTTAGCAGCCAAGAAGCAGCTTTTGCAATAAAAAACATTATTTATCTTAAATATATACAGTGCTAACAACTCTGCCTGAAGTAAGAATTTACAAATTCTTGTAAAATACCAAAGCATATAAACGATCCCCGCATTCATTGCTTATTTCCATTACTAAATCACTTACTTGCTGATAGGTCTCTCCTCAGACTGAAATACAATGGCATCATTACATGTTTCTACATTGAAGTAAATGGGCAACTTACCATCACTTCTTCTCCTGGAGCTTCTGTATTTGAAATGATTAAGTTGTGATTGGCACAATCATCAGTCACTTGCCTGTGCATTACCCCAGCACCACAACAGCCACAAATTGTAATTAGGATTACTACAAAGAAGAAATGTGAGAAAGATGCTATGAAGTTTACCTCGACACAGTTACCTACTTTTGTCTGAAAGCAAATTTTGTTGTGTTAGCCTAAACGCTTACGTATCGCATGTCATTAAAAAATAATACCATGTATGAAAATGCCCATATTCCAAAGTGTACAAATACACACTGTTTTTCAAGTGTTACGTGGATTTTTCACTATAGTGAAACTGTTGAACTGTAAAACATATTTTGGTTTCCCCAGAATAAATTCAAACTTTACAAAAACAGAGTCTGCAACATTTCACATTAATAAAATGCAAAAACAAAATCTAGTTGAAAAATCATGTCTTATGCCTATATGAGAACATTGTACAGCATACACTTTTTGTATACGGATATGCAGTGTCAAATTATGCCATAAGGAAATATGGGGCTGAGGGTCCCAGTATCAGAAAGTTCTGCTTCACAGAAAGGATGACAGGAATCCTGAAAGATTTCAAGTATGTTACAGAATGATCAGAGTCAGAGTGATCTTACTTTATACCTTGAACTCAATTTTCTGTTTTTACAGAAATACTATGTGTAAGACTCAGATAGAAATAATTTTGTATAAAAGAATCAAGAGCAATTAAACCCCTCCAAAACAAAGAGCTAAATATTTTATTCAAATATTTCAGCACAAGAAAGACATGGAACTCTTGGAACAGGTCCAGAGGAGGGCCACTGAGATGATCAGAGGGCTGGAGCATCCTTCCTATGAAGAAAGGTTGAGGGAACTGGGCTTGTTTAGCTTAGAGAAGAGAAGGCTCTGGGGAGACCTCACTGCTGCCTTCTAGTACTTGAAGGGAGCACATAAAACAGGAGTGGGAACTATCCAGGGTGGATAGTGACAGGACAAGGGAGAATGGTTTTAGATTGAGACAGGGAAGGTATAGCTTAGATCTTAGAAGGAAGCTTTTCACACAGTGGGTGGTAACACACTGGAACAGGTTGCCCAGGGAGGTTGTGGATGCCCCATCCCTGGAGGTATTCAAGGCCAGGCTGGATGTGGCTTTGGGGAGCATGGTCTAGTGGTTGGTGACCCTGCACATAGCAAGGGGGTTGAAACTCAATGATCATTATGGTCCTTTTCAACCCAGGCTATTCTATGATTCCATAATGACAACACTGTTGCCAGTTTTTAGCTTAAGAATAAAGAAATCCACAAGGAATAAATCAGTTCTGCCTAACTGTTCACAGAGAAATCCTCACTAAATATATAAGCTTCTATGGAAATTGCCTAGGAACCTCTCTGAAGCTCATTTAGCTGCTGCAGCTATCAGCAAGATTTGCACCAGTGATTCTGGTGGGTCACCTCTTAGTGCTGGCAGATGTGAAGACAAAACCGTAAAAACACTGAGCACTGACTACACTGGGTAAAGTCTAACCATAAAAAAGCAACAAGTATATTTTGGATGGATGCATTCAAGGAACAGGGACAAAAAGCTACTCAACATCTCACACTGCTCCCCTACTCTGCATCCTCACATCTGACTATTCCCTCCTGGCTGTGCCATGAGTTCAGGAGTTTGACTCATTTAGATAAAACACGGAACTATCTGACCTCAAACAAGTGAGCAGGTCCAAATGATGTATCTAAGTAAGAATGACTAGCTGAAATTGAGAAGGAGCACAGCAAGTTGTCCACTAATAGGGAAAAAAAAAAAAACCAAAAAACAACAACACTTTGAATCATCTGGTACTATAGCATGTCCCTGTGTCATTAAAAATGAGATGATGTTAATTGGCCTACATCAGAATCCGGTAAATAAAAAAAAAAAAAAAAAAAACTTTGTGACAATGATACATAATAGAGAGGCCATCTCACTGGTTAACAACAATATTGACTTGCTCAGAATCTTTGTCCCTGAGCAACTTCAGTAACGCAAAATGCACTCAGGGGTTTACTCCGCCTATGGAAAAATCTAACTTGTCCTCCAACATTATGCTGGCTCTTGTAAAACTTCTTGTTAAACATAGTGTCTCAGACTCTATGGTTTAATCCAGGATGCATTAAGGATTACAAAAAACAGTTAGGAAATTGATTTCCGCATTCTTACAAACAGAAATGCGCATGCCAAAGCGAGCTGTAAACTTCCCCATGAACAAACTGCAATACTTACCTGACAGTAGGATCCAGTAATTGCTACATACCCCATCCCCTTCTGGTTAAAATGCAGAACACGGTTTTTTGATCTTTTAACATGAACACATAGAACATCATAAAGTGTTCTTATAAGAATAATAAGCCACACACACGAACTATGGGATGAGATGAGAGCTAGAAGCCTTTGATATTGATACAGAGTACGTGCAGTAAACTACTGATTAGAGTTATAGAAGAGTCACACAGAGATGCCTGAATCAAGTTTGAGCAGACTAATTGTTTTGCACTTGGTAAAATAAAAAGTGTACTTACACAGCAATAGCAGTGATCCCAAGATCATTGCAAGGATGGCCCATACACCAAGAGTAACACTCCCAGCACTACGAGCAGCTCCACAATCACTTGGAGTAACGCAATCACAGTAGTTAACTGTAATTTCACTGATTCCTTGCCTTCCTGAACTATCAGATACGCTGACAGGAATAGTGTATGTTCCAAATGGAATATCACCCCTTGGTGAAAGATACACAGACTTTTCTGGGAAAAAAACAAAAAAACAAACAAAACAAAAAAAAAAAAAACCATCAAGATATGGTGTTAACTGTGTATCTGAAACCCCACTGTCACATCTGGGCTCTAAACATAATCTTTCATTCTTACAGTTAAGCCAGTATCAAATCCGTACTAGTTAGTTTAAAGCTGGTTTTGATTGATCAGTATTGACACTAACTACATGCAGAATGTGATATTATGAAGAATTTATACTTTCCACACTTTCTAAACATTAAAATTGAAAAGCAAAACCCTTATATATCCTCCTAAACACATTTAACTTATAACTATGAAGTCAACACAGTTCACTGAAGTAAATGACACTGTTTAAGTCTGCTAATAAAGACTGTCAGCAGGACTGACACATACTAAAAGCACTTCCAGTAACTGGAAAAAATTAATCCAAATCTCAGTTTATACCTCCTCCATTCTTTGATTTTGTTGCTATAGCAATGAGAATAATTCATATTCTCCATATTCAATTATATTCTCATATTCTCATAATTGAATTCCCATATTCAGTGGGAAGCGAAATCCATTTAGTTTACTGCTCTGCTTAGCAAAATAAGTGGCCAGTGACCACGGCTGAAGGATGAAATAAAACTGAGAAGAAAGTCCCAACATACCATTGTGCCGTGTTATCTTCCACATGGAACCCATGCTACGGTCAGTCATGCGATAGACTAAGGGCATGCTGTAAGAAGTCTCATCTTCATCCCCTGCACTGAGGCAGATTGGTTTTCTGTCTCTGCACATTATATAGTCAGTTGTAAGAATTCGTGGATAATTCCTGTTGCAAGGCTGGATGACAACCTGAAGGGTTCCAGTGCCTGTTTTGCCATCTACGAGATAAAAATTATTATTTTACTATTTAATACTAATATTCATTCATTTCTTTATTTCTAGTCCTAATTTCACAACGAAGTATCATTAACTGTAACAGCCAAGCTGAGAAGGTGGAAAGCAGCTATGGGTTTGGCCTAAAGCAGAGAGAGCCTTTTTTTTTTTTTGGCCACTTCTCATCTTTGCTTGACTGGTCATACAACAGATCACTTTGTTGAAAACTGCTAAATGGAATAAAACAAAGAAAAACAGAAACTTGCAAGATTGGCAAGGAACTTGTATTTTCTAGTGACACAGAAAAAAATTGACAGTTGGTGTCATTCATGTGCTATCCTCGAGTGGGTAAAGGAGGGAAAAGAAACAGGAAAGATGGAACAAGGTAGAAGAAAGTCTGCAACTGCAAGTTTGTCCTCTCTCATGGGTGAGAAAGACAGGACGATTTTTCAAGTTAAGTCTGCACTGGAAAAATATAAAAATAGAAATCTGAATTATCAAATCCTTAAGGTGAAGTGCATCTTTTTACATAGTTCAGGATCCCATACAGAAATTTCTTGACTTGCTTTGAAAATTGCCTCTTTTCAGCTGTGTAATCTGGTCATAGTTAATTGCACCAACGTGTATTGGTACAAACAGAAAGAGTACTACCAAATTAAGATGTCCCAAAATTCCATGTTTTGTGTGTGGACAGAGTTTATTTTGTTGTTCACAGGCATCTTACGTGAGTACATACACTGCTCTAACAGGAGGATGAGAAAAGAAGGGTAAAAGAAACAAGGTAAAGGAGGCTATGACAAACTGAGAGACAAAAGCAGAAAGACTTCCAGTATTTCTGCTTCCCTACAACATTTCTCCCTCCCCTGGAAACAAGTATGCTTCTTTCAGCCATGAAGTGCACTTTATTACCAAAACTTACATGTAAGAACTGAATCTATCCATCCTAATCTGTTTTTTTTTTTTTTTTCTAATCTAAGAATCAGAAATGCTTGTGTGTTATAGAGAAATTATATCAAATTTACTTCTTAAAAGTATCACCGGGAATACCTAACTGTATATAAAATAAGCACGATGTATGTTTCTACAACAGAATCTCTAAGCAATTTAAGTTGGTGTAGTTTACATGTAATTTTAATATCCAAGCTTCAGAGACAGTTATGATACCTAGCTGTAAAGCAACTTCTCAAGGTATGCTTTTTATTCTTGCTGATGTTTTAGCACAGAAAGGCTAAAAATAACTCCTGCCATTGGATATATAAGGGTAATAATATTACCTAAGCAATTAATAGAGTCATCCCAAAAGTAAGACAACAAACTGAGTGCACATCATGTCTGAATCAATGTAGCTGTAGCTATGTTAAATTTGCACATGAAATTCTTCCACAAAGTACAAATGATGATGAAAACATTTAGTACTCACTTCTGTCTATTGCGAGGACTGTGATATTGCATTGGCCTCGTTTGACTTCTCCTAGATCTCGGTCCAAGACTCTAACAGTTCTGACTTCACCTGATTTTTCATCAATATTGACCCAGTTACACTGTCCAGGTGGTATTTTGTAGCTGTTAAGAATAATTTTCATGTTTAGCTGAAGATCTCAAATGCACACACATGTATATTTACATATACACACATGCCTACACAAATGCATGTATACACACACACACACACACACACACACACACACACACACACACACCCCAACATTCCCCCTTGCCATACCCCTCCTTGCTTTACTCCAAATAAATTAGTAGACAACAGCGTTTCATACCAGATGCCTTCACTATTTCCAGTTTCTGGATCTTCTGCTAGATATTTCCCAATATTTGTCCCAATGTCATCACATTCGCTAGCATCCATGCGGAAGAAACAGGGTTTAAACACCGGCCCCTCGTCTATATCTAGGACATTCACTGTAACAGTGCAGGTGCTCTGAACAACTTGTTGTGAATGTGGTGCCAGCATGTAGGGTGCCTCATTGTTGACTGCAATCACGAGGATCCTTTGCTTGGCATTTTCATAATCCAGCCCCTGAAACAAAGATACACACATATACATACACAAACACACAAACGTTTTCCCCTCCCACTTCAAACCTATATAAAACTTGGCATTGTTTTCTCTTAACTATTATTAAGTAAGTAAAACTGTGTGTAAAACTTATTTACAAAAGAAATCAGGTATCGCTCTGGAGCATCCAGCTTAAGACACAGTAAAAGGACAAGATATGAACAATAACCATAAAACAAGTCATGTTTTGAATGTATCAAAGAAAAGAACTTTCTTTGATAGAAACAGTCCCTAATAAGATAATGAGCATCACTGTGCATATTTAGATGAACATTCTGCTAGTGAATTACCAACAGAACTGAAATATGAACTAGATGTGTGGCAGGACTTTCTCCTCCCAGACCTAACTGACCATATTTTCTTTCCAGCACAAGTCAATCATGATTCATGCCAGCACCTACATTTATTTCCCAGTAAGACATCATATGCTGCAAATACATCTTAATTTGTAGGGCTGATGAGTAGTTATCTGCAAATGTAATTCTTCAGATACATTGTCCAAGGACATCTTATGCCATTAATAAAGTTATTTATATCCTTAAGTTATAATACACTCTGGTCTACTACAGAGCTAAGATAGATATAAGAAAATACAGACACAGCTTTGTCACAGAATCATAGAATTGCTAGGTTGGAAAAGACCTTGAAGATCAAAGTCTAACTGAAACCTAACCATAGTACCATAACTCTAGCAACCCAAATGAAAAATTTCAGTGATTATCAGTAACAAAAAATACATGATAGCTTCTCTACTCTTATCACTTATTATCTACATTATTGGCTTTAAAAGCAACACCCGAAGACAAAAATGTTGCTCTACAAAGTCCTATTTTTACTTACCTTAACAACACAAAGTATTCCTTCATTTGTGTTTCTGTCTGTTGTAATTTCAAAGGTATGGTCATCATTTCCTCTTATAATTTCATACACAGCTGTGGAGCCAGGTGCCCCAAACTCATCGGCATCAACAACAGAAATTCTCAGGATGTCTACATTCACTCTGTTTTCTTCCACTTGTGTTTCATACTTGGAGTTATCAAAAGAAAAATAGTTAATTTTAAATCATAGAACACCACACAACAATTCAGGAGTGAACAACACTGTATTTAAAACTTTAGACCACAATGCTGGACTTAAACTCGAAGAGCCAATCTACCACACTAGTACAACGACTTATTTCATTTCAGCGCATTAATGTACTTCCCCAACATCTTCCTCACACAGACTGAAACAGGAACTTGCCAGTGTAGCTCCTTTACTCCCAGCTATCAATAACGTAAAGCCTGGAATTCTCCTTCCAGGAAACGTAAATGAGCACAGTTCTCTTGAGCTGCAGATGAGCATATGTGTACAATGTAATTAAGAACAGCATTTAAAAAATGCCACAGGTTAAATAAAAATATATATATATATAAACAAGTCATAAGAACTTGAAGAAAGGCAAAATACATTTCTACTTGGATGACAATGGACAAAAGGTTTATATATATATATATATATATTTTTTTTTAAGAGCTGTGCCATTCTGTGCAAGCTCAAGAAGCAGGATAAGAGTGGTTCTGAATTAATATTATTGATGATGTTCTACAGTAGCAGGAAGAAAAGATTATGCATGTGTATTCTTCATAGATAGTGACCTGCTCTTCTTCAATATTGTATTTTATCCATTTTCATACCGTCTCCTACAGCATTTCAGCTGTATATATGCTTATTGAGATATACTAAGTTCTAAAAAGAGAAATTAACCTAGGAATTAAATGTCAGCTTTGTTTCCTGGCAAAAACTTTTGAAAGCTAGCAGTCAACATTTTATTTATGTTAAAATGTGAATGAAGAAGGGAAAATAATGAAATGAAAATCCCTGCATCTACTTCACTGACATTAACACGAGTCAGTCAGAGGCTGGTCAAAGGTAATGGGGTCATGAAAATGCTTAGGAGTCAATCTGTCCCTCCACCCCTACCCCTTAAAAAAAAATAAAAATAAAAATAAATCACAGAATCATAGTATGGTCAAATTACAAGATTCCTATGATAGCTCATTGCAGAAGAGAATTACTCATGTTAGCTTTCTCCCAATGGTCATATAAGACCATTGACTCACAACAACTAATTACCAAACAGTGTAACAACCAATAGGGCATTCACAAAGGTTTATGTTGGCATCAACTGTCTTAAGATATTCAGAATCATACTTGAAGGAATACCCATGAGGAAATCAGAGAAGTGATAAAAATAATTCCTTCACCCTTTACAGACAATTTATGAAGACTTACTTGCAACTGCTTAAAAGTCGGTGCGTTGTCATTTGTATCTTCAATCTTAATGATAGCTGTCCCTGTTGTGCACAAACCAAAAGGCTGACCTGCCATATCTCTCACTTCTATTAATAAAGTGTACGCGGACACCAGCTGAAAAGAATAAAAGTAGACAGAAGTTTGATATATATATATATATATATATTTTTTAAACACAGCAACAGAAATAAGTGTTTCATTCCTGTTCTGCAACTCAGCTCCAGAGTGCACTGTTGTATTTTGCAGGGGACTGGACTGAGTTTGAAGCATCTTCCCTACAGTTCCAGAAGGAAAATGAGTATAATAGTGCTGAGCAGCACCCAGTTCAAAATCTGTTAGAAAGCATAAGCTGTATCCTGCATCAAAAAAAGCTCTCCAGAACATTCACAAACACCTTTGTTTCCCAGTATCTGATAGTTTGGAGGACTCAAATGATGTGCCCTTATCTGTTCTCTTTCACTCCCCCTTCAGAGCATTCTCCACGTTTCCAGCACTTTCAGTCTGTGGCTACTTTTCATTAAGCTTATTTCTCTCAAATCAGTGACTTGAATCACAACAACAGAATGTCTTTTTTTGAAAAAATCTTACAAATACCTGAGCAACCTAGGAAATTAGGGGCTGGACACAAAGAAGGTGCTTGCAAATCGAGACAGTAACCCCACTGCAGAACACCTGAAAGCATTAGGTTTCCTGGGTAAAAGAAAAAGGATCTCCTGTTTCACTTCATAGATTTATTATTAAAAGATGAGTAGACTTTTTCAAACTTTAAGTTCTTCAGCAGTCACTGTGACTGCTTCCTTAGCAGTTACAGTGATACTTGGTGACTGCATTTTTCTCTTGCTAGAAAATCTGTACCTGATGTGCCTGCAAGGGCACAATTTTGCAATTCACTATTGATGTGGATTTTCACCCACGAAGTAACATAAATGTTCTAGAATATAATTATTTTTATCCTAAAAAAAATGTGGTTGTAGCAGTTTGGCTTTTTTCTTTTTAATAGAACATCTATCTTATGCTAGAAATAAGATTTCTGATCACATATGCCTGTTTTTCTAATGCAAACAATCTCTCACGTAACCTTTTATCCAAAAAACTCTTAACATAATAAAAAGTAAAACCTCTCTATACTCCTTATCTCAAAGTTATTTAACAACAATAAATGCTTTGTGCACTTATCTCAGGAAGCACTGCATTACTGTTTAGGTTTTACAAATTTCTGTTGAGTGGAGGATGACTGATTACATGCAGCAAAATTAGTTCATCTTCCCTGTAAAGAAGCAGGCAGCATCTCACATGGAGCTTAACTAGGAGGAAAGAGCAGCCATGGGATTCATGAACAGAGAAAGAGTAAGAATCCATAGTCAGCTCTTCAGTGTTAAACAGGAGAACAGCAAAAGATTCCCTACCAAGGCTAGCTAGAAACTCGGATAGACAAAGAAAGAGGCAACATAAATGCTTTATCTGTTGATTCTCATGCCAGGGATTGAAGTGAGATGTGTGCACTGAATCTAGTGCTAAATATACATCAGGAAATATCACCTCTCTATCCAGCTGTGGCGATAACACAGTAATGACACCTGTGTCACCATGCAAAGAAAACGCTGGGGTTACTGAAGGAGCTTGTGACACAATGCGGTATTTCAAAGTAGTATGCAGAGTATACGGCTCATCTCTGTCCTCTGCAGTCACTGTTCCAACAACCACACCTGTGAACACAATACAGCAATTTTAAGTTACAGAAAAAAAAAAATCTACAAGTAGGCAAACACTACTTGAAGATGTATTTCTATTTCAGATTGGTAAAAACAGCTACTATCTGTTAGGTTTAAATCCAAGTGCTTTGAAAACACAATAAGTAGTATGGAAAATATGATAATACTGTAAAATTGACTATTTTAATCTTCTATTTCTTCCTCGTTCTCAAACAATGTTGCAATTATTGACAAAGGAATAATCAAAAGAAACATAAATGGTCTAGATTTTAGCTACTTCTAACTGAACATCCCAAACACAGATGAAGTGGAGGTTCAGTGATTTCTGACACAGTCCAAATTGCAGCACTGCCCATTGGGGCACATTGCTTACCCAGTCTGGACTTCACTGTTAACCCATAATTCATCCAGTTGAAAGTAGAAGAGGTCAGAGAATTAAATGCCACTGATGCTTTGAGAGTGAATGTGAAGATACTGCCTTCTTTGTGAAACAAGTCAGACTCTCCTCACTCTGTACACCCAGTCCAGTAAATGGAAGGGAATGGCAAACCACTATCTTTCCATTCCTTCTCTGTGGCCAACTTTTTTCCCTGCTTTTATTCTTCATAACATCTGAATTCAGCAACAGGCAAATCCCTGCCCTTCTACGAGTACAGGTGGAAACAAGCCTTTAATGTGTTTTCAAGAAACATTTAGATGTGGTATTAAGAGACATGGTTTAGTAGGGAAATATTTGTGGTAGGTGGGCAGTTGGACTAGGTGACCTTGCAAGTCTTTTTCCAATGTTGGTAATTCTATCATTCTTTGATCTTCTGCTGCACAGACAGAAAGTGTCCTACTTTAATTCAAAACCAACACAAGTAATCTTAAATCAAAAGTTTTTCACACCTTCAAATACCACTAACTTAGTTGTGTAGGAGACTATTCTTTTAAAATTGTTGCTCTGTGCTGTTCTTTGCAATCAAAGCTTTTAATGGAGGCAGTTCACTGTGGATAAATTAATAAAAAAAGTCTTCTGAATTTATTATGCTGCTTAAAGAATATTGAATCATCTCTGTTCTAAAAAAAACTCTTTGACACATTACTTTTCACTTTTTTATGTTTTTTTTTTTTTTATTTCTGTTCATTTAAAAAAAATTTTTTGAGCTGCTCCTTGAAAATTCAGTCTTTGCTGCAAAGAAATATTACTTCGGCAATCCCACTGAACTGGAATAAACAGCACATTACTACACAATTGAGATAAGTAATGGTAACTGCGCTGATCAGTTTGAAACAATTCTTACCAGGCTTGGAGTTTTCAGGGACACAAAACTCAAAAACATCCTGTGTAAAATATGGAGCATTATCATTGTCATCCTCTATTCTGATTGTATGCACAAGGGGTACCTCCGGTGAATAACCATCTGGAGTGCTTGCAAAGCAAATGATCTGTAAGACAGAAATTCAGTAATTCACCTCATACTTAAGCACCATGAAGTGTTATTACACTTTCAGCTCTTACACTTTCAACTCTTAAAATTGATGGAGTCAAGAAAAAGAAATGCAGCATTTCAACTGTGCCCTCCTCAAGACCAACCAAGTGGAAGGGGAAGTGATGGCAACTCAAAAACTTGAACAGTATTCCAATCTTTCCACTTTTCACTTCCCTCACTAGCAATATTTGAGATGCTTTCCCACCCCAATTTTGTCAAGCATGTCTTCCAAGTCTTTTGAACACAATTTTTGATGTACCATTCAAACAACTTCAGCATTACCAAAAATCCAGATATAATTATTGTTACTTATAACACAATCAAGAAAAGCAGCAAAACTATCTATCCGTTACAACATTCTTTAGTTGCAATGCAAAAATAGGTAGTGAAAATTACCCATCTATTCAGAAGCTGTTTCTACTAACTGCCTTCTTACACTTCTCAGCCAGCAGAGAGAGCACTCTACCCTGTTAACAAAATAGTAAGCTCAAAAATAGAGCCATCTGGAATTTGTCACAATCTGTTTTCTATGCAGACCTTTTCAACTCTCTCTGAAAAACTCTGGGATGACTTCAAACTCTGCCTAGAAGTAATGCAAATCCAAAAGCTCATTGCAACTATGCTGTAATTAGAGCTTAGGCAGTGAAAAGCAGAGCTCTGATCTGAATAACCAGCTATTTCTGTATTTGTCATCTGTTTCATCCCTCCAACACTAGACACACCACTCTGAACAGACAGCTGATCATAGATCCTGTCTGCTCCATGTCTCCATTGTAACCCAGCTTTCACACACACACACACAACATAAAAAATATAAGAAATAAAGGACGTAACTATATTTACATTATGGAGCCCAGTACCTGAAAACTTGGATACTGCTCACGGTCTACTGCACGAGTAGCAAAGATATTTCCAGTTTCTCTTTCTATGTAAAACAAGCCCTTTGGATCTTGATCAATTCCTGGTCCACTTGCAGAATAATAAATGGTGTAGTTCTGAGCCGTATCTGACTGGACCTACGAAGAACACATTTTTAAACCCAGGGTAAAACAGCAGCAGCACTCTAATACTTCCTACAATCACATACACAGAAGCAGAAGATTTCAATGACGAAAATAAAACCCAATTTATTTATTTTCTTCAGCAGCTTAGGCTTCTCAGAATAGGGAAACAGACCGACTTGTAGCTGCCTTCCTTTATAAGGTGTGTGCATGGGGATAGGTAGTTAATTCAAACTCAAACATTTACCATGAAACAATTTAAGAAATGATAGCATGCATGGAAAAAAATATAATTCTGATCTAGAAATCTACTATTTCTAAAATGCTGCATTCATACATATTCATATACAGATGGTTCTTATGTGTGCCTCTGCTCAAAAGATTTTAGTTCCAATGCATTCACTGACAATATGACTTGTAATTAATGAAAACAAAAAGCAAAGGAAAAGGAAAAAGAAAACAACCTATAGCTTAGTCTAGGAACGTGCCAATTTAAATAGCCTCTCCACACCATACTACAAGCAGTAAGGAGGTAACATCAGCAGTTATCTATTTACAGACAACCCCCTCCCCAAATACTTCCCCTATCTACTGAAAGCCAGAAGTTAGGCAGATAAGATTAGCAGAATGATTGCTCTGTACAGACTCTGTTATTACACTCATCTCTAAGTATCTGCTACCAGACATTCTATAATGTAGAGAAGGCAGATGCATTAATGATAACTACAGTTCTTGTATTCCTCTTTCATGTCTACTTGTTTACATACTGGCGGTTCTCTTCCTAATAACACAAACAATATTCAGTCTTAAATTCTACAGATATTCACTCCGAACTCCAGAAAGTATACAGACAAGTGGACAAAATCTTATCTTCCCTGTTTCTACTAAATCTTCTAAGCAATGTTATAGCATTTTTGTGGAGATTTTCCTGTTCAAACTACATGCTTCATAGATTCATTGATTTCTAAGCAGAAGAGCTCTCCTATCATAGTATGCTTTTCTGCTTTTTACAACTGTAGCACCTTTCCAGTTACTACCATCACAAGTTATTTCAGCAACAGGATCTCGAGAAGCATAAAACAGAGCAAGACAGAGGAGGAAGAGGAATGGTATCAGTGGACAGTACATGAGTTGCTCGCTTCTGTTCTTCATACATCATAATCATCACACAAAAGGACGATGCACTGTAAAATTAAGATCTGTATAAAATGTACCTGCTGAATTTGTAGTGGGAAAGGTCCAAGTGAGTTCTCTATCATAACAGAAGGAATTGGGCCCCATCGTCTCTTGGTTCGCTTGAGAACTGTATCTCTAGCGTGCCTAGTCTTCTGTGTGCGGGTCAAAATGACAGGTAAGAAAATATCCATATAACTGTATACTTTTGCTTAACTTTCATAATGCTTTTCCACACATCCACCCCACTTTTTCACACTATCCATTTTTCCAAGATCTCTATTTCTGATTGTATGTGTGACAGTAATCCAGGAGGTTTTTCATTCACTGTAAACAAGATCTGCCTGAACGCCTCAAACACGGCTTTTAAGATTCTTGACATTCCTTTTTAAGCTCTTTGTTAGCAACCCCTCTTTCAAGCAGGATATCTGCTGATTCAATTGACACTGCAATCAGCAACTGCCACAAATACACACCATAGTGCAGACTGCGTTGCCTGATTATTTGAATTCTGAAAATCCAACTGTTCACCCAACATGAAACCATACTCTGTACAATCACACCCAAAGAAGGAAGGTACCTAAGAATTAGAGGCCCACCTTTTTGTCATCTGTCTCCAAGTCAATAAGTATTTTCTTTTCTACATGTTCTTGAAGATCTTTAA